>NC_142879.1:24997500-25300000 GCF_051225735.1 Oryctolagus cuniculus | reverse complement strand
GGCCGAGGAGGAGGAAGGTCACCAGGGTGACTGTTGGCAGGAGGGATGCAAGAAGACGTTTCCACAGGGACACTAGGAGAAGGAGAAGCCCCTCTTCCTCTCTCCCGCAGGGCAGTTGAGTGTCTGGATTGCTGTTTGTGGCATGAGGGAGGTGACACAGAAACAAGCCCACACCAGGCACCCAATCAGTGACTCCTCAGCCCAGGGTGCACAGTGGCCAACCACCGCCCGGCTGCACCCCGCCCTCCAGAAGTCATCTCCTAGGCCATGAGCATGCTCAGTGCCCCTGAGCCCACATCCTATCGCACAAACCTCCCTCTCTGGACCTCAGGCAGGACGGCACCTCAGTGCCATCCCACTAAAACAGACCATTGGATGGGCCGGGATGAGTCCCAGCTCATCACTCACTCGGCTGTGGGATTTAAGCAGACTGACTCAGCCTCTCTGTGTCTCAGTTCCATCCCTTGTAAAGTGGGGATAGCAACAACGCCAACTACAATGCCAAGAGGGTTTTGTGAGGACTGAATAAACTGAATCCTGGCTCTCAGGGCTGCTCTGGCGGCACGTGGGCACTACGTGTTTGCTGCTGCTGCTGCTGCAGGGAATATTACGGTTATCGCTACTGTCAGAGTCTGGGCTGCTCTGAGCACATTTCAGAGCGGTATGAAACCAGCCGCACACCCAGGCCCCCTTCCCACCTCACTTCCTCTGAAAGATCAGGAGGTCTTCTTGCAGCACCTCCTTCCAAAAATTCCTATCCCCAAACACAAACACCTCTCTCAAATCCAAGTCTGAACTGAACCCCTTTTCCTCCTTTAAGTTCATAACTTTCTTCCTCCTCCAAAATTTAAGACTTGGCATGATGTCTACTGAAATAACGACAACACACAGATGAGGAAGGCATTCATGCCTCATTCTAGATACCCAACAAGTGTCATTCTCAAGAAAATTGCAGGGAAAAAAAAAAAAGGGGGCCGGCACCACGGCTCAATAGGCTAATCCTCCACCTGCGGCGCCAGCACCCCGGGTTCTAGTCCCGGTCAGGGCACCGGATTCTGTCCCGGTTGCTCCTCTTCCAGTCCAGCTCTCTGCTGTGGCCCGGGAGTGCAGTGGAGGATGGCCCAAGTTCTTGGGCCCTGCACCCCATGGGAGACCAGGAGAAGCACCTGGCTCCTGGCTTTGGATCAGCGCAGTGCGCCAGCTGTAGCGGCTGTTGGTGGGGGGTGAACTAACGGTAATGGAAGACAGACTATGATGGCACACACATATCCTAACACTCAAGGAGAAAAACGGAGAGACAGAGGGTGGAGTGTCAACACTGAGAGGATACTGGGATATACCGAAGAGAATGCTAGGATACACTGAGGAGGATGCTGGGATACACTGGGGAGGATGCTGGGATACACTGGGTAGGGTGCTGGGATACAGTGAGGAGGATGCTGGGATACACTGAGAGGATGCTGGGATACAGTGAGGAGGATGCTAGGATACACTGAGGAGGATGCTGGGATACACTGAGAGGATGCTGGGATACAGTGAGGAGGGTGCTGGGATACACTGAGAGGATGCTGGGATACACTGAGAGGATGCTGGGATACACTGAGGAGGGTGCTGGGATACACCGGGGAGGGTGCTGGGATACACCGGGGAGGATGCTGGGATACACTGGGGAGGATGCTGGGATACACCGAGGAGGGTGCTGGGATACACTGTTAGATAAGACCAAGATTATTGCTGCCCTTGGAGCAATACAGTCTGGCAGGCAGGAGCAAGCATGACTGTTGGCATGAAAGGCATGGGGTGCTTCATATGAATGGGCTCCATTACAGTATCTCCATTCACAGAGAGGGAAACTCAGCCAGAGAGAGGTTACCAGCTAATAAGCAGCAGAGCCAGGATTCAGACCCAGGCATTCTGGCTTCAGAGCTGGGCTCTCAAACACCGCTCTGTTGACACAGGACCAACGCCTCCAGAAGCCCTGGTGCTTCCTGCTTCAGACTATTTCTTAGCCCGAAAGCTTTCCATCTAAGACCTTCTCAGTGGCATAGAAACTGAAGTCTTTCTCCCAGGGAGAAAATAAATCCAGGAAGTGAGACATCACAATAGTTCATAAAAGTTGCCTCCACTCGCTATTTCCTCTCTCTGTGATCCATGGTGGTAGATGCTTGGGGACAGAAGGAAGGGGATTTTAAAACATAAATGTCAGGAGAAGGAAAATATGTTTTGAGTCTGCCAAGATGGGATCATGAGAGAGAAGGGCTGACCAAGACAGGACCCAAAAATGTGAGGCAAAACAAATGTCTATGAGCTGGAACCTGCGTGCAAGGCCTCATTACTTAGTAATGGTGAAGATTCTGGGGACTCCCATGCTTTACCTACCACTCCTTCCTTCAATCACTCAAGCTATGAGACTTTTCTTCTAGGAAATTAAAAACAAAGAAATGGTCTAAGTTTTCCCCCACACCAGTAATTGTGATTACTGGTTAATTCTGGGTGCCTGCCCTGCTGCATTAGTTCATTTTCTGTTGCTACAATAAACCTGAAGCTGAGTGCAAAGAGGTTTACTTAGCTTACAGTGCGGGAGGTTCAAGAACATAGCAACAGCAACTGTTGGTCTCTGGTGAGGGCCTCCTGGCCTCATTACAACAAGGCAGAGGACATTGCCGTGCACCAGAGGGAGTGATCATATTGTGAGATGTGACGCCAGAGAGCCTCAGGGGGCTGGGCTCACTCTTCTTGTAAGAGTCCACTCTCATAAACTGACCAGGGTCCCAAGAGAACACTGATCCTTTTCAAGGACAGTGTCCCTGGTGACCTCATCACCTTCCACTAGGCTCCATCTCTGAAAGTTTCCACTACTTCAATACCACATGCTGGGGACCAAGCTTCTAGCACATGAGCCTCTGGGGGACAAAACACAGCCAAAGCACAGCACCTGCCCTCAGTGCTTTAGGACATGATCTTGAGGCTTGCTCAACTCAATGCCTCAGAAAACTGAGCACGCAGAAGTTAACAACTTGCCCAGTTCCATGGGCCATGAGGGTGAGAGTATTCAGCACTGCAATACCTGTGGTCAACCCCAATCAACGTGGTTGAGCTAAGACCAACCCAGAAGTGGAGGGGACACAGACATCCTTCTGGGGACAAGGCTGCTCCAAGTCTTCAGCCAAGAAGTGAGGAAATGGAGACAAAGTGACCGGAGGACAGAGCCTGTGGCCTTTCCAACAGTCCCTATCCCTCAATGGCATCTCTGGCGCAGAAATGGACTAGAGCCTGCCCCTCCTCAGTCTCATCCGTATCCCCTGCTGTTCCAACTCAGCCCATCAGTGGGCAGACCTCTCAGATTTCCAAGCCTCCTTCCCACCCCCCACACACAACCCACACAGAATAAGAAGAACCTACTTTTGGGGGATCCACTCTACATCAAGCTCCACCAATCTTCACATCCTTCCTGTGAGGCAAGCTCTATAATTACCCCCATTCTGGAGATGAAAAGATGGGCTCAGAGAGCTTATTTTCCCAAAGTCACACCACTGGCAAGCAACAAACTGTCATAAAGCTGCTTCCCAAAATGTCAGCTTTTAGTAACAGCACCTGCTCACCTTTTCTCCTTGGTTTTCACCTTATCTCCATTTTCCCCTGACGATGTTGGTAGATACAGTGCATCTATCACCGACTCCATGCCTCCCAGCTGGCTCTACGACTGGGGGTTAAACGCGAGTCAGACAGGACCAATGCAAAGCCAGTAGTATACAATGCAGGTTCAATCATCTACCAGATGCCTGACCAATGCTCCACCTTGGGATTTGAATTCTTCTATTGACCTAACAGCCCACTGAAAGCAGCAGCTCAGGCTCCTTGCCATCCCCAGCCTAACGATACCCCATACATTAAGGTCTAGCAACCACCAACAGCACCAAGATCCCTTTGGGATAAGCAATGATGCATGATTTTGCCTGTGAAGACCTGAGAACATCATAATTCAAGAAATGCAGAGGGCAAGCTGTGCAAGATTCCTGAGATAATTGAAATTGACCCATAACTCACCAGCCACCATAAGAAATTCTATCACTTTGCTTCCAGAGCTAGAAATCAAATCAGGGGAACATGATCAGATTGCTAATTTGGAACCTCGGACATGCAATGTCATCTTTAATGACTCTTGGCAAAGGATGCTCATTACAGATCTCAGCTCATCTAAATTAAAACACGAAACCTAAAAATTAAGCAGAACATTCTCAATTTCTCAGGTCCACACGACCACAGGAAAATCCTGCAAGTGGGAATACACATGCTCCTTAGGGTTTTGTTCTGCCTGTAAATATCCGAGGAGACATCATAAAAGGAGAGCTGGAAGGGGAAAGAACGAGCAAATCTATTGGGTTCTGACTCTTAGGTTTGAGCCATGTGGGTGAAGAGCAATTGTCCATGGTCAATTTGGAATATCATCTCAGGGAAGATTATCTCTCTACTGATGGACGATTTCATCTGTTTTACAAAGTACAGCTCAGATGCCTCTGATACAGAGCAGGCTGCTGGCTTCAAGCCTTCTCTCAGTGCTAAGTGGACCAAAATATGGAACCATCAGTAAGGTGTTCAGGAGCATAAGGTGTCTTAACACAGTGGATTAAAAATTCATCTGTCACCATCAGTTCTAACCCTCACTCTGTGTGGGTTTCCTAAAAGTTCAAGGAGTCACTACGCAAACTTCCGGGATGGTTTAAATCTCTCCCCTCTGCCTCTGTGCACCTAGTACTTTGTGTCACCACACGAATGGCTGCCATGGCCCAGCAGAATAATTTGCATCAGCACTTTCCCAGCTGACCAGGACTAAATTCCTCTCCAACCCAAATCCAGAAAGAGAGAATTATTCCCTGTCTGTGGCAAGACATCAAGAAACGGCTGAGAAATGTTAACATAAAGTCATCTGTTGACAGAAATATCACAGTCAAAACTTACTTTCCCTTCACACGCATTCTCCAAGTGAGAGGTTAGAGAATGGGGACCTGACCCACGTCAGGGCTCCGTACCAGATAAGCAACACGAAGCATGGAAAAACTCCTGCTAGGAACAGAGGAGCATCTACAAAGCATGCCAAAGGAGAGACACAATTCTTATTCCTTTTTCAATTAAAAACTGCTTCTGAGCCTTACAGGGTGGACTGTAACTCAGAGTTCATCTCCATTCCTAAGTTCAACTACAGTGGTCACTGTGTGTTGTTGTGGATTCATTCTGAAAGGAGGAGCACGGTGGGGGCAAGAGGCGCAGAGTCAACACACAGACCCCAGGAGGGAGTCGGGTGAAAGTGGGTCAGACTTGTTTATTTCAGTTGGTACAGCAGCTTATATAGCTGGGGCAGCCAATCCAGTCAAGGGGCAGTTTATGCCCTAACCAATCACAGCCTGTTGCCAGGCAGGCTCCATTGCCATGTGGTTTCCAGATTCCATTCCTGAGTAACTGACGCTCACTTGCCAGCAGCCATCTTGGCATGACCTTCTCATTCCACCAACTGTGTACAAAGACCCCAGTGCTTCTAAGCATAAACAGAAAACTAGAAAACCCATCAAGAAGCTTGGACAAAACAAACACGCAGGGGAAAACCCACACCCATGAGTGCTGGAGAAGTCAAGACAGGTCGCTTCCCAGAAAGATGCTTTCGTTATTTTAGCATGAGCCCAGGCAAGTGCCTCCCTTTGAAACCACGTTATTCCAAGAGGCCACCCCAGCACTTCCTCAGAGCAGCTTTCAGTGTTACTCTCACACTCACGTCTGTCTTAAAACTAACTGGGAGGGAAAAGACAGCATTTCAACAACCCGGAACCCGGCAGACATGAGCTCTCCACCTGTGGTTTATGTAGAACTAAGGATCTTCTTGGACTAAAAGCTTAATTAACTAATTAAAATAAAGATGACCACTCTGAGTGTGAAATGCAGCCAACTATCTGAATGGCTCTGGGGCCAGCATTATGGCTCAGTGGGTAAAGCACTGCCTGTCATACTGGCATCCCATAAGGCACCACTTCATGATGCTCCACTTCTGATCCAGCTCCCTGCTACTGGCCTGGGAAAAGCAATAGAAGATGGCCCAGGGGCTTGGGCCCCTGCCACCCATGTGGGAGACCTGGAAGAAGCTCCTGGTCCCTGGCTTCAGCCTGGCCCAGCCCAGTCCATTGTGGCTGTCTGGGGGATGAACCAGCAGATGGAAGATCTCTCTTTCTTGTCACTCTTTCAAACAAAAAATAATCATTTAAAAAATAAAAATAAACTGCTTCTTGTTACAGTCAATGGGCTGGTATAACGGAAAAGGAGCCAGGAGCCTGAAGTCAACCTAACGTGCTTCCCTGGGAGTCATGGTTTTCCACTAAGCCAACTAATGCTACAGAAGCCAGTTAGGAATATGTGCTTCCCAAGAAATCCATTAGCAAGAGTATCCACATGGAGGTGGCAGAGGAACCATACAAGTTCACAAAGCCTTGTGACATGCCCCATATCGTGCTGGCTCCTGACCCATTAATTCAGAAAAATTACATTTAGAAGGTCAAATGTTGACAGAGTTAAATATGAACTGCTCCCGGCCTTCTAGTTAGATGGAGCTCCTTTGCTAGCATTTTCCAAGCTTGCCATTCAAACAGGGCAACTCATGATATCCGATCAAGAAATTAAGGACAAATCTAAGCAATTACTTAGCATTCCCTGCAATAACCTTTTGAAATGTCTAACCCCAAGAAGCAAAGCAGATACAAGATAGAGAGCCTTAGATGAATTCATCTTCTAAAATAAGTTACCAGGAAAAACCAGGATGTTGAATGCTACCCACCTGCTTCTGAATAGCGACGTTAAGCAGAACAATATTCTCTGAACTCTTCCCCTACTTATGTAGTGGATCTTTTAGCTACAGGGATGAGGTATAAGCCTGAATGAGCCAAATGATTACACGATTCTGAGCAGGGCAGGCCTAGCAAGAGGCATATGGGGAACAGACTGTTCTCTAAAACATATGAGATGCTGAGTATCCCTTCTCTAAAACACTTGAGATCAGCAGTGTCTGGGATTTGGGCGTTTTCAGATTTGGGAATATTGGCACAGACCTTACTGGGTGAGGAATCCTAATCTGAAAATCCAGCATCTGTCATGTTCTGAGATCTGAAAAATCCCTGAAGCTGTATCACTTTTGAACTCAAAAATGTCAAGGGTGGGCCTCACAGCAGGTTAAACCTCCACTTGGGACACCTATGCCCCCTATCAGGGTGCCTGGGCCCTGTACTTCTGAACCATCTTCCTGCTAAGGCAGCTAGGAGGCAGCAGAAGATGGCCCAAGTAACTGGGTTTCTGCCACCCACATGGGAGATCCGGATGGAGTTCCTGGCTCCACCAGCCTGGCTAGGCTCTGGTTGCTGTAGGTATTTGGAAAATGAACTGACAGATGGAAGATTGATCTCTGTCTTTCCTCTCTTCCTCCCTCCATTACTACTTTAAGTAGAGGAAAATAAACATTTTTTAAGCTTTCAATTCAGATTTTAGACTTTCAGATTAGGCATAGTCAACTTGTTCCTAGAAAGCAAAATTCCAGCAGGCACTAAGCCCCACTGCTGTGCCAGCGCCAGCCCTGAGTCTCTTACATTAGGACTACAGCTGCAGAAGCAGGCCTGCCACTTGTCACACACTAGAACACTAGCCCACCTGTAAACAACAATCAGAGAGGGTGGGGAGTAGAAGGGGGCTGAGGAATCTTTAGAAACAAAGATTCCAGGCCAAAATCAAGAATATGGGACAAAATCAAGAATAGTAAGAAAACCAAGAAGAAGAATCTATTTGTCCATGTGCACTGAGCATAGAATACGTAAGGTAAGAGCTAACATTCATCAAGTCTGCCATGCGCCAGCTGTTCTCAATGGAGATGGGTACCACCGTTACTAGTATTATTAGCACAGCTGGTATTACTACCATTGTAGTAGAGATAAGAAAACTGGAACTTAGATTTAGTAAAGTGACCCAGATCTAACAACTAGTGACCACACTGGCCTACGCTACTATCCTCAACCAACATTTTTAAACACACAGTCTCACCTATACAGATGTCATTTCCAAAGAGAGTAGAAAGCAGTAAAACCATCAACATACAGGAGCACATCCCGAGGTAGTATGAAACCACTTTGCACGTAACCCTGCATACGCTGCTACACAGACTTGGCAAGCAACGTCCTGCGTCATCTCTTTCCATAGCCTGGTGGTAATTTTGAGAGGTGCAGTCAGCCTGGTGTGCCATCCTGTTGTCAGATGAAGAACTCAGAGGCCCAGATGAGTGCAGGGCAGTGAGGGCTGGCGGCCAAGCTCTGTGAAGCCCACCAAGACAGAGCTCCTCCCACCAGACCCCTCATCAGGAGCCCACCGAGCCCGCGACTGACCTCCACATCCCCGTGAAGCTGAACATGGTGCTCACGCAGCGAGGGAGGGGCGGCGGCACGAGTCCATCTAGGCGCATGAGCAGAGCTGGGACGCCAAAGAGGACCAGGTACTTCACGTAGAAGAAGAGCACGTGGGCCAGCGCCAGTCCCCCTGGAAGACAAAGGCACCCATAAGATGCACCCGGAAGAGGCTGAGCAGTCCCCTGGGAGGGAGGTGACACCCCAGAGCTCTACCACCCACTCTACTTCCTGCTCACTGCCCACAGTAAGAACAGTGTCCCACGTTGCTTCAATCCATAAAGCCTTTGGATTAACAACTAGTAAAACTTCCTTTATCATTGTGAGAGCAAACAAGACCTCTTAGCAGCCATGCCTGTTAGGTTACTAGGAAAGAGTGCCTAAAAGCATACACTATATTTTACAACGATTTGAAGTGGAAAATCCTTCCCAAATCCTTTTAAACCCTAACAGCTCACACCCACGGGGATGGCTCGAGCCCAACAGTCACATCAACAAGCGTTGGTGAAAATGCAGAGAAACCGCTACCATCAGACACAGCGGGTAGGGACGCATGATGGAGCAGCCGCTTTGGTGTGGTGAGTCCTCAGGTGGGTAAACGTGGAATGACCACAGAAACTTTGTGCGTGCCACTGTGGTACATACCCCTGAGAAATGAGAGCATGGCCACACAGAAACCTCGGCCCAGACGGAACCAGCAGCCTTAGTCGTAACAGCAGGAGATGGCAACCAGCCCAAACCAACAGATGAACACACACAAGGGGTATATCCATACAATGGAACCCGATTCCACCGCAAAGAGGGATGAAATACCAACACATGCTAATGCATGGGTGACCCCCAAAGCATGGTGCAGAGTGAAAGAAGCAGGTCACAAAAGCTCATACATGGCCTGACTCCACCCACATGGAGTCAGCACGGGGAAACTCACCCAGACGGAAAGAGCAGCAGCGAGTGTGGGGAGGGGTGGGAGGGCAAGAGGACACAGAGGGAAGGAATGGTGAAGGACTGGGCTATTTTTTTTTAAAGATTTATTTTGTTTTTATTTGAAAGGCAGAGTGACAGAGACAGGAAGAGATCTTCCATCTGTTGATTCACTCCCCAAATGACTGCAACGGTCAGGACTGGGCCGGGCTGAAGTGAACAACTCCATCTGGTCTCCCTCACGGGTGCAGGGATCCCAGCACTGGGGTCAACTTCTGCTGCTTTCCTCAGACGCAAGAGCAGACAGCTGGATGGGAAGTGGAGCAGCCGGGACTCGAACCAGCGCTCTCCTGTTAGACCTGGCGTAGCAGGCAGAGGCTCAACCCACTGCACCACAATGCCGGCCCAGGGCTTGTTTTTTGTTTAAGTGATAAAAATGTTCTTCTAAAATCCATAGATGCTGCTTGCGTTATTTATAAATAATGCAAAGATTCACTGAACTGTGTGCTTTAAATGGGTGAATCGTGTGGTATGAAAATGCTATCTAATAAAGTTGGTTTTTTTTAAATGAGCAAACAAAAACACCCCATGAGAAGGCCCACTGTTGGGGCAGCCTTACCCAGTGGGAAGAAAGGAGGGAGTGAGCAGTGGGAGTGGCACAGGGCTTGAGAGGGGGCTATGGCCACCCCACAGGCTTCTGCCTGTCCCCAGGAGCCATGGCTGCAGCTGGGACTTGTGGCACTTTGACTCCCAGCTTCTTCGGACTTCCTGGCTGGCTGCCTCAGCCTCTTCACCCTGTGGGTAGGTGGATGGAAGGCCCAGGCTCCGTGCTGAGTGGGGCCCATCCACACTGGCCTCGGCAGCACAGTGAGGAGGTGAGGTGAGTCTGCAAGAGCAGTCAGTGCCTGCAAGAAGGCCAAAGGCAACCTGGGCAAGCAGCCCAGGAGACACGTTGACCACAGTCGCAGGCTGACCCAAACTGGAGACCACTCCCCCACTGTACAGAGAAATTCTGCAGCAGGTGCCGGTGCCACCGACCAGGTCATCTTCCGGAAAATTCTGAAGGAAATGACCAAGTCTTAAAGAAGTACTAACAGACAACATCACAGGCCAGTCTTTTTGATGCAACACAAGGATCTCTGAAAGGAAGTTTGAAAGAGCATGTGTAAGAGCCACAAGAAACACAAAGCCATTTCCTGCACTGACAACTTGGCAATGGCATGTGATGGTTCGAATGTCAAAGCCCTGTGTCCTACAAGAAAACCCCAGGAATCGCTGTGGCTTAGTCTCATTCGGGAGTAGACAAACAAGCGCTTCCGACTTTGGAAACCAAACTTACAGTCAAACTTGCTGGAAGGGCAGGGTGTAAATGTTCGGCATTCTTGGATAAGACTGGTAGGCATCAAGAAGAAAGCCACTGTATGTGTGTGTAAGTGTGTGTGTGTGTGTGCATACAGATTTTATGTATATACACACACCATTCATCACAAAGTGAGATGTACAAGGGGTCTTTAAAAAGCTCATGAAAACAAGTATTTTTTTTAAAAAAAAGCTATGCATGCATTTCAAGCATTCTTCACACCAAAATAAACTTATCTTTGAATTCCATTTCTCCATGGCCATTTTGAAGTGCCCTCCTGTGTGCGATACCATCCTAAAAGCATGGGTAGGGCATGACCTCTCTGAGTGGTGAGGCAGTCAGTTCTACTGGCTGAGAAGGCAATGAACAGAACACAAAAGTAGTCCAATATGGACCACCAGGCACTGCAGAGGAAAATCCAGGAGCCAGAAGGGCGGCACATGAGCCCAAGTGGCTGATGAGGGGACAACGCTTCCTGAGCGTCAGTGTTCAGCATGGACAACTGCAGGGCGTCAAAGGACCTGTGGGAGACCACCCATGGCTCTTGGGTACTTGAGGCATCAGAAGCATCTTTTCCCCATTGGCAGGACCTACCAGGTCAGCACAGTGGACTGCTTCCTGTAGGAAGTAACGTGTAACGCCTTTACTTTTTTTTTTTTTTTTTTTTTTTTTTGGACAGGTAGAGTTAGTGAGAGAGACAGACAGAGAGAAAGGTCTTCCTTCTGTTGGTTCTACTCCCCAAATGGCCGCTACGGCTGGCACGCTGTGCCGATCCGAAGCCAGGAGCCAGGTGCTTCTCCTGGTCTCCCATGTGGGTGCAGGGCCCAAGCACTTAGGCCATCCTCTACTGCACTCCCGGGCCACAGCAGAGATCTGGATTGGAAGAGGAGCAACTGGGACAGAATCCAGTGCCCCAACCGGGACAAAAACCCAGAGTGCCGGCGCCACAGGTGGAGGATTAGCCTAGTGAGCCGTGGTGCCGGCTAATGCCTTTACTTTTGACATCATTATTGTACAGTTGTCATATCTGAGGCTTGGCATTAAAATCCATACCTGAGTCTACATTTTAATGAGTCATCATTGGTATAAAATCTTCGCCATTTGTTAATTTCATATAGAACCAAGCTAAAGACAAGACTGATTTTGTGTAGGTGTTAATATCACACTGCTGCTGAATGTGCTTGAAGGAAACTGGGAGGTTTCCTTCAACCAATATGGGATGACAAGCACAAGAACTCATATTTATTCATATGCAACTAGTGCTCTACCTGCCTGTCACCGGATGTTTCCTATGGATAAGATGCAAAAGACTTAAATTTCTCCTTGAAATTTTAATAACTGTCTCACAAGCTCATAGAAAAAAGATACACCATGATTTCCAAAGCATTATTATTTCTGTGTAATTTTTTCTATTGTGTTTGCACCTGTGGGTTTAACTATTCTGCTTTTTTGCTATTGATTTTCATGATCCCTATTAAAGATTCATGCCTCATCCTTCTTTCCCCTTGACCTTAAAAATTATTCTTTTCCTTCTAAGACTTGGTCTAAGGTTCAGGGGGTACCCTAAGTATTTTGCTACATTCTCTCAGGCTCACAATGGGTAAGAAGGAAACATAAGAATATAAGCTATTCTGATTCAAAGTTATTTGGCTTGCATAAATTGAACTAGCTTTCATTATTTTCAAAGATACAAAACTTGACTATTTTTCAACACTTTAAAAAATTCTGCAGGCATTGTATTTAAAGTTTTCTCAATTTGCTAAAGAACTCTGAATGACTATCTAACCTAGCCCCTTCCCCTTCAGAAGTTCACGTCTTAGTTCATGTATTAGGTGTCCCTTGACATTCATTTGTTCAGCAAGCACGTGCCAAATGTGTGGCAGCTGGAATCACTAATTACAAACGATGAGAAACAGCCTAGAGCTCTAATCAGCTGGGACCCAGCCATTGGAAGCCCAGAGTCAGCTTCATTCCAGTCTTATCTGTCCTCCTGTTGGCCACATGGTGTTTTCTTGTGCCTCTCTGCTCCATCCCTCCTGCTCTTCTTGGAAAATTTGCATTTGCCTTTCAGATCCTAGCTCAAATCTGGTCTTGTCTCATTCATCTAAAATACAGCTATGGAGCTGACTCCTTGCCAGGCACTGTGCAATACAGTGGTGAATTAAGAGACATGGTACCCACCCTTAGGGAGAATCACAGTCTTTTAAAAGAGATGGGAAAGACTGCAAATCAGGAGCAAAGACGGGCAGCAACCTGAACACAGCAGCTCGTTGAATAAATATTCTCTGGATACTTTTGTGACAAGCATGATTCCAGGTGCTTGCTCTGCCTCAGTGGCTACTCCTTTTGTGGGGCTCACATCTTAGTGGCGTCAACCAAAAAAGACATACACACACTCAAAATCTGCTTTAATACAAAGTTAGGAAACATGGATTTCCCAACAACAGCTGCGACTGAATCTCCTATCCTATACGCTCTTCTGTGATGTGACCTTGTCATTTCCCCAGTAAGGACCAATACATATAGAATAAATGAAGCTGTTGCAAGTACAAGTGTAACCTGTCATTGGCCTGACACATGTTGCTTCTTGGAATGCTCACTCTTGGGACACTTCCTCTTGGGACCCAACAGTCATTCTGCAAGAAGTCCAGGAAACAAAGTGAAGCCACATGAAGTCACGTGCTCTAGTGCCCAGCAGGAGCTGAGCTCCTCTCCGACAGCAGGCCTCAATGTCAGGCCTCTGCGGAGCCATCGAGGCCACTCTGCCACGCTGGGCCTTTGGGAGAATGCAGCCCCGGTGACATCTGACTGTGACTCTAGGAGGGACGCCAAACAATAACGACCCAGCAGAGTACAACCAACAGCCCAGCAGGAGATAGGAAATGACAGTGTTAGCCAGCAAGTTCGGGAATGGTTGGTTATTCATCAGTAGCCAACGAGGACAGAAATCAGTGAAGTCAATGGACAAAGCCAAAGTTTAGAGCAGAGAAAAGGAGATGCTGTGGCTTCAGTGTCTCCCCAGAGGTTCACATGTCACCAGCTGTCCCCAGGGTGGCAGTACTGGGAGGTGGTGAGGACTTTACGAGGTGGGGCCTTTGGGGATGTCCTTAAGTCTCAGGGGCACAATCCTCAGAAGGGGATACTGGTCTCCTGGAGTGCATTCTTGAGAGAGCAGGTTTTTTTGTTTTGTTTTGTTTTGTTTTTTTAAAGCCTGAGCCTGGCCCATACCCTCTGTTCTTGCCGGCTCAAGATGTGAACCCTGGGTTCCTCATGTGCTCCTGCCACTGTGTGATAATGTAATAGAGCTAAGAGGGCCCACCAGGACAGAGCTCATACAGATGTCATTGAGCTCAGTGATTCTTCTCTCCATAAATAGCCCGTGTTCAGTATTTCATTATATAGTGAAACAAAGCTAACACAGGAGCTCAGATGTGCTGAGGCAGCAGATGCGGGCATTAAAAATGTGAAGGGGATGAGGGGTCAGATGGACAGCCACCCTGCTCCCTCTCGGACTCATCTCATGCTTTCTTCTTAATGACCTGGTCAGTGATCACCACATCAGACCACAGTTGTACACATGTGGCCTTAGCCTACTGGACCACGAACACCTTAAGCTATGGCATTGTATCTTCTACCTCTTGTACTCCCAGCACCTAACATCTGGAGGAGAGTTGATCCTTGAAATGTAACTGGATTAATGATTCTTTTAAGACTAGCAGTAGAGGCCAGCGCTGTGGCACAGTGGGTAAAGCCACCACCTGCAGTGCTGGCATCCCACGTGGGCACCAATTCGAGTCCCAGCTGTTCCACTTCCAATCCAGCTCTCCGCTTTGGCCTGGGAAAGCAGTAGAAGATGGCTCAAGTCCTTGGGCCCCTGCACCCACATGGGAAACCTGGAAGAAGCTCCTGGTTCCTGGCTTTGGATCGGGTCCAGCCATTGTGGTCAATTGGGGAGTGAACCAGCAGATGCAAGACACATCCCCCTACCCTTTCTCTCTCTCTGCCTCTCCTTCTCTGTCAAAGCCAAAATTAACATTTGGGACTGCATCAAACTGAGAAGTTTCTGTACTGCAAAAGAAATAGGAAAGTGAAGAGGCAACCGACAGAATGGGAAAAAATATTTGCAAACTATGCAACAGATAAAAGGTTAATAACCCGAATCTACAAAGAGATCAAGAAACTCCATAACAACAAAAAAACCCACTCAAGAGATGGGCCAAGGACCTAAATAGACATTTTTTGAAAGAGGAAATCCAAATGGCCAACACACATAAAAAAAATGTTCAGGATCACTAGCAATCAGAGAAATGTAAATCAAAACCACAATGAGGTTTCACCTCACCCCGGTTAGAATGGCTCACATTCAGAAATGTACCAACAACAGATGCTGGCGAGGATGTGGGGAAAAAGGGACACTAACCCACTGTTGGTGGGAATGCAAACTGGTAAAGCCATTATGGACATCAGTCTGGGATTCCTTAGAAACCTGAATATAACCCTACCATACAACCCAACCATCCCACTACTTGGAATTTACCCAAAGGAAATTAAATTGGCTAACAAAAAAGAAGTCTGCACCTTAATGTTTATTGCAGCTCAATTCACAATAGCTAAGACCTGGAACCAACCCAAATGCCCATCAACAGTAGACTGGATAAAGAAATTATGGGACATGTACTCTATAGAATACTATACAGCAGTCAAAAACAATGAAATCTGGTCATTTGCAACAAACTGGAGGAATCTTGAACACATCATGCTGAGTGAAATAAGCAAGTCACAAAGGGGCAAATATCATATGTTCTCCCTGATCGGTGACAACTGAGCACCAAAAAGGAAACCTGGTGAAGTAAAATGGACACTATGAGAAACAGTGACTTGATCAGCCCTTGTCCTGACTGTTGATGAACAACTTAACACTTTATCCCTTTTAGTATTTTTTTTGTTCTACTTAATACTATTGGTTGAACTCTGTAATTAACACACAATTATTCTTAGTTGTTTAAATTTAACTGAAAAGTGATCTCTGTTAAATATAAGAATGGGAATAAGAGATGGAGGAGATGTACAATTTGGGATATGCTCAAGCTGACTTGCCCCAAATGGTAGAGTTAGAAATGTGCCAGGGGATTCCAATACAATCCCATCAAGGTAGCATGTACCAATGCCATCTCACTAGTCCAAGTCATCAATTTCAGTTCACAATTGATCATACTGATAGGTCTAAGAGTCAAAGGGATCATATAAACAAGACTAGTGTTTTCTAATACTACCTGATATAATTAAAAAGCGAGAGAACGATCCAACACGGGAAGCGGGATACACAGCAGACTCATAGAATGGCAGATGTTCTAAACAGCACTCTGGCCTCAGAATCAGCCCTTAAGGCATTCAAATCTGGCTGAAGAGCCCATAAGAGTATTTTAGGCATGGAAAGCCAAGACACTCTGGCAAAAAAAATAAAAAGTGACCTAAATGAAAGATCTCTGTGAGTGAGATCCCAGTAGAAAGAACGGGCCATCAAAGAAGGAGGTACCTTTCTCTAAAGGGAGGAGAGAACTTCCATTTTGACTATGACCTTGTCTAAATAAGATCAGAGTTGGCGAACTCAAAAGGCTTCCATAACCTGGGCAACTCATAAGAGCCTACGGTGATTACTGATGCCATAAACAAGAGTGTCAATTTGTTAAGTCAACAACAGGAGTCACTGTGCACTTATTCCTAATGTAGGATCTCTGTCCTTAATGTGTTGTACAATGTGAATTAATGCTATAACTAGTACTCAAACAGTATTTTTCACTTTATGTTCTATGTGGGTGCAAACTGATGAAATCTTTACTTAATGTATACTAAATTGATCTTCTGATATAAAGATAATTGAAAATGAATCTTGGCTGGCACTGCAGCTCAGTAGGCTAATCCTCTGCCTGCAGCGCCGGCACACCGGGTTCTAGTCCCGGTCGGGGCGCCGGATTCTGTCCCAGTTGCCCCTCTTCCAGGCCAGCTCTCTGCTATGGCCCGGGAGTGCAGTGGGGGATGGCCCAGGTGCTTGGGCCCTGCACCCGCATGGCAGACCAGGAGAAGCACCTGGCTCCTGACTTCAGATCAGCACGGTGCACCGGCTGCAGTGCGCCAGCCGCAGTAGCCATTGGAGGGTGAACCAACGGCAAAGGAAGACGTTTCTCTCTGTCTCTCTCTCTCACTGTCCACTCTGCCTGCCAAAAAAAAAATGAATCTTGATGTGAATGGAATGGGCAAGGGAGCGGGAGATGGGAGGGTTGTGGGTGGGAGGGAAGTTATGGGGGGGAAAAGCCACTGTAATCCATAAGCTGTACTTTGGAAATTTATATTTACTAAATAAAAGTTTAAAAAATATTAAAAATAAAAAATACTACCTGTATCATTCTCTTTCTGGAAAGAAAACATCAGTTCTGAGAACTCCTAAGTCACTTTGGACATTCAGAGCTGCCACCAAGTAAGAGTCTTCTGTGGGTCGGGGATCTTGCATTCCCAGTATCAGAAACACAGGCAAGAAGGGGAGGGTCAGAGGGAAACCCAGAACTATCAGGCATCTTCAGAAAGTTCATGGAGGGTGTTGGTGTCAGTTAAGGCACCACATAGGATGCTCACATCCCACATCGGAGGCCCTAGGTTCAAGACCAGAACGCCTCTCAACTCCAGTTTCCTACTGATGTATGCCCTGGGAGGCAGAGTGTGATAGCTCTGATACTTGGGTCCCTGCCTACATGGGAGACCCAGACGGAGTTCCCAGCTCCTGGCTTTGGTCTGACCCAACCCTAGCTGCTCTGGGCATTCCAGTCTAGAGTGAATCGGTGGATAGATCATCTCTGTGTGCCCCATGTACATGTCTGTCTGTCTCTGTGTGTATGTGTCTTTCCAATAAATAAAACTTTAAAAATCTTTGAACTTCATGGAAAATATGTATCATGAATAAACTACGCATGGATTTCAATTTTTGCATCAAAATTAACTCATCTTTTAAGTGCACGTCTCCATGAACTTTGACATACCCTCACGTTTTCTACTGCATTGAAGTTATTAAGTGGGTGGTTAATTCTGTCTACCAGAAGCCCTTCTCCAATTGGAAGTGCTTCAAATTCAGTTTGTTCAAAATGGAATTTAGGTTGTTCCCCAGAAAACTAGAAAAAGAGCAGACTTCTAGGATAGAAGGAGACGAGTGTTCAATTCCACAAAGAGTTCTAGGAGGAACAGCACTGAGAAAGGATCCCAAGGAAGCTCCCTGAGGTTCACCACCTCCCAGACTGGCACACTTGCCTACCCACTTTCTCTTCCCACATAGTGTTAACTGATGTAGAGCAGCTAGCGATTGGTGCTAGCCTAGCCTATCACACTGCTCTCAGCTCTGGATCTCAAATGAGCGGATGAAGATCTCCCTTGGAGGGCTGGAGCGAAAGGGGAGAGAAGAATGCAAGACCAGGCCCAGTCCATTTTTCCTGCCTACCTGCCCCACCCTCGCTGGACTCCTCATTTTACCCAGCTACATGATCCCCCTTTGTCTTGACTCAGTCATTCCTCTGCCTAGAGGTTTCCCCTCCCCCTCCATTTTATCTGTCAAAACTATACCCTTCTGGGCCGACGCCGCGGCTCACTTGGCTAATCCTCCGCCTGCGGTGCCGGCACACCGGGTTCTAGTCCCGATTGGGACGCCAGATTCTGTCCCAGTTGCCCCTCTTCCAGGCCAGCTCTCTGCTGTGGTCCAGGAGTGCAGTGGAGGATGGCCCAAGTGCTTGGGCCCCTGCACCCGCATGGGAGGCCAGGAGGAAGCACCTGGCTCCTGGCTTCAGATCAGCGCAGCGCGCCGGCTGTAGCGGCTACTTGGGTGGTGAACCAAAGGAAAAAGGAAGACCTTTCTCTCGGTCTCTCACTGTCTAACTTTGCCTGTCAAAAAAAATTAAAAAAAAAAAAAAAACCTGTACCCTTCTTTAAGACCCTGTCTATATGCTATTACCCCTTAAAGACTTCCTGAATGCATCATCCGAAAGAGTTGCATGCTACTTTGCAAGTGCATAACGTGGTACAGCTGTCCATGAAGTCATTATCCTAAGCTCTGTGGAGTAAAACTTCTATTTGAAAGTAGAAACACAACTTCCATCCAGTAGTTCACTCCCCAGATGCCCATTCCACCACAGCCAAGGCAGGCCAGCCTGAAGCTAGAAACCAGGAACTCAACCTAGGTGATCCCCATAGGTGGGCAGGAAGCCAACCGCTTGAGCATGAGGTATTGCCTCCCAAGGTGCACCTTAGGAGGAAGCTTGAATAGAAAGCAGAGCCAGGACTCCGGTACGGGATACGTGTGTCCCACTTGGGTTCCTAACTGCTAGACCAAATGCCGCTCCTGGGGGTGAAGCTTCTGCACTGCTGTCTCTCTTACCTCCATCTCCTCAGCACTAAGTAGTGCCTGGCACATCACGGAGATGAGCAATGGGTATTTTGCTAAGTGGACGTGTGGACTGAATGAATACAGTTGCATGCAGACCATCCCACTGTCCATATTTACAGAACCCTGTGCCAGCAGTACTGATCCCATACATCAGATTTAAAAGGATTAAGTGACCTTCACAAGTCTTAGGGCGAGCCAGCAGTTGGGGCTCCAACTCGGCTCTCTTGGCTCCAGAAGTAATGCATCTTTCCCATCCATGCAATGGTTCCGTGACCCCTCTGGAAAGATTTTTATGGAAAGAGAGAAAGACATCCTGTAGCTTGTTCGGCTGGCAGCTGAGCTGTCATCTTCACACGTCTCTGAACCATTTTGCCCTCACAACCTTCACAGTAGGGTAAGGCACAGTTTCCAGCTTCATCCAGTATTGGGCATTGTGTGTGTGTGTGTGTGTGTGTGCTGCACTGCTGTATCCTCCTCCATCCCCTCATCCCCAGCCTGTGCTCACTTCATGGCCTCTCAGTGCCAAGGTAAATGATTCCAGTCACTTTCACCTTGTCTCAATCTAACCAGTTCTAGATTTTGCTTTGCTGCTTTGTTACTAAGTCAGATTCAGGATTCACGATGTTTTTCTCTGTTTCTTAAATAAGTCTCTTTATGAGAATATCTCCTGTATAATATCTGGGATAAGTACTAGAAGTATAAAGATGAATCAGGAAAACTACAGACCAGGAGCTACAACATAATGCAGGGGCTCCACAAACGAGACCTGGAGGTGTCTCTTCCATCTGGGCGTAGGTAGGGAGAGAAGCTAAGATCCTGGGAAGGGCAATACAAGTGGTCATAATCGTGATGCTCATGTGTTCTTGTAAGGGAGTCACCAAAGGATGACCCTCACCTCACAGTTCTAGAACATTCTTTGTCGAGAGGAGATTCATCGTGCATTGAAAACTTGGTCCCAGTGTCACAGTGTTGAGAGATGGAAGAACCTTGAAAAGGTGGACCAAGAGGGAGGTAATTCACTACGTCTTGGGAACACGACCCTAGGAAGGCATCAGTGCTTTTCTCACAAGTGTGGGCTGGTCTCACAGGATTGGGGTAGTTCCCTTGACAGCAGGTTGCTGTAAACTAAATCGATTCCACGTGCCTGACATCTTCCACATGAGCCACTTGCCACCATCCGCCATGCTCTGAGGTAGCAGGAGGTTCTTGCTGGACACAGCTGTCCAAACTTGGACTTCTCAGCAAAAATAAATCTCTCTTCCTTATAGGGTACCCAGGCTTGGATGTTGTGTCATAGCAACATAAACAGACTAAGATAACCAAGGCCAAAAAGCAGAGTCGGTAAGTGATGGATGGGGGGAGGGGGAGTGAGGTAACAGGCAGAACTGAAGAATGGCTGCCAAGAACAAGTGCGAGATTCCAACTCTGCTGGGCAGAGACGCAGGCGATGTCTCTCGTGAAGCCAGCCCAGCCAGAGGGGCCAAAGACGTAAAAGGAAATACATCACTCACAGCCACTGGATCTGAGAATTAATGACTACAGCACACGGTATCATTTCAACCTACACCTGTGCAGCTGGAAGCCGCACCTGCAGCCTAGCAGTAGAGCCTAGAGTCTCCCTCTACTGGCCTCAGCCGGGGGGAGATACTGGTTGGAACTCACTGCTTCAGACTCACTCACCACAAGATTCCAAGGTCGATTCCTGGCTGAAGTTCAGCACCTGTAACTTTCCTGCCTGTGAACAGTCTACCACAACATTCCCTATGCACAGTCATAACACACTCCAGTCAACTGGTTATACACGTGGATGACAAGGGAACCCACACCCAGTGCTCCGAGGCGAGCGTGGTCCGAGGACCCCAAACTGTGTCTACCCCATGAGCAATTCACAGAAGAAGGTTCTCAGGCTACTCCTAGGAAAGGCAAATACTGAGTATCCCCCTGACCTCCAATGTAACTCTCCATGGTTTCAGGTACCTGCAGTCTAGCACAGTCTGAAAAATTAAATGGAAGAATCCAGAAATAAACTCCAAAGTTTTGAACCACACAGTGTTCTGAGTAGTATGAGGAAGGCCTGCACCATCCCACTCTACCCTGGCTCTGTCACACGGCCACAGTCTTGTGTTCAAGGAACCCTTACTAAGGCTACATCACAATGCCCAAGTCACACTCCCTTCTCATCATTGGCACTGAGTTATCTGACACCCTCTCAAGAAGAAAGGTGAGGAGAGTACAGTAAGGTATATTGAGAGAGACAGACACCTAAGTTTTATTATGGTATATGTTAAACCTGTTCTATTTTATTAGTTATTGTTAATTTTTACTGTGCCTAATGTATAAATTAAACTTTATCATAGGTATGGTGTATATAGGGAAAAAATGGTCCTGTACAGGGTTCAGTGTATCTATAGTTTCAGGCATCCCCTGGGCATCTAGGATACATCACCTGTTGGGGGGGGGGGGTGGCTGCTTTCACTGTAAGTAACACTGAATCAAGGAGGGGAAGGAGACAAGGGCTGGCATGGTGGCATCACGGGTTAAACCGCTGTTTGCAATGCCGGCATCCTGATAGCAGAGTGCCAGTTCAAGTCCAGGCTACCCCATTTTCGATCTAGTCCCTAATAAAGCACCTGAGAATGCAGCAGAAGATGGTCAAGTGCTTAGGCCCCTATCACCCACGTGGGAGACCCAGATGGAGTTCCAGGCTCCTGGCTTTAGCCTGGCCCAGCCTCTAGCATTCCAAAGTGAGCCAGCAGATGGGAGAGATTCTATTTCTCTCTCTCTCACTCTCGCTCTCGCTCTCGTTCTCTTTCCCCCTACCCCGTCACACTGCTTTTCAAATATATACTAAAAAAGGTGGGGGAAGGTTCGGAGGGGTACAAAAGGGACAGGTCAGAGAGGCTGGAGCAACAGTCATCCAAGCCCCAAAACTGGTAACAAGCAAAGCAGGAGGCTGGCAAATGCAGCAAGGACAGATCAAGTTCATTCAGGAGCAACCACGGGGCTAGCACTGCAGCTGCCCGGTTCCTGTCTGAATGAAGCTACAGGAGCACAGTGAGGCCAGGCTGTGGTCCGTGGGCGAGTCTCTGGCCCAAGGCATCACAGCAGCAGAAGGGGTGGAGGCAGAGGCCCAGAGCCTTCCTGAGAGTGTCAGAGCCCTGCTCTCCTCCTGACGGAGAGCAGGACACTCCACAGCCTTCGCCTGCGGACTTCCAGGAGTCCATTGTCCAATGAATTACCAGCACCCACGGAAAACAACGGTCACACAACCTAAAACTGTAAAGAGGTGGTCAGTGCTGTGGCATAGCAGGTAAAGCTGTGGTCTGTGATGCCAGCATCCCATATGGGCACTTGTTCCAGTCCCGGCTGCTCCACTTCCCATCCAACTCTCTGCTAATGCACCAGGGAAAGTAGCAGAAGATGGCCCAAGTCCTTGGGGCCCTGTACCCATGTAGGAGACCCGGATGAAACTCCTGGCTCCTGGTTTCAGCCTGGCCCAGCACCTGCTGCTACAGCCATTTGGATAGTCAAAGTGGATGGAAGATACTTCTCTCTCTCTCTCTCTCTCTCTCTCTCTTTCTCTCTCTCTCCCCCCTCTCCCAACTCTGCCTTTCAAAGAAATGAAATACATCTAGGGGAAAAAAAACTGTAAATAAATGTATAAGGACAAAAAACACCCAAGTTCAGGATATTGGTTCTATGGCAACATAATGACAGCTGTTTTAAAAACCCAAAAGCATAACAAAACAGACGTGCGAATTAAGAGTTTCAGTCTACAAAGGTCCCTCCCCTCCCCCAGCCATCAGCCCGTACCCAGTGCAGACAATGTCGGGGAGAAGGAGCCCACACCGGGGAAGCACAGTCAAACCACAAACACAGAGCTCCGCAAGGCTTAATGAAGCGACTGGGGAATGCAGGGAGATTTACACAGGGACAAATGGTCTGAAAATTCTGAAAAGCAAATTTTCAGGCTGTGACTATCACTCATTTTGCCTAGGAGACGCACTCTGTAAGATCTAGGTGCAAAAGGAATTGGAAATCAACTACTAAAGGATTCCACTGCAAATCCTGCATGGGAGCAGAAAATTCCTTTCGAGAGCAGCTAATTGCCTCCCCAAAGTATCCGACAAGCTCAGATGTCCACATGCTCACTTGGGTTAAAAGAAACACACACCTGTTTTGTGTATTTAAGAAGCGATCTGTGCACCAAGCTTCCTGGGCACAGTAACGGGCTAGGCGGGGATCAGCGAAGATCACGGTGTTCTCTGATGGACATTCACTCGGTAACATGGACTAGGTGGCGTTTGCAATGACAGTGGCGCACCGTGCTACCCTTCACAATACCACATCAAGCAGGCCTCCCTTCCACTCTGCAAGCAGGCACCATAAAGGTAACCTCGCACCACATGGAGTATCTGTAACGGAGCAGTCACGTGCCACAGCAGTGAATCCCAGAGTAGCTTCGGGTTCTCCCTGCATTCATTTTCAATGACCTCAGGATTCTAATCCAAGGAGAGTATTTATGAAAATTCCTTCTAGTACATCTTAAACTCTAACATGTTTAAAATACCTCAAAAGGAAGGGAAAAGGAAAGAATCTTATGCTATCTGACATGTGGTTGTGTCCCCCAGTTTTCAAAACAGATACTAGACGCTTAGTGTCTTACCCCCTTGTCTCTCATTGGGATTCTGTGGATGGCTTTCTTGGGACTTCATTAGCATTTAGACAGGTGCACAGACATTGTTTTGGTCACAGCCAGTGTGTTAAACACAATGCTAAAAGGCCCTTTGTCTGTTCCTCTCTCCCTCCGAACAGCAGCTGAGGAGGGAGCTTGCACAGTCACCACGAGGACCAAGGCTCGGATCTCGGCTGGAAGAGGAGTTGCTCAAACGGCAGGACTCCCTGGAGGTGGCGCTGTCCCAGCGCACGTCCCCAGAGTAACAGGCAGCGTGGGGTCCAAGCTCTCCAAGCTCCGAGTGCTGGCAAATCCATCACCTGGGTTCTGTCATTCACCAGACCCAGAAAGAAAACATCAGAAAATTGTACAAGGGCAGGAAGTACAAGCTCCTGGGCCGCGCCACGCACCACCGGCTCAAGGAGCAGGAGGAGAACCTGGAGACCAAGCAGCACAGAGGGCGGTTCCACCCCGTACAGGAGTACAGGGTCCAGACCTGAGCCCCACCCTCAGCGAAAACAGCAAACGGACAACAAAAACCCTCTACATACTTACTGCAGGCAGGTAAGCTTCTGAACTTCAACAGGGGGCACTAAGGTTTTCAACCAGGACTCTACGCCCCAGAAAGCTTTTTGTCTACTGCGTACTAACAACTGAATTTCAACCAGGCTCACCTTCCCGTCGCCTCGCTCACTCTCACACCATTGCCACAGCTCTTTTCTCCGTACTCCTGGATTGACCACGGAGAGAGAACACTCAGTAACGAACTCGAGCAACGTCAGCTTTCTGAGCTCTTTTTCAAGAAAAGCCCCAAGTCGTTGCCTTTGCATCCCTTCGTGCTGGGCTGTGAGGTGTGGTCCAGGCTGCTGCATTTTGTATTCTTGCGATATTCCTGACTTCCAGAGAGTCCTTATCTCGTAGAGACACTACTGAAATATTTACGGAATGGTAAGATGTCTGGGATTTGCTTCAAAACAATACGGGCAGAGTATACATGAAAGAAAGTTGGCCGTGGGTTGATAACTGTTGAACCTGGGCAGTGGCTACATAGGGGTTAATTCTGCAGTTCTGCTGCTCGTTTTCCCAAATACAACCTTTTGAAGGAAGAGTCAGCTAGCATGAAGACATGAGACAGGCCAGGAGAGCTGGGGCTGGAGGCATATGCAGGAACCTGGCTACAGAGATGGGCAAAGTATGATCAGAAAGACCAGTCAGGCCAAAGATGGCTTTATAGTGACACAGCTGAGAAATAAATACAAACATAATATGATTTGTGTTCTAGAAAGATCCTGCTGAAAGAAAACAAGGGATAGGTTTTGGTCCTAAAGGGAGACAGATAAAGAAGGTGGGCAGAGATGACTCAGCAGCCTGGCCAGAGGCCACAGTCTGAGTCCCAATGCCAATTGGAAGCTGTGGGTGCAGCTACCTCCCCAACCTTCATCAATGTCTCTGATACACACAAAGGCCTTATCCTAATAGGTTGTGCACTGGGGTGTGCATTTGTACAAACATGTGGGTGTGTGGTACAGTGTGTGCATACAAACTCAAAAATAGTCTACTGCGTGATAATCAGGTGTGATGGGCACAGCAAGATGGTCCCTACCCAGAACAAACTCTGCAGAGCAGCAGATGAGAGGCAGAGACCCGGGCTCTGCTCACCAGAGAATAGTCAAGTCCATCCCATCTGGGAATTCAGGTCCAGGAGACCCTTGCTGCCGACAGCCAGTGGCAATCTCAACTACAGACCATATGTATGAATATATGCTATACAAATCTGAAAACTAGAGGAAATTGAGACCTTTTTATAAATGCCAGGAGAATCTCATGAAAAGGAGCTTCAAATGACGACACAGGAACATCAGGAGAGCTGGGAGGAGAGCGCTATTTTGGTATCCTGCCTCTCTGCTCAATAAGCAACTCCTGTCCCTGCCGCCCCCTCCCACCAATACTTTGTAAATTGTCCAGGACAGGCTGAATATTAGGCTAAGAAATTCCGTCAAATTGGTGTTGCTCAAATGACTAGCTAGCTCCTACTGCCACCTTGTGGCCCTTCGTAGTAGCACTACCAGGAACTACTAATAACGGAACCACACACTCACACTCAGTTCCATTTAAGAATCTCCAGCCAGATAAAAAGCATATTAAACCATGGTCACGTCACAGTTGGAAAGCTGTGACATTCAGACACAAAGCAGGGACCTCCTGATCAAGCAGCTGGCCACCCAGGCACATCCTGCAAAGGCGCCTTTACACTGATACCATCACCCCATGCCTCATGCATCACGAGCAAGGAGCCCCATGGACCAGAGCCTTTTCAGAGGAAGAGACGAGACAGGCAAGGAGGTAGGCAGTAGCCAAGACCCACAGCATTTTGTTAAGATTGGTCTGTTCACTACTTGTTGTCGTCTTCATTTAGGGGAGGGCTAAGTGTGATTATAAAGAAAACTGACAGCATGTGATCGCAAAAAATTAAAAGAAAAATAAGGAAAGGAAGTGGGAAAGTGGGAGTGAGGGCAGGGTGGGAAGTATCATTATGCTCTTAAAACTGCACAGATGAGGAAGATGGTGGGACAGGGAGGGAGCTTACTGCTCTGGTCTAGGGGAAGATAGTTTTTAAAAGGTGGAGAGAGTGCAGTCTCAGGGAAGAGTTAGGGAGAAAACTGCAGAGGACACTCCACGCAAATTAGAGTAATACTGTGGATCCCTCTAATAAAGGGGTGGGGGGGCACGTTTCTCTCTCCTAGACCACCCAGTACTAGCCAAGAGAGGGTGGGTAGCATTTTGGACACACATAACAGCTGAGCTAACTCGTGTCCATGTGCCCAGCAATCCGCCGAGAGGAGACACCAGAGAGGGCTGGGTGCTCCTGACTGTGGGAGCCTTGTGTGCCTGGACTGTGAAAACACCATGGCCGCATGGGAGGACACAGTGTGGCTGGGACTCTGGGCAGCCACTGTGGGTGGCTCCACACACGCAGGGCTCCCCGATTCCCTGGTGGGGGTCGTTGCTAAGGAATCCATGACCACACTGAGGACTGCATGGATGCTTTGTGTGGTTCTTGTGGCAGCATGCATGAACGCTGCACCCACTGGGACTAGCGCCCAGGCATCGGTCTCCTTTAAGGAGAGGAGGTGAACGTGAGACTATGCCAACAGGGTAGAACAAACTTCCCCTCTGATATTAATTTAAAAAAAAAGTTTCCCATGCCCAACGTGGATGTCACTTTGACACTCCCTTCACCCTGGAGAACTGAACAGAGCTCCCTGACCACCCCTGGCACACACCCCGGATATTCACTGAAAGAGCGGACACTCCACTAAGGCACAGGGGCACAGTCCAAAGATAAACACCATCACAAGGGGAAAAAACAACTAACAAGTATCTCCACAAATGCCTAATAATAAATACAGCAAATCAAGAAACAGGAATAAGGAAGACAACATGACGCCCCCAAAGGAACACAACAACATTTCAATACTAGAATGTAAAGATGAAGAGATTGAAGAAATACCAGAAACAGAATTCAAAAACTTGATAGTAAGATTACTTAGAAGCAAAAGCATATCCATGAATTAAAGGAATCCAGACATGACACAAATGATAATTTTTCCCATGAAACTAATATTTTAAAGAAAAATCAAAATGAAATATTGGAAATAAAGAATTCAATAGATCAAGTAAAAAATGCAGTAGAAAGCCTTAACAACAGACTCAGTGAGGCCAAAGAAAGAACCTCTGAATTAGAAGACACATCTCTGGAAATTAATCAGTCAAACCAAAATAAATAAATAAATAAATAAATAAAACGATTCTGGAGATTTATGAGATAATATCAAACAACCCAACATACAAGTCCTATGATTTCCTGAAGGCATGGAAAGAAAAAATGGATTAGAAGGCTGTTTTAGTGAAATAATTACAGAAAACTTCCCTAATTTGGAGAAAGAAAGGGATGCCCAAGTAAAAGCACATAGAACTCCTAATAGACATGACCAGAAAAGATCCTCACCATGACACATTGTAGCCAAACTCTCCACAGAAAACCACAAGAAAGGATTCTAAAATGTGCACCAGAAAAATGCCAGAATACTTTCAGAGGATCTCCAATTAGATTCACAGCAAAGTTCTCATCAGAAAACCTGTAGGCTAGAAGAGAATGGCAAGATACATTACAAGCATTAACAGAAAAAAACTGTCAATTCAGAGTACCTGTACCCTGCAATGCTCTTTTTATGAATGAAGGTGAAATGAAGACCTTCCATAACAAACAAACTGAAAGAATTTGTCAACACCCTGCCAGCCTTATAAAAGATGCTTAAGGATGTGCTACACACAAAAACACAGCAACAGGGTCATCACTATGAAAGAAGGCAAAGGCATAAAATCTCCCAATAAAAATACAAAGGATATGCAAAATAAACAATAGGAATATTTATGGAATAATGCCAGGGTCAAGTCATTACATATCAATAGTCACAATGAATGTAAATAGCCTCAACTCTCCAGTTCAAAGATATAGACTGGCTCAATGGATTTAAAAACAAAACCCATCTATTTTCTGCCTAAAAGAAACACATCTCACCAATAAAGATACACACAGACTGAAAGTGAAAGGATGGAAAAAGATATTTCATGCTAACAGAAGCCAAAAAGAGCTGGTATACCCCTCCTAATATCAGACAAAATAAACTTTAACACAAAAACTGAAAGAGACAAAGAAGGGCACTATGTAATGATTAAGGGATCAATTCAACAGCAAGATATGACTATTATAAACATATGCGCCCAATTACAGGGCAACTGGCTATTTAAAAGAAATGTTAATAAATATAAAGGGAGACACAGATTCCAATACAATAATAGTGGAGGACTTCAACACCCAACTTTCAGCAATGGACAGATCGACCAGACAGAAAATCAAGGAAACAGAGTTAATCAACACTATAGACCAAATGGGCCTATCTACAGAATTTTTTATCCTACACATTCGTCTTACCAGTATACGGGACTTTTTCTAGGATAGACAGCATGATAGGTCATTAGCAAGTCTCAGCAAATTCAAAAAAATCAAAATCATACTCTGCATCTTCTCAGCAATAATGAAATGAAGGCAGGAAATCAACATCTCAAGAATCTCTAGAACACTTGAATATACATGTTAAACAACATGCTCCTCAAGAAACAGTGGGTCATTGAAGAAATCAAAAGAGAAATCAAAAAATTTCTGGAAACAAACGAAGGTGACAATACAATATAACAAACTTATGGGATACAGAAAAAGCAGTGTTATGAGGGAAGTTTAGAGCAATTGGTACTAACATCAATCCCATTCACAATAACAAAAAAAAATCAAATACCTTGGAATAAATTTAACCAAGGACATCAAAAATCTCTATGATGAGAATTACAAAGTATTTTAGAAAGAAATATAAGATGATGCAAAATGGGAAAATCTTCCATGTTCATGGATTGGAAAAATCAATATCAAAATGTCCATACTACCAGAAGCAATTTACAGATTCAATGCAACACCAATCAAAATACCAAAGGCATTCTTCTCAGATATAGAAAAAAAACTATTCTGAAATTCATATGGAAATGACCCCAAATAGCTAAAGCAAAATTATGCATCAAAACAAAGCTGAAGACATCATAATATCAGATTTCAAGACATACTACAGGACAGTTATAATCAAAACATGCTGGTACTAGTACAAAAACAGATGAATAGCCCAATGGAACAGAATAGAAATGCCAGAAATCAACCCATGCATCTACAACCAACCGGTTCAAGTTCCAGTTGTTCCACATCCGATCCAGCTCTCAGCTATGGCCTAGGAAAGCAGTAGAAGATGGCCCAAGTCCTTAGTTCCCTACACCTGCATGGGAGACCCAGAAGCAGATCCTGGCTCCGGATCGGTACAGCTCCAGCCAGATTGGAAGTGAACCAGTGGATGGAAGACTTCTCTCCCTCTCTCTGCCTCTGCATCTCTAACTCTGCCTTCCAAATAAATAAATCTTAAAAAAAAAAAAAAAAAATAGAGTGACCTGGCTTTACACTAAGCACAACGGAAAACCATCACACTACCACAGACATGCACTGCTTTTCAATGAAGTCACCTCGCTTCAAGTTTTATATCCCAGAATTCCAAAGTCCTAGCCAGCCCACTCTTCCCAGTACACAATGATTCAAGTCTTTACATATGTGAATTCTTCCCATAAACAGCCAAGAAGTATTTCAAAGACTTCAAACACAATTCATCTTGCAAGAAGGTTTGTCCCATGGGAAAATCTGGATTTGTAAGTGGTGGGTTCCTAACCTGCACATGAAGGCCAGGTGAGCTTCAGGAAGCCCTGGGAGACACTGGTTGTCTGAACTCTGTTCAGAAAGGCTGCAGGAATGAGCACCAGCCACACCTCCCCCACCCCTTCAGTTCACCGTCAGGCTCTGGCAGGGAACTCTTCCCGTAGCTCACAAAGCCACTGTCTCCGGCTCCAAATCTGTCACTGACCTACAGCAGAGAGGCTCAAACACACCAGGGGGCCACGCTGTGGTGTAGTGGGTAAAGCCGCTGTCCTTGGTCCTGGCATCCCATGCGGTGCTGGTTCGAATCCCAGCTGCTCTACTTCCAATCCAGCTCCCTGTGAATGTGCCAGGGTAAGCAGCAGAAGATGGCCCAAGTCCTTGGGTCCCTGCACCCACACGGGAGACCCAGAAGAAGCTCTAGGCTCCTGGCTTCGGATACAGACCCAGCTCTGGTCATTACAGCCATCTGGGGAGTGAACCAGCAGATGGAAGACCGTTTTCTTTTCCTGTCTATAACTCTACCTCTCAAATAAGTAAATAATCTTTAAAAAAAAAAAAAACCTCAGGACCAGGAGCTGAGAGGAGAACCGGAAAACAGGGCGAGTCAATGAGAGAAAGGTGGGGTGGAGAGGAGCAGAAATCAAATCAGAAAGTTAACACATTCCAACGACCACTCCACCTCTACCCGTAAACACCTCCACTGCGTTCCTAAAGCCCCTCATGGCTAGGAGCAGCCAAAGCCCTGGACCTGGGAACTCATCCTGGAGGAGCTGGCAAAGGCTTAAGTAAACACACTTGCTGCTTTGTCAACGGAATTGATTTTCTAAATTCTAGCAAAAGCATATAAGGGAAAGCCATAAGACTCATAAAAGTCATCCTCTAAGAGAATACTTTGTCACAGGAGGAAAAGCTTCTATTACGTTTAAGAAGTATGCTGTGGGCTGGCATCATGGCACACCAGGTGTGCCTGCAGCACTGCCAGCCCATATGGGTGCCAGTTTGTGTCCCAGCTGCTCCACTGCCAATCCAGCTCCCCGATAACACACAGCACATGGAAAGCAGAAGATGGCCCAAGTGTTTGGGACCCCGCCACTCACGCAGAAGACCTGGACAAAGCTCCTGGCTTCAGCCCGGCCCTGGCTATTGTGGCCATTTGGGGAGTGAACCAGTAGATGGCAGATCTGTTTCTCCTTCTCTGAAATTCTACCTTTCAAATTAATAAATACATCTTTTAAATACATTAAGAAACAATAAAAAGTAGATTGTGAGGCAGGTGCAGAGAAATCAGTAAGTACTGACAAACGGTCAGGACAGGGTACAAAGGGAAAATAGGAGCACAGAGGGACAGGGAGACACTTTGCCCTTTACTTCAAGTTCCCTGCCCTGTCCTCTGCTAGTGAGCACGTGACCAGTGTTTAAAATTCATTTTGTGTTACCTTTCTGAGTGTGTTCATCCATTTATTTCATTTAAAATACATTTTTATCCCACTGGAATATTCAGCGGGTTTTTAGGCCTTTAATTACACATTTGAGAAGATGTTAAGAATTCTAGAACATGAAGAAAAGAACAGGCACTCCAGTTGTCAACTGCTCATGGATTCATGTCTATGCATAAATATAATGGAAACCATGAAAAAGAACAACTCGAACGAAGATGCCCTTGATCGGATCTTCATCAAAATCCAAAGCAACAAGCTTGATTTTCAGACAGTACAACGCAAACCATCTGATAAAGGGCTATATTCATAGAGTCACTAGGAAAAGAGCTCCTCCGTGTAGCAGTTGGCCACCGGACGATGCAGAGAAGATCCACCAGCGAAGTGAGCAGGGTCTCCGTCAGCAATGACATTTAGTCATTCAGGCCCTTAACTCTGGAAAAGCAATCCCCAGGCCTCCTGCATGTAGGCACAGCATGCTTTGGACTTCCTGTCGAACCCCCACAAGGCCTCGTCTGTGACTCAAGTTCTCAGGCCATTCAACAACACAGTGCTGTTGTCTAGAATCAACACTGCACGTGTGAAACTCCAGTGCAGCCACCCCTGACTTCTCCTTCATTACCCCCATCCACATCACATACTCCTTGCTTCCCAAGGCTGAGATGTGATGATTTTCATTTTCACACATTTCATACAAAGAGCTGTTGTCATGGCTCAGAATATGACAGACTACTACAGGGCACCTTGGCCTCCTAAGCATTTAAGCTAAAGGAAATTTCAAAAACCACAGAAGCAGGAAGGTCACTCCCAGACCCTCTCTCCTGAAGACCTATGGGACAGGTGCACTCCCTAGACCTAGAAAAAGGAATGGAGATGTACAGAAGAATTTGAACAAACAGGCCTTGCTAAATGGCCCTCAGATTACTCCCATGAGAACGCACCCTGTGTGTCTGGTCATACTTCCTACAGGACTATCCACTGTGTCTTATCCTACGTAGACAGGACTGTCCTCTGTGTCTTATCCTATGTTGACAGGACCATCCTCAGTGTCTTATCCTACGTGGACAGGACCATCCTCAGTGTCTTATCCTATGTGGACAGGACCATCCTCAGTGTCTTATCCTACGTGGACAGCACTGTCCTCAGTGTCTTATCCTACGTGGACAGGACCGTCCTCAGTGTCTTATCCTACGTGGACATGACTGTCCTTAGTGTCTTATCCTATGTGGAAAGCACTGTCCTTTTTTCACCAGACCTCAGCATACAAACACCCTGGGCCTTTGACTCCACCTCTGAAGGCTACAAAAAATTTTGGCTCAATAAATTTTTTAGTTTTCTCTTGTTAACCTATCTTTTGTCAGCCATAACCCAAATGATGGGTGAGGAAAACACATGACTTTTTCTCCCCTACAAAGTCCACTGAGCTGTGACTGATGGCAGTCACTATAACACAGAGGAAAGAGAGTGAAGGCAGTAGAGAAAAACAAGGACCTGGGAATCAACACAATTGTCTCCCATCTTGGCCTGGCCGTGAACCAGCTATGACTGTGGGGAAGCCCCTAAGTCTCTCTGTTCTTCATTTCCTAATCTATAAGAATGCTGGATGGTCTATAAAGTCTAGTTTCCTCTCCAAAGTGCCAGCATTCAAATCTCACAAATGTCTCACCTCCAAAGACTTGGGCCCTAGGGAGATGATGGCCAATCTAACAGGAGCCAAAAGGTCCCCCCATCCTATTTCTATTTTATACCTCTCACTATGTAAGGCTGGACCCTGCCTCTAGGGAAAGCCATTCTGTCCAATACTGTGAAGCATTTATTTGATTCTGCAGAAGGACCATTTATATTTTCTCTAGATTCAATTCTGATTTCTCCTACAAGGGGACATGCAACCCAGGAGGAGACCTTCATGCTAAACCAAGGAGTCCCAGGCAAACCAGGACAGTTGGTCACTCCAGCTCTCAATGCAGTCTCCATTTGAGTTGCTTCTGCCAGAGTACCTTATCCAGCAAAACAGAATACAACACCTCTTGGCCCTACACTGGTACACTCCCTACAGCTCGATTCAACCGCAGCTGTAGAGCATCAACAATGGATGCCTAGGTTACTTCAAGGACACTGTCCTCAGGTAAGAGTATATGCATTCATCCTAACCCATTAGGTGTTCTTAGTATGGCAGGCCGTCTTTTGTGATCAAAAACAGAAAGGAATTTTTCAAAGTAATCAACAAAAAAAAATAAAACGAGGAAAAATCATTATTTTAGCATTGAGCCATCACTGTACCTTATTTCATTTTATCATGAATACCCCAGAGAAGACTGCAGCAAAAATACAAAACACATGGCTCACAACCGAAGAGTCAACAAAAGAATGCATTTGTTCACTCCTAGGTTGCCTTGACAAATACATGCTAAGCCCTTATTCTGTGCTACGTAAACGAGTGACAGAGAGATACAGTCACATGGAGCTTACAACCTCAAAGTCGGCTGAGCAGCCAAGGATAGTCAAAGCATTTAATGAACACATTTTCTGAATGGGCCCCCCTCTGCTTACCTACAATAAAAGTTAACACACTAACTATGTCCTCCAGAAGATCACAAATAGGAGGAGCCACAGGATATCCAGATGTTTGTCTCTTCCAAGATACTCTATCTACAGGAGCTAGGTACTGTGTCTTAGTTATAGTTTCAGAGCTTCTAACACCATTTGTGAAGTTGGCCTCGAAATACTGAAAAGAGAAGTCACAGAGAAAAAGCACGAGAACGTTCTAAGCAAGAAGACAGAGGAAGCTGTTCTGGTGCTTGTGATTCATCACTCTGCCCAGGCACCCTTTGGAGTCACCGTGCTGGAAGAATGCAGAAGCCCTTGTAGGAGCTAAGAGTTCACACCCACACTCAGCTGCAGAGCAATCAGAGTAGGGAGCACAAGAAAAATAAACGTCCACTATTCAGTTTCCAGAAATTTTCTACAAGGCTTAGAGAGAGAAAAGACTGGCGATACCAAGTTAATTGTCAGACCCATCAGACATAAGACATTGTTAGAAACTAGCACACACACTCACGCAGTCAACTTGAGAGAGGCTTCCAGTCCCAACTGGTCCCAGGAGCGCTGGGAACACGGGTCTCATGGTAAGAAGGCCCAGGGCCCGAGCTTGCAAGGCTGTGGTCTAGAGACTCCTGGGACTTCACAGCACCCCAGCCTCCGTCCCCGACTCCGCTCTATCCCCTCAACTTCCACAGCCGACCTTCTAGCAACACCAGGTCAATTCCAACTCACGAATGCCCCAGATTCACTTTCTAGCCATGACCATGGGTCTCCCAAGAGCAGTTAGCTTGGTTCGGGCTGCCATCACCTCCTGTGTGTCTGTCTTCACTTCCATCTTGCTTCCCAGCAACTTCAGGTGGCCTCAGCCTCACCGCCTCTGAGAATCCCTTCCAGGCTCCCCTAGACGGAGAAGCACTTTTCCTCTGTTCTCCCACCGCACCCTGCACTTCCACATCACAGCACCTGTCACAGTACATGGCAACTGCCCGTTTCTTCATCGAAGCTGCACATAGACTGCACAGCCTGCAAGGACAGGGGCTCCACTTCCCTTGATCTCCTTTGTCACCTGAACCAAAGAAGGTAAGCAGCAACTAAGGAGTCCATTAGGCAGTGAGCAGCACTAAGTCCTTCCACTAACAAGGTTAGGGAGAGAATCAAGGGTAACAGGCACAACCCCAACGGCATTCAGAGTCATGTTTGTGGCTTATAGAAAAAGGAAGTCCTTTGTCAGCAAGATGGGATCTTAAGTCTTCATTTTTTTGTAAGTTACTTGCTATGACACTGAGACAGCCTGCAATCCTGCTAAGAAATGCAGAAAGAGGTCATCTACTCTACTAGAGACCAAATACATTTTCTTAGTAAACTTTTTAACTATCCAAAAATGAGGACTTCACACAACCAAACTGTACAGTGAACAAGAAAGGTTGACACCTCTCAACTAACCATTTTTACCTCGCCAACGTTAGCCTAAGTTTGGCTCTAGCCACATAACGATTCCTGGCTAGGGAGAATGACAGATTATCTGAAGAGAAAGCCATGGGAGATTATTAGAGAGGTAAGAATGACTGCAAAGACTAGAAGGGATCGTCACCTTGGATTGCTCTTCGTGGGGGCCTGTCAACAGGCGGGGCTCTGTCTCCCTGTCTCCCAGGCTCTACAATAACCGCTTGCAGAACAAGGAGCTCTAACCTTTGCGTCTGCTCTGGCTCCAGAGGCATCAGCCCCCGACAAAGAGCAGCACAGAAGTGTCTGTGGCTGAGGGAACCTTCTCAGGCGTTGTCTATGGCGCCCACCCTAAGAAAAAGACCCCCAGCTGAACTTCACAAACACTGCGCCTCCGACTTTCAGCAGGCACTCGTTTCCCTCTTTTCAAATGTCTAGCACCGAGGAACTGCAGCAGGTAGAGCAGAAGCAGAAAGAAGCAGCCTCGGGAAATGAGGGGAAATCTTTCCCTAAAGCCCACAACCTCAGGATGATCACTCCTGTCCCTGACAGCCTCAAAGCGACACCTGCACGGCACCACACTCAGGACACGAAGACGACATTCTCGGCACCTGGTGGGTTGGCTCTCCACAGACGTGCGGGGACACACATTCAGGAATGACGCATTCAACAGCCCACAGATACAGATATGGATATGGATCTACAACACATGCATGCACACTAACTTATGAGAAGGCAATGACCTAGAACTTCACAAACGAGTTGGGTCTTCAAATAGAAAATGGGCAAGAAAGCATAGAATCAGAATGAAGATTTGGAAAAATAAAAGAGGAGCTACAGATTCTTAGATTAGCAAAGAGCCAAATTGGGACAGAACTGCCTATCTTAGTAACACTAGGCTATCTAACGAAGGTTAAGTGACCTCGAAGGGACCAAGTTAGTCCTTGCTTGATTCTGCTCGAGTCGATGGCATTTCCCAAGAGAATCCACTCCATCTTATATTCATAGCTGCAGAAACACCAAGCACTTTTAATTTCTCACAGTGGTGTCTCACAATTAACCCCACGTATCTATTTTTAAATGTCTGCTTCCCAGCAGATGGGTGGCTGGGCTCTGTGAATTTGTCTCATTCTTCATTCATCCACTCACAGAAACTTATGTGTCAGACACGGTGCTTGCTGTGGCTGGCACTACCACATGCCTAGCCAATATCCAGTCGCCCTTGCCTAACAGGCTCTTGATTTTGTTCAAGGAGTAAAGGGTCCTCTTAAACACATTTGTCTTTCCACATGCTTTGCACGTGGAAGAGGCCATGACCCAGACAAGGTCAGTAAAAATATAAGCAATTACGTCCTCCACGGGGCCCCTGGGAAAGACCGGTCTGATGTTCTTTTTGTCTGCTCACATTTTCTTTTCCAGATGCGAGAACGACGCCTGAAGGTGAAGAAGCCGTCCTGAGACCACCAGGCACACACGAGCAAGCAGAAAGCTGGAAGCAGCATGGGTAACACTGCTGAGCGGCTGGCACTGACCTGTGCCCAATGACAGAGAGCAGCAACTCTTCCCCAGACACGCAATCAGCGTCATCTGTGAACTCAAACAGCCTGACCCCAACACCACAATGCTACACGGGACCAACATTCAGAGAACAGGGGAGCTCTTAAAAATTAAAATGAGGAAAATCAATTTTTAAAAAGGATTTATTTATTTTGAGAGAGCTACAAAGAGAGAGAGAGAGATCTTCCATTTGCTGGTTCACTCCCCAGATGGCCGCAACAGCCAGGGCTGGGCCAGGCTGGAAGCTGGCAGCTTCATCCTGATCTCCTACATGGGTGGCAGAGGCCCAAACACAGGCCATTAGCAGGGAGCTGGGATGGAAATGGAGTAGCTGGGACACAGACCAACACTTATACTGGGTACAATACTGGCCCCACTTTTTTTTAAATGTATTGAGACAAGTTGGAAGACAAAGTTGGAAAAATAGCCCAAAAAATAACACCAGAGGAGTAAGTGTTTTGTGCATCAGTTAAGATGCCATTTGGGATGCCCACAGCCCATATGGAATATTAAGTTATAGTTCTGAGTAGCCCACTTCCAAGCCAGCTTCCTGTTAATGCAGACCCTAGGAGATAGATCATGGTTCAAGTATGTGGGTCCTTGCCACTCATGTGCGAGACCCAGATTGAGTTCTGTGATCCTGGCTTCAGCCTGGCCCCATCTTGACTGTTACAGGATTTGGGGAGTGGAGTGGCAGATGGGAGATGTGTTTCTCTCTGCTTTACAAATAAAGTGAAGATAGGGTGGGTTTATTTTTTTTTTTTAGATTGTTTTTTATTTGACAGGTAGAGTTACAGTGAGAGAGAGAGAGACAGAAAGATCTTCCATTGGTTTACTCCCCAAATGGCCACAATGGCTAGAGCTGTGCCAATCCAAAGCCAGGAGCCAGGAGCCTCTTCCGGGTCTCCCTCGCAGGTGTAGGGGCCCAAACACTTGGGCCATCCTCCACTGCTTTCCCAGGCCATGGCAGAGAGCTGGACTGGAAGAGGAGCAGCCGGGACTAGAACCGGCGCCCACATGGGATGCCTGCGCCTCAGGCAGAGGATTAACCTAGTGCGCCATGGCACCGGCCCCATGAAAATAGATTTTTAAATATTTTATATTTTCATCTACTTGAAAAGCAAAGCAACAGAAAGAGGAGGAAATATGAAGGTGCAAAACTCATGACCAAAATCATTCAAGAGTATTACCCAGAATTAAAGAAAATTAGTTTCTTTTTTGAAAGTACTCAAGTATCAAGAGTATCCATACGGCCGGCGCCGTGGCTCACTAGGCTAGTCCTCCACTGTGGCGCTAGCACCCCGGGTTCTAGTCATGGTTGAGGTGCCAATTCTGTCCCAGTTGCTCCTCTTCTAGTCCAGCTCTCTGCTGTGGCCCAGGAGCACAGTGGAGGATGGCCCAGGTCCTTGAGCCCTGCACCCACATAGGAGACCAGGAGAAGCACCTGGCTCCTGGCTTCGGATCGGCGCAGCGTGCAGGCCACAACGCACTGGCCGTAGTGGCCACTTGGGGGTGAACCAACGGAAAAAGAAAGACCTTTCTGATTCTCTAACTCTGCCTATCAAAAAAAAAAAAAAAAAAAAAAAAAGTACCCATACATCTTGCCACTCCTTCTGTCCCCTTCCCTTCTGCAGGTGTTAATCCCAAAAGAACTGTAGTAAACACCTGCAAGCTAGCCTCTCCAGAGAACCAAGTCTGCAACTATTAGGGTATGGGCATCCTTAATTCCAAGAAAAGTGGGACAGGAGGTTGCTTCCAGCTGCACGGAGAGTTAAGAAGGTAAGGGTAAGAAGACAAAGGCTCAAACTCCTACCTTCTCAGCTCAGGGTACAGACTAGAAATCAGGGGCCTCCTAGGACTTGGCTACAAACAATCCCTTCTCTCTCAGTCACAGATTAAGATAAACAAACCAAAGCGGATCCTTAAGGATATTGAATTACAATGTCACTAACTTCTCCCCTTTGCCCTGCAAAGAGTAGAACTCCTAAAAACTCTTTCTGATGACTTTCCTTCCTAAAAACTGAACCGGAACCATCACTGACTCAAGACACCGTGCCCCATCAAGCCTTAGGGACCACTGCTTCCCGGCAGACGCAGCTCTCCCAGTGTAAGAGGCTGACCTGGCCTTGTCTGCAGATGCTTTTAATGAAGTCACTCGAGGGAGTTACTGCGCAAGAGAAACCAATTTTCCTCGGCCCTCCTGGCTCATGGTCTAGAAATGGACCCCAGCATGCCCTCAGGGACCTATTACAAAGCTTTCACTCCAGAAGGATGGAAGGCTTTGCCACTGGGTTTGGACAAAAATCTCAACAGTGAATACTGAGAGTCCTAGATGGAGAACAGAACAAGCGTCAGAGCGGCTGGAAGTACTGATATGGGGGCCCCTAGCAACCCAGGGTTCCAGATGAGACGCCAGCCACAGCCGCTGGGAGTGGGCTGACTGTGTGACAGGTTGGAGACTCAGACATCCAAGTTCCCCAAAAGCATGGGACAGATGCCAGAAATTCTTTGGCGTATCATAAAGGAAGTTATAGAATTATTTCTGAAGACTATCAGAGGGAATTTATCACATGTGACCTCCTCACGCACCCCAACACTGTGCCACGCAGGAGGGCATGGGAGACACGTGGTTCACCAAGACTTTGAGAGACATCAGTGAGGGGAGCACAAGCAACAGCAGCGGCTTCCCAGGCCATTCTCTGTGGGCTGGAGGTGCTGACGGGAAACAGCAAGACTCTTCATTTCAACAGACACAACAAACCCCTTATATAGCAAAGAGGAGAGAGTGGCACCCAACCCCGAGGCAGCATGGGCACGGCTGCCCCGGGAGGCTACGTGGCCAGCCTGGTAGCCAGAATGCCCCGATGCAGGGCCACTTTGTGTGAATGGTCACTGACCATGAGGCCTGTAAACCTTGAGTAGATGGGAATTGAAGTCATTGACCTTAGACCAGCTACTGCATCAGGGGTTTCTCTGCCCTTATCCCATCATCCAGAATTATCTGTCTTCACAGAATAGTCTAGCAATGGTCCTAGGATGGCCCCAGATGAACGACATCATCTCGTGATGTTGGGGTGCCCTCCCACAGAATACAGAAGCTGCTCTGCACCAACCTCACGCTGTACTCTTATCCAAAGTCCACGCACGTGAGATGGCGAGGAGCGAGAGTGGTCCTTCTCACTGCGACACCTCCTAACCCACACCTGAAATACCTTCTTCCTAGTCCTGCAACTCTGATCTGCTTGCTTGGGGGCCTTAGACCTTGCAAGGAAACATTTCCACCAAGGCACACAACAATGATTCCTCACATTCGAGGCTGATCACCTGGCCTTTTGGGGCTCCTCACGGAACTGGGTGATCAAGTACATGAGGGCTCTAGTGTGAGCTGGGGATGTTAACCTTTGATATCAAGTGGGAATTGAGTTACTCCTACTCAACAGAGAAAGGAGGAGTAGCAATGGAACCCAGGGGATCTTGTCAGGGGTCTCCAAGCATTATTGTAGAGGCTAGAACATGACAGTCCATAGCAGCCAAGTACACAAAGGCCTGACAAGGCCTTGCAGCCCTCAGGAATGGAGATGTGGATCACAGCACCGGGGAAAGAGCACCACACAGCTAACTGAAGGCAGTGGGGGGGGGGGGGAAGAAGTCACAGGATGGTGGGAAATGAACAGGGGGAGTCATGAACTCCCTGATCAGACAGAAATCAGCTCTAAAACTTGCGCTCACGTATTCTTATTCTTCCCCATCCTTGCCCTCACTAACACTAAGGGTGTTAGTGGTGGTCATCTCTACAACTGAGCCCAAGCTGGAGAACACGAACACTGGGTTCACGTTAGCTCAGGGAGGCAGGGATGCCCGGCCAGCCTCAACATGCACAGTCGCCTACGAGTTGTTCCTCACGGGGGAAGCAGCGGTGATGGTCTCGGTGGTTGGAGGAACAGGTGTGTATCTCCTTGGAGAAGCCGGTATGTGTCCCCCACCTGAGGACGAGATCTGACAAGCTCTCCTGGCTTTCCATTAGATGTCTGAGCTCAGCAGACAGGAAGGGAGCTAAGTATCTTCTTCCAGGATGTTCCTGAACATTAACAGAATCCAACCTCCTGGTGCCTTCAAAATCTCCAGTGACGCTCTCTTCTCACGCTAGTCCCTAATTGCTTTCTGTAGCCAAAAGCAGTTAAAGTTTCCCCAAGTGTTCTCACCTCTGATAATTCTACATCCTGGTTTGCACTCCTCCAAAGCAAGCTATGTCAACAATGACCAAAGCCAAGCAAGACTTCCTATTTGCCAAACTGAAAGGGACCCCCTCCCATGCCCTCTTGCTCAGCCTCATTTCAGCTTCTGACAAATGCAGCGCTTCTTCCTCCTTGAAACCTTCACAAGCCCGTGTGTTTCCTTCATCATGAACACCCCTCCTTATTCACTGCTGGCTCCTCTTTTTCTGCCTGCCTCTTAAGGGTCAGTGTCCTCTCAAGTTCTATTCTCCCAGTAAGATGTGGCTAAGTCAAATGCCAGCACAGCCCCCAAGGGGTGCAGAATAACCCCACCCAGAGCTGCTAGAACCTTGGTGTGGACAACATCCACAGTGCCCCCTGCCCTGAGGTCCAACCAGCGGTCCTGGGGCACATCTTTCTGGAGCTTGGCCTCCACCTGCTATGCTGACTATAACAGCACTAAGCCTTACTGGAAATTGAAGCAGACAGTTAAAAATAATAATCAGCATTGCTCCGAAAAGAGATAAAAATAAATGGAAGGAAAATTTATTTTGACATCTCCAGGAGAGGATTAAAGGGAATGAAAGGAAACCAAATGTCACCCGGTTGCCATGGAGTCCCTAATGTCCTCTCAATTACAGTCAGTAGCACTTGAGCACAGATGGACAGCTGGCCCCCACTGCTTTCCCTTCCACCACAGGATTTAACACCTTCCGCGGAATTCGTGACTGTCCCCATCATCTGATTAACTGTATCAAATGAACCCCACAGAAAACAACCTCTACTTGTTACCTGTGCAGTGAACACGTTCCGGAATAACAATGTGAGGGGCCTGATTTCCCCTTGCTGCCTTATGCAGGATCCTGGATCCGTCACCTCCTTGAGTATCTGCTCCCTCACTGCATGGTGCACCTGAAATTTTTCTTCCCCTGAACCTGCCCCGGAAGTGTTCATTAAGTGCTTCCACTGTGAGCACCAAGGAAAACAGACGCCAAGGGTGGCAGGAGTTATTTCCCCAAAGCAGTTCCCACTCCAGAGGGGAGTGTCCCGAGGTCCTTAATTCTGGGCAGGGTCCAGAGGTACCAAGTCCTGAGATCCTGGAAGACAGAAGCCCAGGTGTGCGTCTTCCTGCTGTGACACAAGAGGCACCTCTTATTCTGCAGGAGCTGCTGCCTGAACTCAGCTGCAGCTTCAGAATGGAGGGAAGCTCTCCCTTGATCGCTGACTTTAAAGCAATACATTTTAAAATTACATATTCATTTCTGTTTAACTTGTTTAGAAACAAAATTTGAAAGGCAGTCTTTGGCCGGCGCCGCAGCTCACTAGGCTAATCCTCCGCCTTGCGGTGCCGGCACACCGGGTTCTAGTCCTGGTTGGGGCGCTGGATTCTGTCCCGGTTGCCCCTCTTCCAGGCCAGCTCTCTGCTGTGGCCCGGGAGTGCAGTGGAGGATGGCCCAAGTGCTTGGGCCCTGCACCCCATGGGAGACCAGGATAAGCACCTGGCTCCTGCCATCAGATCAGCGCGGCGCGCCAGCCGCAGCAGCCATTGGAGGGTGAACCAACGGCAAAGGAAGACCTTTCTCTCTGTCTCTCTCTCTCTCTCTCTCTCTCTCACTGTCCACTCTGACTGTCAAAAAAAAAAAAAGAAAGAAAAGAAAAGAAAAAGAAAGGCAGTCTTTGTGTCCATGGGTTCCACATTTTCAGATTCAACCAACCATGGGCCAAAGACATTTGGGAAAAAAAAATTAAAATTAAAAAAAAAAAAAACTACCTCTATACGGAATGTGTAGACTTTGTTACCATTCCCCAAACAATGCAATCTCGTATCTATTTACATAGCATTTGCACTGTGTTAGGCAGAGAGGAGTTCACATATATGGGAGGACTGCCTAGGTTCTACGCTGTTTCTGTGGAGACTTGAGCATCCATGATTTTGGTATCTGCAAGAGTTCCTGGAACCAGTTCCCTACAAATATAAGGAATGTGTATGAAGGGACATGTATGCAGGAAAAGAAACTACAGACAAAGACCCTGTAAACACAAAAGCACAAAGAGAACTTAAATAGAAACATAATAACTGATAAACTGAAAGTGCAAAAGCAAATCCAGAACTGGAAAACTAAAATTAATCTCACCAACTATCAAGTCAGTAATATGAACACATCTTTAAAAGGAATTATTTCAAAAGGCTTTTCAAAAAAATTTTTATTTAAAAAAGCAGAGTTACAGAGAGAGACGAGACAGCAAAGCCGCACGCTTCCATCCACTGGTTCACACCCCAAATGGCCGCAATGGCTGGGACTGGGTCAAGCTGAAGCCAGGAGCTTTTTCAGGTCTCCCACTTGGGTGCAGGGGTCCGAGGACTTGGGCCATCTTCTGCCACTTTCCCAGCCACATTAGCAGGGAGCTGGATCAGAAGAGGAGCAACCAGGACTCAAACCATTGCCTTACCCACTATGCCATAGTGCCAGCCCCTCAAAAGACTTTTGAATACACTAACTATTCACTCACTAAAAGCATAAAGAATTGAAAGGATTTCTTAAATGTCATACAGTGGTTTTATTTTTTAATCATAATGATGAGTAGCATAATTGTGAAACTAGCTTATGTATAACGTGAAATAAAGCAGTAAGTAAACACGAGCATCTCAGTAAGAACCAAGATTAAAGATTTTCACTGATAAAAGGGCACAAACATAAAATCCAAGCTGTTGAGAAAAAGCAGTAATGATGTTAAACTTGAATTTAAAATCTCCATATGAACTCATGTTTTACAAAAACATATCTGCTAGGTGTGTGCACATAAAGGCCCACACAACAACACCTCTGCAGCAATGGACACAGCCAGGTCCCGGCTCCTAAACACAATTCCCCTACTGAAAGGAACCAGGTGCAGGGGATCGGCCGGTTCCAATACTGGGCTAGGAAAAATGCAAGAAGGGTGTCGGACTTCTCTCAGTTCCAGAAAGCAAGGAAACACTCAACGGCTAATACACCCACCTCAAAAGAAGGTAGAAGCCAGCTTGACCAAATTTTGTACAATTTTAGCATAAGAAACATTGCTATATTCATCAGAAAACATGAAATCATTTTACACGAGCACTGCACAGGCGTGCTTCACTAACTCTACTCTGGAAAATCATATGCAGAGAGAAGCGATATCACCTTGCCCTGCCTTTGGAGATGAAAGTGCACCCAAGCCCAGTCAGTCATGGAAAGCTCTTTATCGAATGCCAGCTATGAAATGCAGACATAATGACAGATTTAGAAAGTCAGCATTTCGCCGTGGCTCACTAGGTTAATCTTCTGCCTGCGGCGCTGGCATCCCATATGGGGACCGGGTTCTGGTCCCTGTTGCTCCTCTTCCAGTCCAGCTCTCTGCTGTGGCCCGGGAGGGCGGTGGAGGATGGCCCAAGTGCTTGGGCCCTGCACCTGCATCCCTCTCTGGCGTCTTGTCTCACCAACTGATCTCTCCAGCACCTGCTCCTACTGTGGTGATGCCACCTGTCTTAGGTTCTCACCAGAGGCTGGACCAAGGGAGCTGTCCAATTTTGGACTTTCAGCCTCCAAAGCGTGAGCTAATAAACCCCTTTAAATAGTATCCTGTATCCTCAAGTATTTTGTTGCAGCAACAGGAAAGGAACTAATAGAAAGGTATTGACACAGCTGTGCATTAACAGCCCACGTGTTACTTGTTAACCGAAAAGGAATGCAAATACCTTTAGGAGAGAGAGACCTGGCAGTCACCACCACATTCAAGTAACTTAGTACTGCGATCAGTAGGACAGTTGACATTATTTGCATCTCATGAATATTAAGTATACAGCATCCGGTAAAAAGTAATTCTCCAAAACAATTTACTTTTATTAAACCAAGCCTTCTCTAGACATAAATTTCATTTTACAAAGAAATGCAGCAGGGGGTGGGGGGCTGTTGTGGCACATGTTAAAGTCTTGGCTGCTCTACTTCTGATCCAGCCCCCTGCTAATGCATCTGGAAAAACAACGGAAGATGGCTCAAGTACTTGGGCCCCTGCACCCATGTGGGAGACCCGGATGAACCTCCTGGCTTTTGCCTGGCCCAGCCCTGGTTATTGCAGCCATTTGTTGAGTGAACCAATGGATGGAAGATTTCTGTGTCTTTCCCTTCGCCACCACATTTCAAATAAATCTTTAAAGAAAAAGAAAATAGAAGTAATAGAATAACAAATTTAAGGATAATGCAATTTAAAAATCAGGTAAGTACAGCAGGGGGTAGTTCTACAATAGGTCTGGGTTCCATCAAGTCAGTATCATTTTAAAACATGGGTTAACAATTTTTGACTGAAGACTAAAGAGACATAAAATCTGGGTGGGTGTTGTGGTACAATGGATGCCCATTTCCCATACTAGAGTGCCATAGAGTGCCAATTCAAGTCCCAGCTTTTTTTTTTTTCTTTTTTGACAGGCAGAGTGGACAGTGAGAGAGAGAAAGGTCTTCCTTTGCCGTTGGTTCACTCTCCAATGGCCGCCGCAGCCGGTGTGCTGTGGCCGGCGCACCGCGCTGATCCGATGGCAGGAGCCAGGTACTTCTCCTGGTCTCCCATGGGGTGCAGGGCCCAAGCACTTGGGCCATCCTCCACTGCACTCCCTGGCCACAGCAGAGAGCTGGCCTGGAAGAGAGGCAACCGGGACAGAATCCGGCACCCCTACCGGGACTAGAACCCGGGGTGCCGGCGCCGCAGGTGGAGGATTAGCCTATTGAGCCACGGCGCCAGCCAAGTCCCAGCTTCTTTGCTTCTGATCCAGCTTCCTGTGAATGTATCCTGGGAGCCATCAGATAATGGCTCAAGTGCTTGAACCCCTGCAACCCACTTGGGAGAACTGGATGGATTTCTGGCCTCCTTGCTTCAGTCTGGGCCAGCCTTGGCTTTTTAGGGCATTTGAGAAGTGAACCAGTGAATGGAAGATAATTCTTTTGCTGTGCCTTAAAAGTAGATGAGAAATTAATTTTTAGAAGTCTACAATCAAATGATGAATATGGCTATATCCTGGGTTGAGAAAATAGTTTAACAAATATATTTGGAGACACTTAGGAAATGTGAAGCCACACGAGAATCATTAAATTTACATGGTGGGTACATATAAAATGCTTTCAAACTTGCAAGATGTTTAAAATTTTTCCATAAGACTAGGGAAAAGTGTAAGCATGCAATGTCATCTATGATGTACTGTAGCTTTAAATAACTTTGAATCCACAAACTTTTTGATCTAACTTTTAGTTGAAGAAATATAGGGCACAGAGAATAAGCTAAATGTCACCATGAGGAGCCAGATGGTGGAGCATCCTGCAAGACAACTGGCCTGGTCCCTCCAACAAGCCAGTGCCACAAGAAGGGAGGATGCTAAGTTAAGACAGTCTTAAGGGACAAAACAGCTAGAGAACACGTGTGGTCCCAGCGTGGGTATTAGCTTGGCCAATCCAGTAGAAAGGATATTTGGGGTCAACTGGCAAAATATGCCTATTGTCTAGGCATCAAGTGAGAAAAAAAGTTAGTAACATGGAAGTGTAGAGACAATAAATCTCAGGTTATGAGATTACATATTCATACAAGGAAATCTATGCATAATTTTTGGATAACATGAATTTCCATTAACTTTTACAGATCCCCTGTATGCATGGATTTTAATTTTTTTCTGCACCAAAATAAACTCACGTTTTATTTCCACTTTGTACCAATTCTTTGAAATATATTTGTAAAATATAAGTTCATCTGGGGGAAAACCTTAAATGTGTGCCTGGAGAACCATGGGGATAAGATCTCCAGTATATAAATTGTACTCGAGATTTTATCCAGTCCTCTCAGAGCAAATGGTAATGCAATATTTCCAGTTTTAAAGCACAAATGATCTGGATATTTTAATTTTCTACAATGCAAATGCACATAGTAACAGATTTTTTCTATCATTAAAAGTTTTAGAAGAAAACAGAAGAGAATAAAGTACAAACCATAAAGGAAAATTTATAGATGCAGCTACATGTGCTCACTGTGGCAGTGCATATACTAAAATTGGAACCATATACACAGCTACACTAAATCCTATTCACAAAGACATTTAAAAAAACATTGAAAGTCAAGCCACAAACCTGAAGAAGACATTAATATTTGTAACAGGGCCTGGTGCTGCGGCACAGCAAGTTAAGCTGCCACCTGCAACACTGGCAACTCAGATGGGAACTTGTTCAAGTCCTGGCTGCTCCACTTCCAATCCAGCTCCCTGCCAATGTACCTGGGCTAGCAGCCAAAGATGGCCCAAGTGCTTGGGCCTGTGCACCCACATGGGAGACCCTGATGAAGCTCCTGGCTTCAGCCTGGCCCAGTCCTGGCTGTTGTGGTCATTTGGAGAGTGAACCAGCAGATGGAAGATCTCTATCTCTTTCTCCCTCTCTTTTTATAACTCTGCCTTTCAAATAAATAAATCTTTAAAAAATATATTTGCAACACAGAAACTAAATATATATATGGTAATACAGAATAACTAACCCCCCTATGACTCCAGAAGTAAAAAAGTAAAAATCCCAATAGTAAAATGAGTGAGTTTGTCACATTTATATCCCTGAAAATGATCTATCAATGTCCTGTGAACCTATAAAAGGATGTTCAAACTTATTAGTGATTGGGAAAATGCAAATTAGAACCATGATATACAACTCATGCCCACTAGATTTTCAATACTGAAAATCAGTATCGGATGTTGATGAGGCTTTCAAGGAACAAACTCATACTTCCCAGAGGAGCATGAATGGTTTCAACCAACTTAAGCAATAACGTGACAGTACCTTGTAATTCTTAAGATGCATATTGCCCATAATTCCGCAATTCTATTTCTAAGTATTCAAGTATACATCAGAGCAGAGCAGTGTTTTAGGAACTCTAGTAATACCCAATTTAGTGGTTTGCAACCAGCATTTTCAAATAAAATAATATGGAAGATAAAATAAACTATCAGGGTACATTGCCAGTGGATTAAAGTATTACCTTCTGAGAATTTACACACGCACACACAATTTTTTTTTTTTTTTGCTGAGTCATGTGCCAAAAATTATTGGCACAGGGAAACTTGCATAACAGCTCCAAAAAGCTCAGAGAAATGGCATTCCACGGAAGAGCAGCGCCCCGGGAAAGACGCGCATGCTCTCCTGTTTGCAGAACGGAAGGCAACCTGGGACCAAGGATGCACCGGAATGCCCTCCCCCGGGGAAGACAAGCGGACGGGGCTACATCGATCCACACAAACGCTTCTCAAAACCTTCGTGTTCAGCCAAAAAGAAATCAAGATGCTCAAGAACAGGCCAAGTAGGAAATCCTTGATATGAAGAGATCTTAAAATACGCAATTTTAGGAATTCATCTGCGATACAATACAATGAAAAAGAAGAGAATGATAAGCACAAAAACCAGGTTATCTTGTAAGAGAGGGTCAGAAGCCGATGGGGTTGGGGTACAAATGAAGGCTTCAGGGATTCTGGCTGGTTCTTAAGCTGAAGGGGAGGGGGGGAAGCTCACTGACGGATCACTGGCAACTCTGAGTGGCCAGGTTTGCCAGCCCTAGTGCTGATCTGCGGTGTCACTGTTATAGAACTTTTCCTACTGTTTAAGCCCCATTTTGAGTTGTGTCTTTCGTTACTCATCACTAAAAACACTTCAGCTAAAATGGCCCCCTAATCTGGATGCCATAAAAACTGAGATCTGATTTTGTATAAGCCATCATTTAATCCTGTTCTATATGTCTGGTCACTTCAGTCAAACCTTACAATATCGGTCACTCCCACTATTCAAAGACAAAGATTTGTTCAGGAAGAAGAGATTATGAAAACAGCGCGGCTTTTTCGTTTTTGTTTTTTGATCCTGAAAGTCTTCTTGCTTGGAACATTCTAAATAAGCACTGGCGATACCAAGGATAATCAAGATTTTCAAAAGGTTCTATAAACCACCGCACAGATGAGGAGTCAGGCTTGAACTCCTGCCCTTGAAGCGAACAGCTTAACGCCAGAAGATCACACGTTTCCCACTGGAACCACAGGTTGGCGGTCAGGCCAGGCTGCATCCAGCCACGAAAGGGGATGCAAGAAGTTCTGGAAAGCAGAGAGAATCAGGAGGAGAGGAGGCAGAGTTCAGAACGGGGACGGCCTCTGCAGGTTTGGCCACAGTCAAATCTTGCACTGGGGACCGTGCCCTGCTGAGGAAATGAGTCTTCAGCCTGTCTCGACGCAGACGGGGAGAAAAGGAGAGGTAGGAAAGGGAGCGACGGTGGGAAACACACGCACATGCACACACACGCACGCACACACACACACCCATCCAGCCTATCTACCAGACACTTCATCAGCCACACCCTTGATGTGCATCACTTCACTTATTCTCAAAACGGGTCGGTCTCATTTTACAAATGACTAATTTTAATAAGCCACCAACTTCACCCACTGAGGGCCGGTGGAGCTGGGATTTAAACCAATGCTTGTCTGACTCCAAAGATCCAATTCTTTCCTTTAGGCCTTACACAAAAGGACAAAGGCAGACTGCAGAAAAATTCCACTTTGGGTTATTACCTCTTTGAACAGACTCCAAGGCTGAGCCCAGCAACTCCTACCCTCTAAGTACAAGTGCAACACCGGCCATACATGAGAAGGACCTGGCTAAGCTCAGTAGGATTCAAGCATGAGGCGGGATCACCACCACCCTTGGTCCCCAGACCACAAAAGACAGCCCTCACCTGCATCAGCCAGGCTCCTCACCAGGCGCACTCCTGGACCCAAGATGAAGAAGGCTTTTAAAGAGCTGGGGGTAGGAGAGGCTGGGGTGCGCTCCAGGCTACTGTGTCTCCCACTACCCCAGGTTCAGCCTCACTCTGCAGCCGACCCTTGGTGTTTGCCCTACAGATGACGCTCTCCCCACTTACCTAAGGTCCAACAGGAGACGGCCCCCAGGAGGGGGATGCTGCCGTAGATGGCGTGCATGTACATGAGGCGGGCCATCAGCTCAGCCAGCCCCCACCAGCAGACGAGGCGGCTCAGGCCCCGCCCCAGGATGCAGAGGCGGGTCTTCAGGGAGCAGAGCTCTTGCTGCTGCATCTGCAGTGGAAACAAAAGAAGTCCGATCGCATCTCACTGTGCAAACCTTCCAGGCCCCCCAGTGTTTTTAATAAACTTCTCACAAATGTTAGGACTGTCTACCAACACAGGGGCCATCCAATTGGACTTGGGAACACTCAATATTGTTGAGAGAAAAAGTATTACCTGAGCTCAAAACTGTCCCAAGTAAGAACAGGGCTGGTCCAGCAGCTCACTACTGCCAGGAACCCCAAGACACTTTTGAAACAAGGCACAGTCAACACAAACAGCGGCAAGTGTCCTGCTTAGGAAGCTGAGCACTTTAACAGCCAAAACACCGAAAGATTCTAGCAAACAACATGTGCTGTGTGATCCTGAGCAAGTCACTTAACTCAGTCTTGGTTTCCTCATATGTAAAGAGCAAAAACTGTTGCAATGACCCAATATGATAAAGTACATGACCCATTCAGCAGCTGGTTTAGTAAAAGCACTGGAGAATCAGAAGTTAATATGGGATCATCTTGCTCCTGCTAAGCGTATCTCCTTCACATTCCTGCCTCGTGGCATCCCACACGACCAGCCACAGGGCAGCGTTAGGAGCCAGGTCAGATCATCAAAGGTGAGGGAGGCACAGATAGCAACTATGGATAACACAGTCGATGTATATGGGCAATACAAACAAAAGCAAGTTCCGCCAAAGCTGCCTGGTTCTGTGGCCTCACCTCACTGCCTGCTCTTGAGCGATGCATCGTAACTTAAAACGCAGAAACTCCAGAATTCACAAACACGCTATGAAACTTGAAGTAAATGCAATTTCATCCCTACGCCACTAGACAGAGAAAGTTAGTAGAGAAGGCGTCATTTTCTGGATCTTACAAGGGCAAGGTTTCCTGAGGCCGCGTGCACATGCAGAGGGAAGCTGGGCTCAGCGATGAGGCTTCATCCACAAACCCTGGGTGGTGATGGAAACGGACCCAATTCCCTGTTTGACACCAAGTAAACTCTGGGAAGGGTGGTGAGCGGGTGCCGCTGCAGCAAGGAGTGGCAGGCACTGCTCTTGGAAGGGAAGGGGCTGCCACCCCCCAGGGCACTGGCTTCATTCTGTTTTCTGAAACCACGTCCTCGCACTCTCTCACACTGTCCTGCTGCACTGAGAAGCCAGGTTGGGACGTTCGGGCGGAAGTTACACACACGACTTTCTGCCTTCTGCCCTCTCGCTGGCTGCAGTTATTCTCTTCAAGCTCATGCAGACACTTAAAGCCCAAAGCCTTCCACTAACAATGAATGGCTTAACGGCTGATGGATAAGGGTAGAGACGTGAGCCGATTAAGGCGCCTGAAGGTGGGAGCTTCGGGAAGTGACTGTATGGGATTAGGAAGGCAGGGTGGAGCCATGATCGAGTCAGGCTGGATCAGGAGGGGAGACCATGGAGACGGCAGCAGCGGCAGCATGCCCCGGGTCTCTGCTCCTCCCGCCTCCCCAGTGCCTGAACCCGTGGGGCTGCCTGATCCTGGACTGTGAACTTCCAAACCGTAAGCTGAAATCAATCTTCCCTCCTAAACTGCTCTTCTTGGGTATTTCAAAGAAGCAGCTAACACGGGCAGATATGCCCAAACTCCTTGGGTCATTTTTTAAATGTGAATTGATCAAATTAACAGGAATTTTTTTTTCTTGAGTTCACCTCTGTCTGCCCACCCCAAGAAGATGTTTTGCCCAGCGAACGACGTAAGTGCTTGGAGGACTCGTCTGGCAGTTCTGACAGGAAGCACAGCTTGAGGAGGGGTCCTCAAGAAGGAGAATTGGACTTGTACTGACCACGGCCAGGCTGCACGACAGTGACAACACAGATCCCTCCCTCAGCCTGCACGGAGAATCTCCACCCCAAGCCTGCATGCACGCTCTTAAAGACCCTACAAAGCCCATGGCAGAGACTCGGCCAGCGAGGGGATCTCAGAATCCTCAGTGCACAAACACCCGCCTGCCAGCGCATCCGTGTCCTCCGTGCCACTGAGACGCAGAGAGGACAAAAAAGGAACTAACAGATGTCCAACAGTAGGGGATTGGGTAAATGCATCAAGTGCCCCTCAATACTACGTAGTCATGAAAACTATGTTCACGTGCAAAAAATGACAGGTGGGGCCAGCGCTGTGGCGCAGATTAATCCTCCGCCTGTGGCGCCGGCATCACATATGGGCACCGGTTCTAGTCCCAGTTGCTCCTCTTCCAGTTCAGCTCTCTGCTATGGCCTGGGAAATCAGTGGAAGATGGCCCGAGTGCTTGGGCCCCTGCACCCACATGGGAGACCGGGAAGAAACACCTAGCTCCTGGCTTCGGATCAGCGCAGTTCCGGCAATTGCAGCCATTTGGGGAGTGAACCAACAGAAGGAAGACCTTTCTCTCTCTCTCTCTCGCTCTATTGCTCTGTCTCTCATTGTCTGTAACTCTACCTCTCAAATAAATAAATACAATCCTAAAAAAATAATAATGACGACAGGTTAGAAAAATGACAACAGTGGTGAACATTGGATGGTGAGATTTTAGTTCTTTGACAATTAAAATGGATTTTTAAAAAGATGTATTTATCTCTTTATTATTTGGAAGGGGAATGAGAGAGAGAGAATATGAATATGAACAAGAATCTCCCACACTCTGGTTTACTCTCCCAACAATAGTTGGGGCAGGGCCAGGCTGAAGCCAGGAGCTTCATCCAGGTCTCCCACGTGGATGCCAGGGACTCACGAACTTGGGCTATCATCTGCCTCCCAGGTGCATTAGCAGGAAGCTGGATCAGAAGATGAGATAGGAGCTGGCGTTGTAGTGTTGCAAGTAAAGCCATCGCCTTTGACACCAGTATCCCATGTGGACACGGGTTCAAGACTTGGCTGCTCCGCTTCTGATCCCGCTCTATGATAATGTGCCTGGGAAAACAGAAGACAGCCCAAGTGCCAGGCCCCTGCCACCCATGTGGGAGAGAACGATGAGAAGTTCCTGGCTTCTGCTTGGCCCAGCCCCAGCTGTTGCAGCCATCTGGGGAATGAACCAGCAGACGGAAGATCTCGGTCTCTTCCTTTCTCTGTGTAACTCTTTCAAATAAATAAATAAATCTTTAAAGTAGAATAAAAAGCAGCATCCGAGCTGGGACTCGCTCGCAGGCGCCGACATGGAGCACAGATGTCCACGCAGCCGTTTAACCTGCCCTGCCACAACATCCACCCCAACGTGGAGCAGGGAAGGCAACCTTACAGCATCATGAAAATCATGGCCCCCGTTTCTGCACCCTCTCAAAAATGCCCCCATCAGCACTTCCACCAGGAAGTGCAGCATCTCCTACAGGCAGGACTTTGGTTCTCCTGTTCATACGAATCTTTGTCTTCTTTCCTCTCCATCTCACTCCTCACTGCTCCTAGCGACACACCGACTCCCTCTGTGTTCACTCTCATCCCCATTCCAACTCTCAAAAGCAAATTCTTCGTGACCAAACAACCATTGACAAATAAGGAAACGGGGATGCCCGCAGGGCAATGGTCCGCACATCCGTGTCTGCTGGGCATGGTTAAGGGGACATAAAGACCTCAGAGAGCTGGCCAGTCCCTGCCACCACGCAAGGACACAGCGAGAAGGTGCTGGTCTGCAAGCCGGGACCTGGGTCCTTCCTCTCCACTGCCGCTCTGGCACTGGACCCGCCGGCCTCCAGAACCGTGTGGCGTCTGTGCTGGTTACAATCCACTCAGAATATGGTACTGTGTCACAGCAGCCCAAAAATGGGCCATGACACATGCACCCGCGAATCTGGGGTGAGCCCAAGAGTTCCCACTGAGGCAGCGACAAGGCCAAGGCAGGAAGAGGCCCCAGCATCATTCCTGATCAACAGCTGGGCCTTTCCTGGATGCCCACACTCGGAGAGAAGCAGGTTGGCTGAACGTGGTCAAGGCCTCAGAACAGTGTTGGCAGAAGAGAATCATCGCACACCTGAACGTCTTGTTCGCTGAATAAGCAACCGGGCACACAGCTGGCCTGCCCCAGGTTCGAGCCCCTCAAGCTCACACTTGCACCCGAGGCTTCAGAGCACCGCTGGTGCACACCCCCTTCCCCGAGAGTGGGGACAACAGCTGGAGCAGAGGGAAACCAGGGTGAAGCTGGAGCTGAGAGCCCTGCGGGGCAATCAGGAAAACAGGTCCACCTGGTCCCCTCCCAGCTCCAGGCAGCCACACCCCAAGGCCAATTCGAGGCCTCCTTTTCCTCCTCAAACCAAGTGCAGTCCGAGATGACGCAAATGTCCATCGTCAAGAACAATAATAGGGACCGGCACCATGGCTCACTTGGTTAATCCTCCGCCTATGACGCTGGCATCCCATATGGGCGCCGGGTTCTAGTCCCGGCTGCTCCTCTTCCAGTCCAGCTCTTTGCTGTGGCCCGGGAAGGCAGTGGAGGATGGCTCAAGTGCCATGCACCCGCATGGGAGACCAGGAAAAGCACCTGGCTCCTGGCTTCGGATCGGTGCAGCGCCGGCCGTGGCAGCCACTTGGGGGGTGAACCAACGGAAGGAAGACCTTTCTGTTTCTCTGTCTATAACTCTACCTGCCAAATAAAAAAAGAAGAGCAGCAAGGTAACTGATTGGCTTCCAAAAAGCGACCAACTTCTTTCCGCAGAGCAAACCTTCCCTGCCACGTTCACGACGTCACGACATGCTGCGGCAGGACCAGACAGGCTGGACTTTCCCTTGCAATACTCTTTCTGATGCTAGAAGCCTCCTCACTCCAAGCAAGAGACACACTCCTTAACTGCACAGATAAATGCAAGAGGAAGAAAGCAATCCAGCTTTTCATTCTACTCCCATCTGCTCAAAACCATCCAAATCAAAAAAAGAGCAATTGGCCTTTCTGCAGGGTGGGCTCATGACCACCATCCACTTACACCTTCGATCTCATTGATTCCCTTTTATTTCAGAATCTCAGCGTCTGGCCCATTGATGAGGCCAGAAGTACAGACACACTACACGCAGCTCTCCGAGCAAGCCAGGCTGCTCTTGCCTGCATGCAAAGAACTTCATCCGAGATATTCCAAACCTAGGGGATCGCCAACCTTAAGACTACTGGAAATTACCATCAGGGGAAAGTCAAGTTCAGACTCCACTAAAAAAAAAAATACACATTAACTCATCTGCAAAGTGCATTTTAAAGCACATTACATTTTACAGCCTCATTTCATGCAAATTGCATAAAAAGGAATATCGAAGTCTTTTTCCCCTCAAAGAGGTTCTGATGATTAGCGATGACAGTTCTCCAAGATGAAAGGTTCTTTTCCCTCACACACTAATGATACAGATGCTTGAGAGCACCCAACAAAAGCCTTACCCAGAGCCAATTATCCAACAGCACCGGCTCTGCCACTAACACCCTGCTTCTCAGGCGTGGGCTGGGGCCGTGCAGCCGCAGTCTTTCCCTTCATTGCGGGGGCTCTTCCATTCTGTGTTCACTGGCTACACCCCTGCTCCTTGCAAATTACCCCCCATCAGACCCCACGGCCCCTCCCCCCAGGCCACACAGGTTAACACGCAGTGATGGGTCCCACACAGCAGGTGGGGTCCACAGTCAACGCTGCTGGCCTAAAACCACCACCATGGGCCCTGCAGCCCTGCCTGTGCACCAGGCCACACACCATCCTCTCGCTATGGTCACACCATGTCAGTGTGCCTGGGCCACCCAACCACGTTCTACATGCCCCTCTTCCCCTCCACTGTGAAGTGTGTGCAGGGCTTGGGGAGGCACAGGAATGATGCGAACTGTGAAAAGCAATTCTGAGGCTGGCGCCGTGGCTAATCCTCCACCTTGTGGCACCGGCACTCTGGGTTCTAGTCCCGGTCGGGGCGCCGGATTCTGTCTCGGTTACCCCTCTTCCAGGCCAGCTCTCTACTGTGGCCCTCTCCTGCACCACCACCCCACAAGCTAGCCCCAGCAAGTCAATCAGTTCAAAGGAAGGCAGAGCCGCCCCAGGCCCTCAGCTCTGCAAAGGAACAGCACACCTCACCCTGCCCTAGAACCTCTGGATTCCTGCCTCACCCAGCCCAGATTCATGGGAGAAAAAAATGGAGTCCACGCTCCTGAAACCCCAAATGCCCTTAGAAATGGCCTAAAAGGCATTTGGGGATTCCCAGCTCCAGCTCCGGACCCCACTTCCTAGCAATGCAGACCCTGGGAGGCAGCAGTCCTGGCTCAAGTAGCTGGGTTCCTGCCACCCACGTGGAGGAGACCTGGATCGAGCTCCTGGCTCCCAACTTTGGCTGGACCCACTCCTGGCCATTGCAGGCACTTGGGGGAGTGAGCCAACAGGTGGGAGTATGCGTGTTCTCTCAATCTCTCTATGTTTCTCCCTAACGAAGAAAGAGAACCAGTCTTCAAGCTAAGGCATAGAGACCTTTTAAAATTTCTGCCCATCCAGGCCCGCGCCGTGGCTCACTAGGCTAATCCTCCGCCTTGCAGTGCTGTTACCCCAGGTTCTAGTCCCAGTCGGGGCGCCGGATTCTGTCCCGGTTGCTCCTCTTCCAGGCCAGCTCTCTGCTGTGGCCCGGGAGTGCAGTGGAGGATGGCCCAGGTCCTTGGACTCTGCACCACATGGGAGACAGGGAGAAGCACCTGGTTCCTGGCTTCAGATCAGCGCGGTGCACTGGCTGCAGCGCGCCAGCCATAGCGGCCATTGGAGGGTGAACCAACAGCAAAGGAAGACCTTTCTCTCTGTCTCTCTCTCACTGTCCACTCTGCCTGTCAAAAAAACAAAAAAATTTCTGCCCATCCAAGATTAATGTGCACAAATTTCTCCTGCATTACATTACAGGACATCTATAACTTGGAGATTTACAAGCTAGAAAAACTGAATAAGGTACCATCCTCAGGGGTGCACCTTATATTGTCATTTTAGCATCAGGAGTTTGCAGATTCCCGATTGGACACCGCTTTTCCCGTGGGTTGCTTTCCACGGTGGGGCTCTGCTGCCCCCTGGTGGTGCCGCCTCATCCTCCTGCTCTGAGCAGCTTTTCTGCATTGACCAGACAGTCCCAGAGCGAAGGTGAATTTCATTGCCAGTCTTCACAGCCGCAGGTGCTGCATGCATTCATTCACTCAAGGGCTCCTCCAGAGCCAGCCTTGCTTATCAGTTCCTCCAGCGGGCACCTCCTCCCCTCCTAGCCCTTCCCTCCCTGGCCTCTCCGAAGTGACAAGGAACCCTTTCACTCTAAGAGATTACCTTCTTGCTCAAACCTCCCCTCTTAAACCCCTCTTGCCCACAGAGGCAAGCACCCCACAGGCACCCTCGGCATTGTGGGAACGTCCTGGCTTTGTCTGTGGCTGACCGAGCAGTTTTCCTTTCGTAGGCTGACTTTTCTGTGAGTGTTCTCAGACCATACAGAAAGACAGCGATTTGCTTTTCCAAGTCCCTTGCTGCCGCCTTGGAAGGGGTTAAGAGAGGGAGGGGTAAGACAAAGGGGGCCCAGAGTCTCCACACCCAGCCCTATAGGAAGTCCCTTTTCTTCCCTAGGCTGAGACTTCAGGGGATGACAGCCGTGGTTAAGGATTTAGGTGACCCAATCATCTCAGAGCAATCTTGTCAGTGTGGACAGTCGCAGGACCCTAACCAGAGACCTCTGATACTTCTGCTAGCCCTGAAGGGTGCCATTTGAAAGAAGAGAATTTTTTAAAAATCCATTTCACAGCATAATAAAGTACAAACCCCTTTCAGTAAGAATGAGTTGGGAAAAGAATTTGATTCTCCCTGATAGATTTAACTGTTTCCATGAAAATGACTTTCTGTCCTCAGGAGAGGAGAGGGCTGTTTAATCCGAAAGCTGTTGGCTGGAAAACCAGGAAGAGCTCAATACTCACAATGGCTAGAAGACCGCAGAAGAGATGAAGTATGGCGGGCCTAGCCCACCCCAGGCCCGCTCTTCTGCCGAATTACAAGTTCAGCTGCCATCACTAAACCACCTCCGCCTTCAACACCGTAATTTCAAACGTGTTCCTGAAGTCACTTCATGACAAAAGAATTATCCCATGGAATCCCAAGTGAGATGTGAGAAACCACACACTAACACACACCTGTCAAGAACACCCATCTCTCTATGGAAGGAATGTTCTATGCTTCCCCTGGCAGTGTGAGTATCATGCTATCGTTGGCATGCATAAATATACTGCTGAATCCAATACATAACCTGGTGGGTTTTTAAGACAAAGTAAGGTGTTTCTAGAATGCGCCTCCTTTTCAAAGGCACAGCTTTCATGTTGAACCCCAGGAAGGAGCAATACTGCTGCAGGCCCTGCACTGAGTGACAGTTGTGTGCATGCAAGGGTGTGTGTGTACACGCGTGTGCGTGTGCGTGTGTGAAGTCCTACACAGGGGACAAGCCAAGTGGGGCCACAGAGGCAGCTTCCTGTGCATTCCAGACGAGGATGCTGTCAGCGGAAGGCAAGCAGGGCCCTGAAAATGCACCCCTGCCTTCACGTTTTCCGGGACTCTGCTGTTCCTCATCCAGGTCAACCCAGCGCTCCCTGGGTCACAGCATGGCTTGTGGACAGTGAGGCAGAGAGACCATCTTCTAAACAGTACAGATGGTTTGTCGTCCTCCTTTTGCAAGGAATACTGTCACAATCGCATTCTTTCTTCCCTGGGCCTTCACTCAGAGGCCGAATCCCTCGCACGCTCTGGCCTTTAACCCTGGTTGCTGCGGTCCACTGAGAAGCAGAGTGGGGGCCCCTGGAGCTACCATAGGGGCATCCTTCCAAGTGCATGGAAACGCAGACTGAAAAATCTATTCACAGATGTCAACAACTTTTGGCAGCAAAATGATCTTGTCTTTTAATTCCATTTTCCACAAACTTTTTGAAGTCCACTCATACATGAGACAGGTCAGCCTTCATTGTGAAGACTGATTTCCCCAAAATACCCCCAACCACTACATAACAGCTCCAGGTAACAAATCATAAATCCGCAGGGACAAGGACAGAGGCCGACTCTACGGACCACCGGCGCCCAGCCCACTCTACCTGTTGGATGAACTCCGGGAAGCTGAGGATGGGCCCGTTGTGGAAGACGGGGTAGTAGAAGACGTAGGCCAGCATCCAGGGCAAGGAGTAGGAGGCCCGAGCCGCGGGCAGCTGCTGCCAGCAGAACTCGAGGCTGAAGCTGGTGTAGCACAGGCAGCGAACGGTCAGCGTGAACTGCAGCAAGTAGAACTCGCTTTCTGACTCATACCATCTTCTCTGCAAAACCAGAAGCAGAGAACACCCTCTGAGTGGCATGCAGTCCCAACACAGGCGCCGGCCAGCACGGCCACCTCTCTGAGAGGACCAGGGGCCCCTGGGAAGGGGCTGTCTTCCTGGGGTAGAGCAGCCATACGCACCAATGAACATCAAGTAAGTCCCAGTGGAAATCCAAGCAAGCGATCAGCGAGCGGTAGAAACAGCACCTCCAACATCATCCTCCACTTAGCACCAGGCCTGATGCAGCGAAAAGGTGGTTCCCCTGGATGCACACCTATCGGATGCATCTAGGGGATAGCACGGAGCTCGGCTGCAGCCGATGGATACCCTGACAGCTCCTGCGACACTTCTAAGACAAAGAGGCACTTACAAGTGTCACATGGGACCTCCGTCTCTGGAGCATTTTTCATTTTGCTCTTTGGTTATTAATTTGGCTCCATGTTAGTTGAGTACCATTTGCCAAACAAACTTCACAGGCAAAAGATACAGTCTCTCCCTGCCCTGGATGTGTTTAAATCCTCACACAGAAGGTAGGTGTGTAAAACTGCAACCACAGCCCAAGACAAAACAAGAAATCACAAGCAGGTACCCAAACATGCATGGACCTAAGGAAATATGATCAAGTGCCAGTGCTGGAGGGAGCAAAATTATTGATCAATTTATAATCCTTGCATTTTCCTATAGTTACCATGTCTTCTGCAATAGGTATATACTGTTTTTTTAACAAAAAAAACACAATCTATGGAAATATATACAAGATATAGAACTGGGTCAAAGGAGGACAGAGTGAATTTGATACTTGAAGGCCTCTCAAGACCGTACACAGAACACTGCAGATTCTCCACTTCACATCTGGGACACCAACAGTCCCCAGAGGGGAAGAGGACGCCCAGACCAGGAGAATCCCGTGTGCCCGTCCAAGCTGCTCTCTGAGCATCTGTCCCCATTCGGCAACATTGTTCAAGCCACCAAAAAGTATCCATGACAAGTGAACACTTATCTACCACTAACAACCGTAACTGCCAACCACCCTTGAAGAAATGCTGAATGCAGTTAGATTTGGTTTTGAACACCTGCCACGTCCCCAGAAAGTTAGGCGAGAATGTATTTTCATGGCAAATCCATAACTAGGCACACTGGTTTAAATGACCATCTGGCTGACCACTCTGAGACATTAATTATCTTTGGCCAACACAGCACTGCTACCTTATGGTTTCTCCTAAGTCCAGATTTTTGGCATCTGTGCTCAAAGTATCAGCTCCAGTCCCTTGGCGAGAAGGCAGAAAAATTAAGATAGCTGAACAATAGCAAAACATACTGGAAGATTTATTTATTTTTAAAGATTTATTTATTTATTTATTTGAAAGGCAGAGTTACAGAGACAGAGGGAGAGACAGAGATCTTCCATCTGCTGGTTCACTCCCCAAGTATGCACAATGGCTAGAGCTGGGCTGGTCCGAAGCCAGGAGATTCTTGCAAGTCTCCCATGTGGGTGCAGGGGCCCAGGCACATGGGCCAATCTTCCGCTACTTTCCCAGGCCATTATTAGGGAGCTGGATCAGAAATGGAGCAGCTGGGTCTTGAACCGGAGACCATATGGGGATCCTGGCATCACAGGCTGCAGCTTTACCCACTATGTCACAACTCCAGCCCTGGAACTTTCAAAATTCTCTAATTTTCACTACGTCACTGAACACAGACTATCTCTTTCAACACTTGGACCAGCCTCGTGAGGAGGTTAGAGCAGCTAGGCCACTGTTTTCCAATTGTGGAAATCAAAGTCAAGTGGCTGCCTCCAGCCCCAAGAGCTGAGGAGACAGCGAATAGTGAATAGAGCCCAGGCCGCCTGACTCCTCTTTCCCATTGCACCGATCCTAAGTGTGGCCACCCAAATCGATGAACAAGCTGAGACGGCACCCTGCAGGTCTACATCACGTATCGAAGTACATGGCCTCAGGTGCTAACTCTGCTTCTGACTCCTGCTCCTTGCTGATGCACACCCGGGGAGGTAGCAAGTCAAGCTCAAGTGCTCGGGTCCCTGCTTGGCCCAGCCCTAGCTTGTGCAGGCATCTAGGGAGAGAACCAAAGGACGGAAGCCCTGTCTCTTTGCCTTTCAAGTGAAAATAAATTTTTATAATAAAATAAAAAGCAAAGACAACACTGGAGTGCTATGCCCACAGTGACTAAGGAAAAGATTTTCAAAAATATCCCAAGATGGTCTGTGTGTGGAATGTTCATAGGGTGATAAGAAATAAAGAGCCACAGAGAACTGAGCCTTGTCGGACGCCCACCACTCAGAGCCACCAGGTCTTACTAACTGGGACACAGAGGTCACCACTGTCACGTGGAGCTTTGAGGGACAGGCCACACACCTGCTTAAAGGAAAACTGCTAGACCAATTGAACTTAGTAGACTGAGCAAAGAAGAACATAGCAAAGCAAAACAAAACCCGACTGAAAAATAGGACAGGTTCTGAGATCTCCGGCCAATAACACAGACAGACAACATTTAAAGAAAACCAGAGATGAGATCTAGAAAACATAATCGGTGACAGCCCAGTCAACCCGTCAGCTACTGCCTCACTGGCTCATGGTTTGCAGATGAATTAGTCAACTGGCTACAGGCCCTCCTCAGCCAACCAAAGCTCAGTCACTAGGATTCAATCCTGTATTGACTTGGTCTGATGGGCCCGGTGCACTTGCCTAGTCCAAGTCCATCCACCCTTTCCTCTAACTCCACACAGTATCCACACATCAGCTCTACTGCCAGCCCTGGACAGAATCCTGTCCTCCACTGCACAGGAACCAGGCCCTTATCCTTAGACTTTACATCTTAGTCTGCATCTCCTGCTCTCTCAGTTCCTCTCTAGCCTCCTCCTCTGGGCTCTTGGCTCTTGGCCCTTCTCTCCTGCGCTCTTGGCCTCTCTTGGCTTCTCTCCTCTCTCTTCTCCCTCCTCTGTCTTTCTCTCTTACAGTCTCCTTCTCCTTTTTCCTTTGCCGCACCTTCACTCCGGTCTGTAGGGTGTTCCCCAATAAACCCTTTCCCTTACTCCGGTGTCCAGTGTGCTTTGCAACGGCTAACATTAAGATATAACATTGGTGCCGTGACTCGGATAGCCTCATATTGGTAATCCAGCGTCCCCCAGTGCTCTGGGGTCCTGGATTTCTGCCGGTCACAAAGCACACCTCCGGAACTCTTTCCAAGCCACTGAACACTCTAAGACAAATAACAAAATAAAATTTTAAAAAAAGTAAAAAAAATAAAAATAAAAAAAAATCTTAGTCTGCGACACCAGACGCGTGGATGACTTCATCAGGCCAAGCAGCACGTGTCTGTCACATCACACAAGCATGAACACAAAACCTCGGCTCACACTGAGCCCAGCACCAATGAAGCAGCCCGCTGCCGCCATCGGACCTCATCTGAGGACTCACAGAGAATCCAACCCAAGCGGCACTGGAGTGGAGCCTCTCTTATTTTTATGAAATATTTGAAAGAGTGACAGAAAGAGATCTTCCACTCACTGGTTCACTCCCCAAATGCCTGCAATGGTCGGGACTGGTCCAGGCTGATGCTAGGAGTCTGGAACTCCATCCCCGACATGGGTGGTGCTTAGGCCATCATTCACGGCACTCCCAGGCACACCAGCAGGGAGCTGGATGGGAAGTAGAGAAGCTGGGACTCGAACCAGCACTCCGACGGGGGATGCCAGCATCCCAAGTGGAGGCTTAACCTGCTGTGCTGCAGTGCTGGTCCCAGGAGCACAGTTTCATAGGCAGAGGAACAGCTTCTGAAACTGAGGATTAATGATTAGGTGGACAGATTAGGGGAGGCTGGTTCAAAGAAACCAGACAGAATGTGTAACTGGGAAAGGGAATAGATTAACCAGCTCTCCCAATAGCTCCTGTGAGCCCATTCAGGTAGGGTCTGAGAACTGGCTCTGGAAGAAAGAGACAGAGGTGGGAACAGGGTGGTCCTGCCTCGAGCCCCCAACTCCAGAGGTTGCCGAAATCTCCAGGCTGATCTCAAAGCTGAATATCTCCAGTACCTGCAACCCTGGGCCACACTCCCAGAGCTGGTGCCCTCGACTCCCATTTTTCTTGCCATGCACTTTGAGCCCAGAGGAAAACTGCCTCCTGGGAATGGTTGAGAACTCCACACAAGCCAACCTCCGCTGCCCTGAAACCCCAGAGCCGACTGCTTCCCCGACAGCTGCCTTTGACAAGCCTGAATCTCCCCCTTGAAAGTATAAACACACATTCAACACCTAGGCAAGACAGGGACACCATGCAGACAGCCGAGTGGTGCCCTTGACCATGATCTTGGTTTGCAGGGCTAAGTCCCTCAAGATACAAAAGATAAAATTAAACAGCCAGGAGCCACCCACCCCAAGGATGTCACATGCTGCCCAGGAGGTGATCAGAGAATGCACAACAGGAACTAGAAAACCAGTGCAGGGGCTGGTGCCATGGCACAGGTTAATCCTCTGCCTGTGGCACCAGCATCCCATGTGGGCGCCAGTTCTAGTCCCAGCTGCTCCTCTTCTGATCCAGCTCTCTGCTATAGCCTGGGAAAGCAGTAAAAGATGGCCCAAGTCCTTGGGTCCCTACGCCCATGTGGGAGACTGGGAAGAGGCTCCTGGCTTCCGATGGGCACAGCTCTGGCCATTGTGGTCATTTGGGGAGTGGACCAAGAGAGGGAGGACCTTTCTATCTCTTCTTCTCACTGTAACTCTACCTCTCAAATAAATAAAATTTTTAAAAAAAGAAAACAGGTACAAGCAGAGTCCACGGATGGGTGCCAACGTCTAAACTCAGGATCAAATCCAGTATCCATTCACAAAAAAGCACTGTTCCTATGACCAAGGGGAAAAAAAATTAAAGCTAAGGAGGTCAATGCCTGTAAAACAGAATTTTACCAATGCAAACAAAAGCCATGCCAAAGTGGGATCTGGGCACAAGACCCTCCTCCACTGGCACAAACACCGGAGGAGCAGCCGGGTCTATCAGGATGCCTTTGGGTTTACAAATAGGGAAATGTGGTCGGTGCCCTTGGGGGCAAAGCACAGTGCTTCCAATCTCCAAATTCAGAGTCTGAGTGGGGCACGTGACCAGACGACCCATCCTCTTCATCAACTGTGAAGAAAGAAACACCTACTTCACGTACTGCAGGACCATCAGGGGCATCAGACAAGGCAAGGAATGTGTGGGTTCCCTGGGGATCATGGGGCACTCTTTAGAGATTTTTATTCCATGCCTAGGGGAGTATGTGTTTCTTTTCCTTTTGTTCCTGATTTTCTGGCCCTGTGATATCTGGCACCCTCCATGCCCCAACAGAGAAAAATGTTCAGGGGCTGCCAGAGGCAACATCCAGGGCTTGTGACACGATAACTAAAGATGACATTTCACAGCAGAGCTCATATGCATCAACCCTTTGTGGCCACCAGGGGGTGCCCCTTTGAGAGTCTAATTTTCTCACATCTGAATACAACATAAGCCACTGGGATCAGGATAAAGCCCCCCATGGTGGGGCCTGGGGCCTTTTTCTCAAGGATAAGAGAGACACATACCTTAACTTCCTCCACACCTTGCAACCTCAGCGTGGAGAGCAGGAGGAGGGAACAGAGCCAGGACAGGAGCAACGACCGGAACTGGGCCACGCAGAAGGAGATGATGGTGTGGAGGAAAACCATGGCCACACCTGGGGCCCCCAGCACGCACCAGCAGGCCCACATTCCATAGACCATCAGAATCCAGGGTCTGTGCTGCAGTCAGGGAGGGGCCCAGCGAGATGAGAGACAAAGGGAGGAAAAGGGAGAGAAGTGAGTCCATATGCATAAGAACAAGTTTTCCTAGCCCAACAGCAAAATGCTTTTCTCACGGCTCTGGAAATTTAACACAACACAGACAAATGGGATCCAGAGGGAGTTTCCATAGTAAGCCTTGGGATTCCATCACATTCACCCAGCAGCAAGTAACCATTTTCCCAACTTCAACCAAAGCCACCCAACCAGTGGGTCCCAACAATGAGGGATGCAGCCGACATTCCAACAGACACTATGGAAACCAGAAGACAGCTGGAAGAGCTGCCAGCCTGGACTCTGGCTGTATACACTCTGCTTCAGTACACATTTCTTAGTAGTCCCGAGAAATTGAGGCTATCCAGGAACAAAGGCTTTCTGAAGTCTGAGCTAGAGACTTGAAATTAAGAATCAAGTTACATTTTTAGCAGATTTACAGTCAAATTTATATTATGAAAACATTGTAACATTGTATCTTACCTGCTTTATATGATATTGAGATCTTTGCATAGTCCATATAATTAGTGCATTCACTTTCATTTTAGGAAAACCAGAACATTTTCTATTTAATTACCAATTATTAAATAGTGAAATAAATAAAAAACACGTCTTTGCTTTTAAAATGTATCTTGGTCATATCTGAGAAATCCTTATTTAAAAACTGCAATTAGAGCCGGTGCTGTGGCATAGCAGTTGAGGCCACCACCTGCAGTGCCTGGCATCCATATGGGCGCTGGTTCTAGTCCTGGATGCTCCTCTTCTGATCCAGCTCTCGGCTAAGGCCTGGGAAAGCAGTGGAAGATGGCCCAAGTCCTTGGGCCCCTGCACCCATGTGGGAGACCTGGAGGAGGCGCCTAGCTCCTGGCTTCAGGTGCAGCTCTGGCTGTTGCAGCCAATTAGAGAGTGGACCAGCAGATGGAGGACCTCTCTCTGCCTTGCCTCTCTGTGTAACTCTTTCAAATAAATCTTTATTTAAAAAAAGATTTTTAAAAAACTGCAATTGTGAGGACAGGGGTGGGGAGCATTGTGGCACAATGCATCAAGTCACTGTGGGGAGCAACCGAGACTAAATTACTGGAACTGCTAGGACTAACACTATGCATCTGATTTCCCACCATGTGGCGCTGAGAGAGAATAAATAACTTCCACACAGCTGCCTCACCAATTCGACTAACAAGCTGCAGGAGCCGATTCATCCTCTGATTGGAAGAGAATGGCATGCTTGGCGTGTGGGCAGCAGAGTTGGGATTGGTGGAAGAGGACTATAAAGGAGGAGAGAGACAACATGCGGAAAGAACATCTGAGCAAACCCTGAGAGAGCCGGCCGGCGGTGTGCCGCTCCTCCGCGGAAGCAGAGAAAGCGGTGGGGGTGCCACCCCTCCGCGGAGGCAGGGGGGTGGGGGAGCGGCAGCAAACCCGGGACGGCGTCATTCCTCCGTGAGTGGGGGAGCGACAGTCACCATGGAGGTACCCTTATCCCATAGCAGAGTGCCTGGGGTCAAGTCCCACCTCCACTTCTGATCCAGCTTCCTGCTACTGTGCCTAGGAGGCAGCATATGATGGCCCAAGTGCATGGGTTTCTTCTACCCAATTAGAAGACCCAAATGGAGTTCCTGGTCCTGGCTCTGGCCTGGGCCAGCCTCAGTTGTTGCCAGTATTTGTGGAGTGAACCAGTGGATGGAAGATCAATACCTTCTCCCCACTTCTCTCTGCCTTTCAAACAAATAACACTTTTGAAAAATAAGTGAAAACCACAATGTTGTTAAAAGACTGAAGCTTTGGCATCAAACTGTCTAACTTCAAATGCTGGTGTCCCACTAAGTAGCTGTGTGACCTCAAGCAAGTTAATTAATCTCTCTATGCCTCAGTGTCTTCATACATAAAAGTTGAGGATAGTAGCTATTTCATGAGGCTGTTGTGAGGATAAATAAGTTCATGCACGTAAAAGGCTTACAGCAGCGCCTACCAACCACAAGGCGCATGCTGTGAACACTAGCTGTTACCCTTATGGGGAAACCTGCTGTTTCCTGGATATTCCTTTTAAAACGTGGTCCACTAGGAACACCAGGAGCTGCAAAGTAGGAATCGCCTGGATTTGGATCTTCTGGTGAAACCAACGAGGCTTCTTTCAAGGAAAGACGACTGTGGGGTGGGAGTGGTGAATCTATCCTTGGATGCTAACTCTTCCAAAACATTGCCCAGTCCTTTTCTTTCCCAAACCTAAGCCCTAGTCCAAGAGAACGTTCTAACTGTGAGACTAGGTCAACGACTTTGAAGTTCCGAGAAAACCAGGAAAATGTGAAACTCATTTAATGTTTTTCCATCCGACTATCCACAGAAAACAGCCACATAAATTTGCTTCAAACTTTCCCCTACTCACTCACTCCTGGCAGAACCCAATCAAAAAGAACAAGGTCTCCAAAGACGACTTCAAGAGGCAATTTTAACAAATGGAAAAAAAAAAAAAAAGCGAGTTTTTCAGCGTGACCTACAGCATTTAGCATCGGAATTCTTTTCCATGCTTGTATGGCCATGGACGTATAGAAAGTGACGTTTTTATTAAGCGTTATTCAATCCTTTTGGAAAAAGCCTGTTTTCTGGGATCATTTTGGGAACATGCCATAGCCTGCGGCTGCTTCAACTTGGAAAAGGCTGAAAGAACCTTCAGGAAATACTTACTGGTGCTGTGTAAATCTCATCTACTTGAGAGACGCTCTGATGAATTTCACAGCGGTCTCAGAGGCTACCTTGAGGACAGATAAATTTCTCCCACAGTCTCACCACCACTGTCTCCCTTCAGACAGGACAGGACAGGCAGCCAGCGCCAGGCCCTGTTCTAAGACACCACGAAAGTGGGCCCCATCCCCCTCGCGTTCTCTGCTAGCCTTACCAGTAGGCTCTCACTGTCCACGGTGAGTACAGGCAAGCGCTCCCCATGGACCAGTGAGGGAAAGGACAAGATGTGGAGAGTGCAAAAATGATCACTCACACAGAACTGCTGTACAAGCCAGAACCCTGCTACAATACTGGATTTCATACTCCAGCTATAGAAGTGTCACTGGAATCCTGCTATGGCTTGAATATGGTATTTTTAAATTTATTTGAAAGGCAGAGTTATAGAGAAAAGGGGAGAGAGAGACAGAGAGAGAGAGAGATAGGGAGCAGAGAGGGAGGAAGGAAGAGAGAAGGGAGGAGAGGGAGAGAGATGGGAGAGGGAGAGGGAGGAAGGGAGGAAGGGAGAGGGAGGAAGGGAGAGGGAGGAAGGGAGAGGGAGGAAGGGAGAGGGAGGAAGGGAGAGGGAGAGGGAGGAAGGGAGAGAGGGAGGGAGGGAGAGAGGGAGGAAGGGAGAGGGAGAGGGAGGGAGAGAGGGAGGGAGGGAGAGAGGGAGGAAGGGGGAGAGGGAGGAAGGGAGAGAGGGAGGAAGGGAGAGAGGGAGGAAGGGAGAGGGAGAGAGGGAGGGAGGGAGAGAGGGAGGAAGGGAGAGGGAGAGGGAGGGAGAGAGGGAGGGAGGGAGAGAGGGAGGAAGGGGGAGAGGGAGGAAGGGAGAGAGGGAGGAAGGGAGAGAGGGAGGAAGGGAGAGGGAGAGGGAGGGAGGGAGAGAGGGAGGAAGGGGGAGAGGGAGGAAGGGAGAGAGGGAGGAAGGGAGAGAGGGAGGAAGGGAGAGAGGGAGGAAGGGAGAGAGGGAGGAAGGGAGAGAGGGAGGAAGGGAGAGAGGGAGAATCTTCCATCCGCTGGTTCACTCCCCAAATGGTCACAATGGCAGGATTAGGCCAGGCCGAAGCTAAGAGCTTCATCTGGGTCTCCCACGTGTGTGCAGGGACCCAAGCACTTGGGCCATCCTCCATTGCTTCCCCACGTGCATTAGCAAGGAGCTGAATCGGAAGTGAAGCAGCTGGGACTCAAACTGGCGCCCATGTAGGGGTCGGAGAAGGGAGAGGCCACTCAAACACACACCTAACACACGTCCACTCCCTGCCTCATGCCGTGTCACGCTCAGCACTGCCTCAGGACCCTGCAAGCATGAAGCCATCACCAGATGAGGTCCCTAGGCCTTGCTCCTCTAGAATCGTGAACCAAAAAACCCTTTTCTCTATAAAGTAGCCTGACTCAATATTTCACTATAGTCACAAACAAAAATGGTCGAATACAAATCCCATCTTTAAAACAATATTAAAATCCTAATCACAGTTAGCCTCCCATGCCCTGTTTTCCAACACAGCAGGGCAGTTCCCACAGTGGATGCAACCCTTGGGCACGCCTGCCCCAATCACCATCCTGGAACAGGAAGCAGCAGGAGAGAGGGGTCTGGGAACGGCAGAGCAGCCCTGCCTGACAGGGCGAGCAACATCATGGATGCTCTGAGCTTTGCGCAGCGTTTCAAAGATCCATCTCCTGGACAAAGGCTGTCTAACTGCCCCGCCCCACCTACTTCCACTCCAAGTGTGCCAACGGGTTTATCAGACATCTGTTAACTGAAAAAGCTTCAATGTCAGTATCAAGCCTCTGGTATCAACTAGGCCAAAGCTTTTTTTAACTTTTCAAAAGAAACAGCATGTGTCACGTTTTATCTCAAAATAGCACCGACTCATCCATCGGTTAAAGGGCTTTGAGATTTTTTTTCCAAGTTCACATGGTGATCGACAGAGATACAGGACATATATGCAAATATTTAGGATGTATGTGACATACTCTATGTCAAGCTCAGGTTTTTAAAGCTTGCCTGGAGTCAAAAATCAGCCAATTCATTTACATTAAGAGTTTCAATGATACTTATGATTGGGAATTACTGATCACTTGCTAAGAAGGCACAAAGAATCATACTGATCAAGTCAAATGCACAAATAAAACCCAACCTTTATTTAATGTTGGGCTGCAGCAATTCCAGTACAGAAATTTAAATTCTAATCAGGTACAATGTTTATGCAATGCTTTTTCATGTTGAGAGAGTTGAGACTCACCTACAGTTATAACAAGTCAGGTCCCTGGAGACTTGATCCAATTTTTCCCAATGCTAACATCTTACAAAACCATAGTGTAGTTAGGATACTAACATGTCTACAATTCACTAAACACATTCCAATTTCAATTTTACTTGTACTCGTTTGCGTTTATGAATTATGTTCAGTTCTATACATTTTAATCAGATGGTATAGGTTCAGGATCCACAATACAGGCAGAATGGTTCCATCACAGGTGATGCCTTTACCCCCACCTCCTATCCCTAACTTTGGCAACCAATCTTTCTCCATGATCCTTTTCAGTCCTAAGTAGTTTTCCGTGGTAGGGAGGCCTAACAGTCTGTGGAAGCATGTAGCTTTTGAAGGACACCAAGGCTGTTTTTAGTATGGGGCTACTGCAAATCAAACTGATAGAAACATACAAGTGCAGGTTTTATGTAGGCTTTCCCTTCTCTGGGGTACATGTCCAACAGCACACAAGCTAGGTGCATGCACACATTCCACTCGGTAACAAGTGGCCCATGCTACGGAGTCCCTGTACCACCGTACGCTCCCCAGGCGAGAGATGAGTGATCCACTTTATCCATACCTTACCAGCATACGGTGCCGTTCCTGGGATTTTCCGAATCATTCTGGTACGTGTGAGTTAACTCATGGTCCTTATCTAAATTTACAATGGTCTTGTATCTGGAAACCTCAAAAAGTTCATGGCAAAATGGAATTAAAGGGAGTTTACTTTGGTGCAGAAACATTGAAATCCGTGTTATTTTTTCCTAGTGCGTATTTGTCATGGAACGTGTGAAGATCCCTCAGACTGGGTATCCAAGTGAAAGTGTATTTCTGTATCAGGGAAGAGAAAGCCAAAGTGGGAAATCTACAGCCTTGCTGATGAGACACAGTGCCCACTGCTCCAGAACCGATTAGGTGGACGTCCTTCCCCCGCCACCCTCGCCGCTCCCTGCATTGACATCAAATCCACTTCTCAAAATGGGCTACGACTTTCTACTCCATAGCCTCCCCTGGCACGTTAAAATCCTATCTTCTTCCTATTACAATGCAGGGCGCCCTAAATCTAGCACGGCCTCCAAGCATTTAATGAATACAGATGGGTAGTCTGGAGGCAGGTGGATGTATGAGTCGCAGGATTTAACCAGGCTTAATCTCCAAGTAGTAGTACAAAATTAGTATCAATATTTTGGGCTTTCAGTTCTACAAGTGTGAAAACTTAGTCTTCCAACTTCCCGGTTGCCCACAAGACTCCTATAAACCAAGGCTGCTCTGCCAGGGCAGACAGCAGGGAGTCATTTCACATTGCCAAGTGCCTGCTCTGCACTCACAGGGGGCCTCTCGGAGCTCTACTGGTGTTGTGGAGAGTCCATCCCAGTGAACAACCCAGAGACACGAACCTATTAACGTGGACATCTGTCATAAAACCTACCACCCATTCCCCCACCCTGTGATGTCACCTGGGACACAGCGACTGAGCTGGCCCATTGGGACCTCTTTGAAAAGATTAGGGGGCCCACTCTCTGTTTCGAAATCCATATAAAGGAAGGATCTTCCCAAAGTTGGTGGGAAATGTACGTTAGCTTTTTTTTTTGTAAAGATTTTATTTGACAGAGTTACAGAAAGTGAAAGGGAGAGACAGAGACAAAGGTCTTCCTTCTATTGGTTCACTCCCCAGATGGCCACCATGGCCAGAGCTGTGCCGCTCCAAAGCCAGGAGCTTCTTCCCGGTCTCCCACGTAGGTTCAGGGGCCCAAGGACTTGGGCCATCTTTTACTGCTTTCCCAGACCATAGCAGAGAGCTGGGCAGGAAGAGGAACAGCCAGGACTAGAACCAGTGCCTTCATGGGATTCCGGCACTGCAGGCAGTGGATTAACCTACTGCGCCACAGCGCCAGCCCCACACATCAGCTTTTAATTCCGTGTTTCCATGAACTTTTTGAAGCCCTCTCGCATTCTTTAAGTCATGTTCCTGGAGAGCCAGAACACAGGAAAAACTGGGGGATGGTACCCCTTCTTGCACCATCTCTGCTTCTCTTCTCCGTCAGCTCAATCTGTGCCATGGGCACCGAGTGATAATAGGACGTGCCCGAGTGACTTCCCTCCTTAGCTCACCTCTGTAGGGAACAGCTAAAGTGTTAAGCCTTAGGACTCCCATTAGCCAGAGACTCTGCTGTGTATTCTCTCTGTACATCTGCCAAGAAACCACTCAGGGCAGCACTGAGAGATAAAGGAAGTCGATCAATACAGTTGTGCACAATGTATCGCATACTACAGAGTCGATACTGCTGAAACACATATGTACACAGGAGGATACTTCAAAAAATTGGTGGAAAATGGAATGAAAAGTTTGTTTTGATGCAGAAACTATTTCACGACTGTGCACGCCAGGGGTCTCCATAAAATTCACGGAGGGGCAGGTACACAGCCTCATAGATAATAGACTGATGACCCATTTTGGAGTACCTGGGTTTGACACCCAGATCTGGCTCCTGACCCAGGCTGACCAGGGCTGGGAGGCAGCAGCAGTGGCTCGAGTGACTGGATCCTTGGGACCCATGTGGGAGACCTGGATTGAGTTCCTGGCTCCTGGCTTCAGTCCACCCCCATCCTGGACATCGCAAGCATTTGAGGAATGCTCAGTGGATGGCAATGCTCCGTCTCCCAAGTAATTTAAATGAATGAAAACGCGTATTATGAAAAAGCTATGCGTGGATGCTACAATGTTTGTACCTAAACAAACGCATCTTTTAGTTCCATTTTCCCATGAACTTTTGGGAGCCTCTGCTTATAATCTCCCCAAACAGAGGAAAAGCCATCCCAGTAAACCGCTGTATTCAGCCTGCTTTTCCCAGGAGAGAGGCTGGGGCGTACACAGAACTGCGTGGATGCTGGTCGGGGGCAAAGATTCCACCGCTGCTGCCCCTGGGCCTCCAGGAGCTGGGCCATCCATCATCTCCACACCAGGGGACTGGACTGTCCAGCCGCTGTGCCCCTTGCACGTCCCCGCCAGGCCAGTGCAAATCATGTGGCTCAGAGGCACGCTCCGAGGCCAACAGCAGGACCCACCCTTGGCCAACACACCAGGCCGGCCTTCTCAGCAAGTTCACACTGGGGTATTTTTAGGCCGAGAACACCACGTCTCAGGTAATGGAGAAAAGAGGCAGCTGTCTGAGCGGCCACCACGCCATCCAATCATAACAAACCCGCAGCAGGGGTGCGGGGAAGTGACTCACGCTCCAGTCTCGCCAAAGCCCCAAGAGAGGGCCTCCACCAGGGGAAAGACTTCCAAGCCTTGGCCAAGCCGGGTGGAAAGTTTTATTACTGGTCACGGCGAAAAGAAAAAAATTTTAAAAACCGCAAGAAACAAAAGGTCAGACTTTTGAAACTCACCTGCCTCGCTCTTGGAAGCAGGGCAAGGCTGGCCGAGAAAAAGCTGAGATTAGGGACCACAGGGAGACAGGAAGCCTGCAGGGCTCACAGGTTTAGTGGCAAGAACTGCCCCAGCCTGGGCTGTGCCCCAAAGGGCAAGGAATGCCAGACAAGCACAGCCCTCAAAAAGGACCACAAAACAATTGCCTGCCGACCACCGGCCGACTGGGATGCCCAGTGCAGCAGGGGAAAGCCTGCAGCTAACAAGGCCGGCGTTGTGGTTCCTGCATAGCCAGGGCCTGGCCACAGACACAGCCCTGCCCACCAGCTGTCTCACAAACCTAACCTGTGACAGCCATGCACCAAGGGGACGGCCCAGGGCTCCCTGCCTCATTCCAAGAAAAATTCAAAGAAACCACCTCCCAGCACTGGGTAAGGTAGGCTATGTGGAGCGAGTGGCCCACATGTCCCTGTGGGCAGGAAACAAGAAGCTTTCTCCATGCCCCGGCTCACAAGCCACCTCCTTGAGGCTACCCAGAGTGACCGTGGGAAGCAGGGGTTCACCCACGTGCTCATGTCTGAATACTGCCTGCTCAGAGAGGAGCAGCCCGGATGCAAAGGCACATGCACATCAAACACAGAGAACCAGTACCTTGAGAGAGGTCGATCTCAGCGGGTGGCAGGTGCAGGGGGGAAGCCGGAGGTGAGGGAGCACCCTGTCAGGAAGAGGCTGTTGATCATGCCTGCTCTGGGGGGCCCTACTTCCTCCAGGGGGACCAGTGGGGGTGATGGGCTGCTGGGGGAGGGAGCAAGGCAATCCTACCCTTCAGACATGCACACAGCACACAAACCTAACTGCAGAATTAAAATTTCACAGAGGGCCAGGGACAACTAGGGAATATCTAAATGTTCCAGTGAGTGGGGGGGGGGGGGGGACTTAAAAAAATACAAATTTAGAAATCAAATCATAAGGAACAAGGACAAGAGGGCAAGGCAAGGGAGACCACCAGACAGGGTCACGCTGGTCCCAATGTTCAGGGCACAGAGCGAAGAGGAGGGAAACAGCGCGCCCAGGGCAGCCCCAGGTTTCCTCCTGTCCATCACTTCGTTCTCTTCCCCTCTTTAGTAAGAAGTCTATCAACCGCTGGGGCTGCAACTGTGATGCAGCAGGCTAGGCCACCGCTCGAGATGCCAGCATCCCGTATCAGAGTGCTGGTTCAAGTCCTGGCTGCCCCACTTCTAATCCACCTTCCGACTAGTGTGCCTGGGAAGGCAGCAGCAGATGGCCCAAGTGCTCGGATGCCTGCTGCCCATGTTGGAGACCAGCATGGAGCTCCTGGTCAGACTATTGTGGCCATTTGGGAAATAAACCAGCAGACGGAAGAGTATTCTCTGCCTCACAAGTAAAAAAAAATTATGTATATATACATATATATCAACTATCAAACACAGAAAGGAATATTTATAAAGCTTGAAGGGTTGGGGACACGCTACGGCATAGAAGGCTACCTGCAGTGCTCACATCTCATATGGGCGGCAGTTCAAGTTCTGGCTGTTCCACTTCCAATCCAGCTCCCTGCTAACATGCCTGGGAAACAGTGGAGGATGACCCAAGTGCTTGGGCCCCTGCACCCACATGAGAGACCTAGAAGAAGCTCCTGGCTTCAGGTTGGCTCGTCTTCAGTCATTGCAGCCATTTGCAGAGTGAACCAGTCAAGGGAAGATCTCTCTCCTTCTGTCTGCCTCTCAAACAAATCTTTAAAAAAAAAGTTTGATGGGTATAAATAATGAAATAGCACCTGCACATATTACCATCAGCTTCAGAGAGACAATCAGGGGGTGTTTCAGATTTATTTGAAAGGCTGAGTGACAGGAAAAAAACAAGAGAGCAATCTCCCATCTGATGGTCACTCTCCCAGTGTCCACAACAGCCAGGGTTGGACCAGGCTGAAGTCAGAAGCTTGACATTCCATGCAGGTCTCCCCATGGCTGGGAGCACCTGAGCCATCTGCTGCCTCCCAGGTGCATCAGCAGGAAGCAGGATGAGCAAAGTGGAGAAGCCAGGAATCGGATATGGAATACAGGCAATCTAAGCAGTGGCTTAACCACTTAATAGGTGCCACACTTATTTCCCTCGCACACTTGAGCTTTCTACCCATGGAATCACATCTGAAATAGAACTCGTTCTCCTAGCTCAATGTCTTGAACCTGAAATTCATCCAAGTTCACAATTATGCTGTAATTCAGTATATTTCATGAAATAAATTCACTACTGCTTTTCCATTTCCCCATCATGGACAGGTGGGTTGCTTCTGGCTCTCCATTATTACAAACATCACTGCAATGAATGCCTTGGCTGGTGTCCCGGTTGGCAGAAGAGATCCTCCAGGGATTGGGTCAGGATTAGCACTGGAAGCTATGGGGTGGGTACCTCTGGGGCTTTAGCAGGTCACGTGCTACAAAGCAGCCGTACCAGTGTAGTTTTACACTGTGAGAGTTCAGGTGGCCAATTCGAGAATAGTGTCATGGAACTTTTGTTTTGTTTTTGCCAGACTAGAAAGTATGACCTCATGTCTTACTGTAACTTAAAGATGCACTTGCTTGATGACTACCAAAGTTGAACATTTTCTACACGGTATTTTGGTCATGTGTGTTTCCTCTTCGGCAAGCGCCTCCTCGTATTTTGCACCATGTTGAGCGATTAGTCGTTTTCCTGCGACAGTTCCGAATAAGTTCCGTGTACTCATCATTTGTCAGCTTGCAAATAACTTCAGTGTCTTGTCTTTTCACTTTGTTGTATCTTTGGGTGAACATGAGTTTTTAATTTTAATGTGGATAAATGTACCACTTTCTTTTGTAATTTGTACTTTCTGTATATTGTGTAAGGAAACTTGCTCCAGGCAGCGTGGTACCGTAGCTCCCTGCTAATGCACCTGGGAAAGCAGCCGAAGACAGCCAGGTGCTTGGGCCTTTGCACCCACGAGGGAGACCCAGAAGCCTGGTGCTTTGGCTTGGCCTAGCCCAGCCGTTATGGCAATTTGGAGAGTGAACCAGCAGATGGAAGACTCCTCTGTGTGTCTCTCCCTCTCTTTAACTCTGCCTTTCAAATAAATATTTTCTTTTTTCTTTCTTTTTTTTTTTTTTTTGAGAGGCAGAGTGGACAGTGAGAGACAGAGAGAAAGGTCTTCCTTTGCCATTGGTTCACCCTCCAATGGCCGCCGCCACCGGCGCACCGCGCTGATCCAATGGCAGGAGCCAGGTGCTTATCCTGGTCTCCCATAGGGTGCAGGGCCCAAGTACTTGGGCCATCCTCCACTGCACTCCCTGGCCACAGCAGAGAGCTGGCCTGGAAGAGGGGCAACCGGGACAGAATCCGGCGCTCCGCTGGGACTAGAACCCGGTGTGCCGGCGCCGCAAGGTGGAGGATTAGCCTAGTGAGCCACAGCGCCGGCCTCGAATAAATATTTTAAAAAATTCTATCTCTACTCCAACATCAAGAGATATTCTCCTGTATCATGGTTTCTAAAATTATACTTTGAAAATTATGATATCAGGTATTTCTTTTTAATATGGCTAAATAATTTTATCAGCATTGTTGATTGAATATTTCATCTTTCTCACCCAAATCTGAAAGGCCAGCATTGTCATGAGTCAAAGTGCTATCTATGTGTAATGATTTGCTATATTCTGTGTAACAATATCTTAATTATGTCTTTGTAATAATCATAATGTCCTGATTTTGGTGTGAATTTTATGCTATCTTCATTAAATGAATTGGAGAACATTGATTCTTTTTTCTGAGAAAGCCTAGGATTGATTCAAAATTTTTGCATGTTTTTGGCAGAATTTATATATTAGACTAGTATAGTTGTTCTCTAGATTTTTAACTATTTTCTACGATTCAGTCTTTATCTCTTCATGAGACTTATTATCTTTTCTAAAAATTTGGTTGCTTTGCCAAAGTTTTTAAAACTATAACCACATAGTTGTGTATAATATCCTCTGGGATATTTTAGCCCTGTAATGTCTATAGTTATGTCTACTTGTCCATTCATAACATTTGTGATTTTTCTCTACTCATTCTTGCCATTGATTATCTCACTAACTTCTGCTCTTTCCTTCACTTTTTCCCTGTTCTAGCTTATGCTGTATGCTAAGCTCATTAATTACTCCCTTTGTTCATTTTATATGAATATGCAGGGTTATTGTTTCTAGTTAAGTTGCACTCAAGCCACTTCCTACATGTTTTTATTTGCTTTTTCTATTTATAAGCATTTTTAAATTTTTTTTTTTTTTTTTTTTTTTTTTTGACAGGCAGAGTGGACAGTGAGAGAGAGACAGAGAGAAAGGTCTTCCTTTGCCGTTGGTTCACCCTCCAATAAGCATTTTTAAATTTCTAGGAAGTTTTTTTGTTTGACCTCTGAGTTATTTAGAAGTATGCTTTCTTTCTGTACTTTTAGATGCATCAGAATTTTCAGGCCATCTCGTTACTGCTTTCCAACTTAATTGCACTGAGATCAGAAAAAATGCTTATATATCATAAACCTTCTGAAATTTGTTCAAAAGTAACTTATGGTTCAGAATGTGTCAATCTATATAAATGTTCTTTGTATTCTTACACAGAATACGGTTCACCAGTTATTGAATGCAACACATTTCTTTATACTGCATGAAGATAAATTCTTTACATTATGCTCACTACTGACACTGTTCCTTATTGAGTGTTCCTCTCCATGATGTATCAGTTATTGATGGAGTTATATTAAAGTCTCTCGCTACAATCAGATTTATATATCAGCTTCATCGTTCTGACTACTTTTCACTGTATATGTATCTTGAAGCAAATTTAGAATCATAAAATCTTCTGAGAAATAAACATTCTTATTAAACAGCTCTGCTTGTCAGTAGGAGTGCTCTTTGGCAGCTGGTAATAAAATCGCCCGGTGTCTTATATTTTGTCGGAAGGAGGGGGTCAGGTTTGCCTGGACTCTCCTGCCCCACCTCTCACTCTCAAATCCTGTCTCCTGCTTTAAGTGCATCTAGCTAAGAGGCGCATCTCTGGATTCTGCTTTGTGCTTTATCTTCCATTATTCCTACTTATTTTGAATCTGGTCGGACAACCTTTGGTTTTGTTTTTTTTGTTTTTTTGGTTTTTTTTTTGAGAATTTATATTGATTGTGATGACTGATTGATTTATTTGAATTACTATTAACCATTTCTTTTTTTTTTTTTTTTTTTTTTTTTTTTTGACAGGCAGAGTGGACAGTGAGAGAGAGACAGAGAGAGAAAGGTCTTCCTTTACCGTTGGTTCACCCTCCAATGGCCGCCGCTGCAGCGGGCGCACCGCGCTGATCCGATGGCAGGAGCCAGGAGCCAGGTGCTTTTCCTGGTCTCCCATGGGGTGCAGGGCCCAAGCACCTGGGCCATCCTCCACTGCACTCCCTGGCCATAGCAGAGAGCTGGCCTGGAAGAGGGGCAACCGGGACAGAATCCGGCGCCCCGACCGGGACTAGAACCCGGTGTGCCGGCGCCGCAAGGTGGAGGATTAGCCTATTGAGCCACGGCGCCGGCTCTATTAACCATTTCTTTTACGCTTTCTCTTGGTCACTGTTTTTCCATGTTTTATCTTTATTTCTAATGGGTGAAATTTCTCACAACTAAAGCTCATCATTTCAGTGAAAAAAATAGTAGCTGATAAGTCCTATTTCATAGATTATAAATCAAGATTCAATGTTGAAAAGCCTTCCTAAGGTTAGAAAGCCAATCAATGGCACAGCCAAGGACCAAACACGAATAGTGCAACACCCAGATCTCCAGGAGGTCCTTGGCCATACATCTTGCTACAAGCCTTCCTCCAAGTACTTCATCTGTCCCGCTGAGAAGTTAAAATAAGTTATTATGTGACTCATTTTATATATGGGAAAACTGACACTTGGGAGAGAAAGACATTTTTACCTATGGACAGATGAAAAATCTGTATAAATTAAAAATGTTAAATTCCTAGGAATTTTGAGGTCTTGAGAAAAACTAAACAGAAAATTATGTTAGAAAAGAAATTATTACCTGGGGCTGAGGTAGCTACCAGCTGAGGAACATTATGCTAGGTCCACTCAGAAAGTTTTATAAAATTTGAACACTAGTCAGACCTGACAGCACTTAGTAATTTGGGTTTTGCTATTTTACAAGACAGAAGCAACCACTGGGTACAAAAATGTCATCAATTCATATTCAAAGGGAGTTATTGTGCTGTTAGGCTTTCCCATCTTCCAGAATGAGAAGCCGCCCACAAAGTACCAATTTTCAGGAAAGAGTTGGAAAAAAAATTCACCCCATGTTCTGAGCTCTCGCTCTGGTCTCTCCCTCCCAGGGGATTCTACCTCTGTAGAGTCACCTCCATGAACCTCCGGAAATCAAGCATTTTTTCCGGTTGATTCCAAGTCCGTTCTTGGTTGTTCTTTATTTTTATTTGGCAGATTTCCAAATTCAAATTCGCTGTGCCCACACTAGGCATTGAGAGCAAGAAGCCCCTGAGAGAGGACAGCGGGCAGAGCCAGGTCTGGATGTCAGCAAGGTCCTCCTGGCAGCATCTCAGGCCCCATGGACGTTGCAATTCTACCTCCTGTGAAAGCACTGTTCAAGTATCTACTCTACAAAATGCCTTAGTCCTAAATCCAGGTCCAGACAAGAGTGAAACACTACTGGAACTAATTCTGATCTACCACAGCCACAGGTGCATACGCTACCTGTCATCAAAATTATTCCAGCTTCTTAAAGAAATCACTGTCTTCTGAACTAGTCACACAGACACTCAAAAGCACACAAGTCTTTACAAGATCATTAGGAATTCTCAAAGAACACCATTTGAAGTTACTTTTGCTCTAAATAACTTGGAGGAAGCAAATGCAGGATGAGAATGAGGAAGCTCATCTTGAATGTCACATTGATTATTCACAACGTTTAGTCATCTTTCCCAGGATCCCAGGGCTGATCCCCATCCGCTAGGTCAGGATGCTTCCCCCATAGAGAGGCTTAAAAGGAAACGACCCCTGTGATCGAGCGTACCTTCTTCGCCAGCAGTGTGGCCATCTGAGATACCACCATGTGGCCAAGCAGGAGCCACGCCAGCCTCCTCTTCCCCCATTCCATCCAGAAGCTCCACTCAAAGTCTGTTGGGTCCTAAATAAGGCAGGAGAGGCACGTGTCAGAGGAATGTTGGGGCTCGTATGAATCAGAACACAAATCCCAGTTAAAAATATAACCAGGAAGAAGACCAACATGAACCCAAACTCCATATAAGAGCATCCACCCACTCCTACTCTTCCCCTTTCTGATATCCCCCACCCATTCTGTATTCTCCCTCCAGCTTGGCTGGTCTCACCACCACTCCCCAAATGCACCTTGCACTTTCTGAAATAATTCAGTGGTTTTTTTTAAGATTTTATTTATTTGAGAGAGAGAGTTACAGACAGTGAGAGGGAGAGAGAGAGAAAGATCTTCCTTCCACAGGTTCACTGCCCAGATGGCCCCAACAGCCAGAGCTGTGCCAATCCAAAGCCAGGAGCCAGGTGTTTCTTCCTGGTCTCCCATGAGGGTGCAGGGGCCCAAGCACTCAGGCCATTTTCCACTGCTTTCCCAGGCCACAGCAGAGAGCTGGATTAGAAGAATAGTTGGGGCTAGAACCGGCGCCCATATGGGATGCCGGTGCTGCAGACAGAGGATTAACCCACTGCGCCACAGCGCCGGCCCCACTTGGTGCTTTTGCTAATGCTGATCCCCAGGATCTTATCTGGGGTAGAAACATACCATCTCCATTTTGTAAAAGATGGAACAGAGACTCACGGAATCTAATTCATTTACTCAAGGCCACACAGCGAGTACAAGTCAGGCTGTGAACTGAGGCTGTCCCAGTTTGGACACCTAGCTGATTTCACACTAATAAAATAGCATTAGTTCAGTCACGTTCAATCTTGCTGTCATTTACAGTCAACAAGATAATGTGATAGAAACATTCACCAATTGCATCTGAACTTGAAGTGAACAGCATGCCTTCCTTCCCTAAGCGCTGTGCCCCTGTCTGTTCCAGGTTCCCTATCCGGGAAGCTCCCTGGCAGGAGCAGGTGGAAATCCCTGCTGAAGCAGACATGTGGACACCTAGAGACCAAGCCCCTCCCGTTCACCAATCAGCGGAGAGTCAATTAAACGAATGATAAACAAGTTCACAGGTCACGTGACGAGGTCATGCTGGTAAAACCACCACTTTTTAAATAAGAATACAGGCTAAAAGACGCTGAAAGTCAAGACTGAACACTTTTTAAATTTATTTCAATGGCAGAGTGATGGAGTTGCCAAAGAGATCCATCTTTCACCCACTGGTTTGCCCCCTAAACGCCACAACAGCCGGGGCTAGCCCACGCCAAAACCAGGCACTCCAATATGGGATTGCAGGTGTCCCGATCAGCAGCCCAACCCACAGAACCACAACCCATTCCAGGATTTTGTAGTCATTTTACTACTAAAGATTTATTGATTGGAAAGGCAGAGTTAGAGTCAGAGAGATCTTCTATCTGCTGGTTCTCTCCCCAAATGGCTACAACACCTGCGGCTGGGCCATGCCAAAGCCAGAAGTCTGGAACTCCATCCTGATCTCCTACGTGAACGACAGGAACCCAAGCACTTGGGCCATCTGCTGCTGCTTTGCCAGGTGCATCAGTAGAGAGCTGGATCAGAAGTGGAGCAGCCAGGCCTCACACTGGTGCTCACAGGATACCAGCATCATTGGCGCTGCTGAAACCATGGCACCACAATGCCGGCCCCAGAATTCTGTATTTCTAACAAGCTCCTAGGTGATGTGCACTGCGGCTGCCCTAAGGACCACATTGGAGTAGCAGAGATCTACGTAGCTAATTACCCCTCCCTATAGCTGAAGGTTCAGAAACCAGACTCCTTAACAGCTCAGCCATTCCCAAGCAGACAAAAAGGAACGTAGCTAAACAGAATTAATGGTTGGCACCGCAGCTCACTAGGCTAATCATCTGCCTGCAGCGCCGGTTCACCAGGTTCTAGTCCCGGTTGAGGTGCCGGATTCTGTCCCGGTTGCTCCTCTTCCAGTCCAGCTCTCTGCTGTGGCCCGGGAGGGCAGTGGAGGATGGCCCAAGTGCTTGGGCTCTGCACCTGCATGGGAGACCAGGAGGAAGCACCTGGCTCCTGCCTTCAGATCAGCAGAGCGTGCTGGCCATAGCAGCCATTTGGGGGGTAAGCAAATGGAAGGAAGACTTTTCTCTCTTGTCTTTTTCCCACTAACTCTGCTTGTCAAGAAAAAAAAAAATAAAAGAAAAACAGAATTAAAACCTAAGTTTCTTTTGATGCCAATTAAAAAAAAAAAGACCCAAGCCCCAAGCAAGATGTGTCCATAATATGCATTTCCTGTGAATTTGCAAAGCCATCACACGCACTACAGTGACCCGCAGGAGGCATCCACACAGCCATCACCACCCTGCACACCACTGTGTGCTCTCAGCACCTAGGGTTCGACTTCTGAGAGAACAAGCATGGCTGTTTATTCTGCGGTTTTTAATCTGTAACCAGGCAACGCAGAGAACCCTGAAGGACACAGCAGACCAGGATCTCTCAAATACTAACTCCAACTTCCTGTGGAAACACTGCTTTTCCTCTTCCTAACAGTGGCAAAGCTCTGGGCCTGGTGTTCGTAAATGCAGACTCCCACTCCAGACACTGCGGGCAAAGACAGCAGAATCCCTCACCCTTAAGGAGCCACGTCTCGTGGGACGATGCCCAGTGCCACCCCACACATGCCTCACCTGGACTGCAAGGCGGGGCCGTCACTGTGCAGTCACCCGCACCCAGGGTGTGACCGACATCTGCCCCTCCACTCGTCTGGTCACAGATCGTCCTTCTGGGCGTGGCCTGCACTCACCACAACCTCACACCAATGCTTCAGGTGGGTTTTGGTCATTTAATTAACAGATTCACCTAGAAGAGTTTTACATTCAGAGAATGGAGCGCAAAGGACGGACAGTGCCCAAGTTCACTTCCAATGCCACACCTGCTCTGCTCCCGCTTTGGCACCACCGCCCACCAGACACGTCCATTGCTGTGAATGACGAACACACACAGACACGGCCCTGTCACCCAAGGCCCACAGCTTACAGGAAGGTGCACACTCGCTGCTGTCTTTGGACAAACACACAATGGCAGGTGCTCACCTTAGGACGCAGGTTAAGCAGCCCCTGTCTGAAACGCTTAGCACCAGCAGTGACTCAGCTCTGAATTTGGGGGATTCTAGAATACCTGCATGGACTTCACCAGTTCAGCCTCCCTGATCTGAAACATCGAGGCTGCTGCACACCCTGTCAATGACTGGGGAAGCTTATCTGTACCAGGCAGAGCAGTCCTACCATCCCAAACCATCCAGAGTTCCACCTGCTCCGCCCCCCCCCCCGCCCATCCCACCTCTTTCCCTCTGCCAACCACTGACTTGTTCCTACCTTTAAGTTTTGCCTTTTCTAGAATGCCATGCAGTTGGAATAAAATAGTCCAGTTTTGTTTGTTGACTCCATGAAAGATTAGTTACCCAGAGATCAGAAAAAAAAAAATTGCTTTGCCCAAAGCTATAAAGCAGCACAGGTTTCAAACCCAAGCATGTCACACACTTCAAAGAAAAAAAAAAGAAAAAAAAAAAACCAGAAAGTCATCTGCTGTGCCGTAGCACTGGCCCCTAGAAAGAAATCTTTACGTAAGAAGTTCCTACTTGTGCCAACCCCTCTACACACACATACACCACCTAGACTCAGCAATACCCCACAACCACAAAGCAGCCCCGTGGCAGGCTCAAAGTAAGTGCACAAACCAATGACAGCTCACAGATGACGCCTTCCTGACCCTTGCTCCCCAACGCACCCCCTTCTCCGTCACCCACATCTCAGCTCTAGAACAGACATATTTATCATGCCACCTTCGTTGTAGGGTATTCATGTACTCTCTCTTTAACGGGAGAATGATAAGTTCCCTGAGACCAAGAGCCTTGACCCAGTGAACACCTGGGCCACAGCTGGCCACCACCCACAAGCCTTTCAAACAGGGCGAGCAGGGAGGGAGCCGACTGCTGCTCTTGTTTCTGCTCCTGTTTAAACTTGGACAAATCCCTTAACTCTGGATCCGAGTCTCCTTGTTTGTCAGATGAAAGGCTGAACTAGCACCATGTCCAAGATTCCATTCAGAGAATGGCCAAAAAAGTGATTTTCTAGGCTAAAAGAAAAATACTAAGAGAGGGCTGGTCACCCACCCATGGCTGAGTCCTGACAGCACCCGTGAACAGAGAGGCTGCCTCCCCCCGGCACCCTCACTAGACCAAGGTGAACAGGTGAAGGTGAAGTCCTCCTGGCGACAAGGGCACGGGCTAGCGGCTCACTGCTGCGTGCCCCTTTCCTCCCTTCGTTGCCCTTGAACCTGCCCAGATTCTGAAGCTCTCACCTTCGGTGGGGCTGCAGGCCAAGAGCCTCTTACCAGCTAAAAACACAAATGTACAGCCAATAAACCAGACCAACAGACTGAACTGTTCTGAACACACCAAATGCCAAGGCAGCCACCAAGACGCAGTCGGGAAGCAGAGAACCCCCACCCCAACACAGCAGCTGCACCAAGCCCCTGCCAGTGCTTCTCCGCAGGCCCCCTCCCCACCCTGCAGCCCCCCGCCAGGGCAGAAGCGCTGCTCCCCACACCGATAGACGGCATTTGCGAGGGACGTGCCATCAACTCGGAGCTCTCCCAATGAAGCAGGTTCCTGGGCAGGCCGCACAGAGTCCAGGGAGCGAGCAGCGCATCTCCCAGCATTCGTTATCCAGGAAAAGCTGCAGTGACTGCCAGTCATTTTTCTCCTTGTCCTGAGCCTGCTTGGCTCCTGGGAACTCTCCCCCTACCCACCGAGACTTAATCTTTCCATTCTGTCCCCTGTATACCACACCCAGGCAGCATTTTTAATTTTTTGATTAATTTATGTAAGTAGTAGAAAGTTCCCATCTGCTGGTTCATTTTCAAAATACTCCAAGCCAGGGCCTCAATCAGGACCCACCCATCCCCCCCAGACATGCATAGCAAAGACCCAAATACTTGAGTCACCTGCTGCCTTCCAGGGCGCACACTAGCAGGACTCATGTCCATGCACTTTGGTGTGGGAAGCAGGCACCAGGAGGTGTCTACCACTGCACCACTATGCTTGCCTCCAAAGTAATGATTTAAGACCATACCCAACCATGTCATGCCCCCCACCTAACAGTCTTTATTTTTTTCCCGAGCGACCCAGAGAAATGGTCTCAGTCTTATTCAGCTCTGCCTAACCTTGCCCTGTCCACACAAGACACCTGCACTGAGTTCTCAGCTCGTGGCTTCAGCCCCAGCCCAGCCACAGGCATTGTAGGCACTTGGGGAGTGAACCAGAGGATGGGTGGGAGATCTCTTCCACACAGTCCAAGACAAAGTATTTTTTAATTTTTCAATAAAGTTTGTTGAAAAAGTTGACTGACTCTACAGTGGGTCCAGTTATTAGTAGGACAGCAGGACTCATTGGAAGGGATGGCACAGGTGCAGGTGGGAATGTAGGCACCCTCCCTCCATGAGCGAAGAAGGGTGGCTGCCTGTGTCAGGTCATCTTGAAGGACCTGGCACAAGCACAGTTTTCTGAGAAGAGATGCAGGAAGCCCAGGACGGGGCACCTGCCTTGAGTACCTTTACACGGAGAACACAACGCAGATTTCAGGAGGGCGAGGTCTTCCGCAGACCGCCCCCCCCCCCCACAGGACCTGTAGGAAACTTGTCCACTGGGGCTCCATTCCAAGACCCCCCCCAGTCCTTGCCTGAAACCAGATAGAACCAGATCCTGAATATAGTGCTTCCTCTTATGTGTACACAGTTATGATACAGTCCAAGTTCTTCATTAGGCAAAGTAAGACATTAACAATAAATAGAGGCCGGCGCCGCGGCTCACTAGGCTAATCCTCCGCCTGTGGCACCAGTACCCTGGGTTCTAGTCCAAGTTGGGGCGCTGGATTATGTCCCAGTTGCTCTTCTTCCAGGCCAGCTCTCTGCTGTGGCCCAGGAGGGCAGTGGAGGATGGCCCAAGTGCTTGGGCCCTGCACCCGCATGGGAGACAGGGAGGAAGTACCTGGCTCCTGGCTTTGGATTGCAGCACCAGCCATAACAGCCATTTGGGGGGTGAACCAATGGAAAAGGAAGACCTTTCTCTCTGTCTCTTTCACTGTCTAACTCTGCCTGTCAAAAAAAAAAAAAAAAAAAAAAAAAAAAAAAAACAATAAATAGATCTATAACAAAGTTATGTGACTATGGTCTCAAAGTGTCTTGTGCTACACTCAGCCTTCCGACAGGGACCCCATGAGGTGGTCTGCTGTCTAATGACATGAAGGAAGGCAAGTGCCACAGGCACTGTTGAGGCCACAACACGAGGGCAACATAAACACCAGCACTGCAGTATTGCACCAGCTGATCAGACAACTGAGACAGCTGCTCAGCAACTAACATTAACAGGAGGGTAGCATACACAGTGTGGATACAATAGATCCAGCTGGATAGAACAGAACAGCAAAAGATTTTGTGATGCTACTCACAACAGCTCACAGTTCAAAAGTTATTTCTGGAATTTTCCACATCAATTTTGGACCACAGTTGGCCACAGGTCTCAGTGCCTGTGATTCAGTCTCCCCTCCACTTCCGATCCAGCTTCCTGCGAATGTGCACTCTGGGAGGCAGCCCAAGTGCTCAACTCCCTGCCAGCCATGTCAGAGACCCAACCAAGTTCTGGGCTCCTGGCTTCAGCTTGGCCCAACCCCAGCTGTTGCAGGCATTTGGACAACAAACTATGGAATACAACACCCATCTCCTCCCACCGCCCTGCCTTCCCAAATAAAAAAGTAAAAAGAATATTTACAAAAGGGAATGTCAGCATTTTCAAAAGCTGCCACATCTAAATGGCAGGGGAATGCAACCATCTTAACACTCTCCTCCAAAGAGAACGCCTGCTGTGTATGGCAGATCCTGCACGTGGGCTCAATCCACACCCTGCCATGCCCCTTCCAGTGTGACATCCTATTCATCAGAGCTTAGAAGATGCAAGACCACATATCCCAGAATCCCCTGCAGCCGGCATGCCTGCTGCTTTGCTACTGACAAACAAATACAAAATGCTGGGGCTTTTTGTAATCTTTAAAAGGTACTTTCATTTTATGTAAAAGACAGAGAAAGAGGGAGAGAGAGAGAGAGATCTTCCATCCACTGGTTCACTCCCCCAATGCCTGCAACAGCCAGGGTTGGGCCAGGCTGAAGCCAGGAGGCTAGAACTTGTCCCCTACGTGGGTGGCAGGAACCCAAGTACTTGAGCCATCATTGGTGCCCCTCAGACTATGCATTACCAGGAGTCTGGATCAGCAGCAAAGTAGGTAGCGACTGGACGCAGGCATTCCGACAGGGGACACAGGTGTCCCAAGGAGTATCTCAACCACTGTGCCACGCACCCACTGCGATGCTATGACCTTGGGAGTAACAGCACACAACCTGTGGGCTGTGCGACTCCTATAGGATGAGCAAGTCCTTTGGTTGTTCTGCAGCAGCCGTGGTGGAGACCAGGGTCCCGAGAGCCCAGGGGAGCAGTGGCTGCCTGCTCTGGCAGGGTTTGCTCACGCAGCGTTAACACCAGGTTCTCAAGCATGGGGCTTCGCATTAGCAGTGGTTTGGGGAAGTGGCTCTAGGAGTGAACCTAGGACCTTAATGCCTGCTTCTCCAAGCTTTCAATTGTTCTGAAATATCCAAGCCCCAGCAATAATTCTTTTTAAAGTGTCTGGAGTGGATGCTGGTGTCTGCAGTGGAACTTGGACTAACCTACCACGGAACAAATGCTTCTTCTGGTTGGAATCCAGCTCCAGCTTCACCATGGAAGCAGCGTGACCCTAGCTCATTTTGAAGAGCTCAGATGCGTCTATTCAAAGGAGGCAAACGCAGAGGAAAGCGCCAGCCAGGTCGCTGCAACGAGCAGCAGCAGCAGACCAATCATGGCACCGAGTCAATGTCCTAACACGTTCACAAAGGCACTTAGTTTTGCACTGCAAAGCCAAGTAGAATATGACAAACCTTGGGGCCAGCACTGTGGTGTGGTGGGCTAAGCCTCTGCCTGCAGCACCAGAATCCCATATGGGCACTGGTTTGTGTCCCAGCTGTTCCTCTTCCCATCAGCTCTCTGCTATGGCCTGGGAAAGCAGTAGAAGATGGCCCAAGACCCTGGGCTCCTGCACCTACGTGGGAGACCTGGAAGAGGCTCCTGGCTTCAGGTAGGTGCAGCTCTGGCCATTGCGGCTATCTGGGGAGTGAACCAGCAGATGGAAGACCTCTGTCTCTCCCTCTCTCTGCATCTCTACCTCTCAAGTAAATAATCTTAAAAAAAAAAAAAAAAAAAAAAAGACAAACCTTACCCATCGTGCCTCTCTCCATAGAGCATACCCTGAGAAAGCTCCCTTCCCTCCTATGTAGCAGGTTGCAAAAGCAAAACACAGAGACACTTGACATTTTTACATGTTTCCTCAATAGCATTATTTGAATCTTACTTAGAGACTAAATCTAATTCCTAATTACATGGAATAAGAGTTACCTGTCAGAGACAACCTTTAAAAGATTCTAGAAATCGCAACCATTTCCCTGGATGTCCCAAGGCAACAAGCTCACCTGAACGGCCTATAAATCTCCAGACAAGAGATACAAAAGCAGACGCATTTTGCCAGAATTCTGCACAGAAGAGACACCGCTCTCTGGATGAACTCGAGCTAATGATTCATTGAGCAATGATTGGAAGCGCTTTCTTTTTCTCAACAGCTGCTTTGCGATTTCTAAGATAATTTGAATTAAATCATTTCACTGCTCACAAGTTCCAGCCACAACAGTCTCTCCCAACCAACATCCCCTTAAAGATAAAGTGTTCTCACTAACAAAACTTGCTTTTTCCTGCATACCAGGGTGTCTGCTACAATCTGCACCACCTGCGTGGGTAAAGCAGCTGCTTACCAGCTGGGAACGCTCCCAACAGAACAGGCCCAAGTGGCACTGTTCACTGGGTGCCTTCCCAGGCTCTCCATCACACTCACCAGCCAAGCCTGGCCAACTGGGCCTGCGTATAATGGCAGAGGGAATGTGTTTTATGGATAAAGAAAAGAGAAGGCCTCTTAAGGAGACTTACATAAATCGTGGGGAACTAGTGAACTGAGTAAATTCTGTGTCACTCAATTCGGTGACAGCCTCCGATGACAACTCTGCGTCCGTACCTGTCTCCTAGCAGTCTCTGTGGATTATGCAAGGCCATGCATAGGAGAGCAGTTCAAGAAGTTAGTGGAAAAATGGAATTAAAAGATAAGTCTATTGAGGTGCAAAAAGCTTTGAAATCCATGTACGTGAGCAGTCTTCAAAAAGTTCACAGAAGGGCGTGTGGTTAGCCTAGTGGTTAAGACAGCTGCAACCCACACTGGCGTACTTGGCTTGGATTCCTGGTTCTGGCTCTTGACTTCAGCTTCCTGCCAATACACAGCCTCAGAGGCAGTAGTGATGGCCCAAGGACTCAGGTCCTGGCCACCCACTTGGGAGACCCAGATGGAGCTCCAGGCTCCTGGCTTTGGTCTGACCCAGCCCTTGCCGTTGCAGACATTTGGGGTATAAACCAACAAATGGAGGAGGTCTCTCCCAAGTAAGATGAAAATAACTAAATTTAAATGTTTTAGATGGGATAAGATTTTTTTCCCCATCGATGCAGGGGGAGAGGACTGCGAGCCCTCCTGACCCCTGACCCCTCTTTCTCCTTGAATTTTCCCCGCTGTCTGACAGGCCCGGGGAGTACACCAGTAGTCATATGGAGGGACCTTCCCACACAGCTTCCGGATCTGCGCCCTTTGCCCTTAGGGGCCCCAGCCTCCCCCAGAGCACCTCCAGCTCAGAACCACCCCACGCAGCAGAGCTGCACGAAAGGCCAGGGGTGCAGACAGGCACAAGGACCAAGACCCCCCAGCTTCAGGGTACATCGCCCCCACCCCTCCCCTCCTCCGGCCTCAGCCTCCTCGCTGCCGGAACTTGTGTGTTGACTAAATAAGTTAATATTTGATAACTTTATACACAGAAGACACATTTTTAGGTAACCAAAAGGATCTTAGTGGAGAATGGGACTGGGAATGGGAGAGGGAGGAGGAAGGGTGGGAGCATGGGTGGGAGGGAGCAGGTTTGGTGGGAAGAATCACTAAATTCCTAAAGTTGTACTTAATGAAATTGGTATTCCTTAAAGAAATAAACTAAATAAAAATTTGTCTTAAAACTCTAACAAATACGCATGGTTCCAGGCAAGCTACAGTAGGCACATTTCTATCCCTATCACTAAGGATAGCTAAAAACCATGGAGATTATATTTTTAAGATTTAGTTATTTATTTAGAGGTAGAGTTACAGACAGAGGGAGAGACAGAAAAGTCTTCCATCTATAGTTCACTCCCTAAATGGCCCCAACAGCCAGAGCTGAGTCAATCCAAAGGTAGGAGCCCGGAGTTTCTTCCAGGTCTCCCACGTGGGTGCAGGGTCTCAAGCACTTAGGCCATCTTCCACTGCCTTCCCAGGCCATTAGCAGAGAGCTGGATCAGAAGATGAGCAGCCGGGATACAAACCCGTGCCCACTAGGGACGCTGACACTGCAGGCGGAAGCTTATCCCACTATGCCACAGCGCCAGCCCCTGGAGATTACACTTTTAAATAAACCTAAGATTCTGGAAGCAGAAAGAAGGCAGACTGGCTAGGGAACTCGGGACGTGAGGAATGACAACACTAAAATTCATTCAATCCAATGATTTAGTGGATGGACTTAACAGAAATAGAAGACAAATTGTTGAACCTCAAGGTAGAGCAACAAAAATTGTACAAACTGGGAAACAGAATAGAAAGCAAACAGCTTCAGAGACCTGTGGTCCAACATCCCAAGAGCCAACACTCATGTCACTGAATTTTCCAGAGGAAATGAGAAAAAAAAAAAAAGGAGCCGAAAAGATATGCAGAGAAATAATGGTAAGCATTTCTAAAACTTTGCAAAAAGTCACAGATCTACAGATTTGAGAAACTGAATGAACCTCAATCAAACTGAATATGCCAATTAAAGGACAGATTAGTTAAGTGGATTGTTAAATTACCTAACTCCATACTGTCTACAAGCAATTCACTTCCAATACAACAGTATGGGGAGGTTGAAAGTAAAAGGATGGCGCCGCAGCTCAGTAGGCTAATCCTCCGCCTTGCGGCGCCGGCACACGGGGTTCTAGTCCCAGTCGGGGCGCCGGATTCTGTCCTGGTTGCCCCTCTTCCAGGCCAGCTCTCTGCTGTGGCCAGGGAGTGCAGTGGAGGATGGCCCAAGTCCTTGGGCCCTGCACCCCATGGGAGACCAGGATAAGTACCTGACTCCTGCCATCGGATCAGCACGGTGCGCCAGCCGCAGCACACCGGCCGCGGCGGCCATTGGAGGGTGAACAATGGCAAAGGAAGACCTTTCTCTCTGTCTCTCTCTCTCACTGTTCTCTCTGTCTCTCTCTCTCACTGTCCACTCTGTCAAAAAAAATAAAAATTTTTAAAAAATATCTTTAAAAAAAAAAGAAAGTAAAACGATGGAAAGAGGATGCATAGAAACATTAATCAAAGGAGAGGTAGGAGCAGCTGCTTATCAGATAGCGTTCACTTCACAGAGACAAAAATCACCCACAAAGGAAAATCATTTCCAAATGATCAAAGGGCTTATCTGCTCACCAAGAAAACACAGTAGTCCCAACATTATACTGTGTCATACACACACAAAGGACAGTTGCCAGGGTTGGGGGTGGGTGATGATAGAGGCAGCACAAGGCATTCCCTGAGGTTCTGTGTCTTCCTTGTGTTGGCGATGACATGAACCTACACATGAGATCAAACTGCATGACTGGAGTGGCTGCTTGGTCTAAGGGTTCAGACTCCAGGGTCGCACATTGGAGCAGCGGGTTTTGGCTCCCAGTTCCCTAGCTTCCTGCTAATGCTGATCCTAGGAGGCAGTGGTGATGGCTCAAGTGATGGGCAAACCTGGATTACATTCTGGCTCCCAGCTCCTGAGTGAAGCGCTGGATGGAAACAGTCTCATGTACACGCTGCCTCTCAATTAAGAAAAAAAAAACTCCATGACCACACACACACACACACACCCATAAATGAGTTTCTGTGGAACTACTGAAATCTGAATGAAGTCCGAATTATACTACTGTCCAGTTTAGAGTTTCCTACACTTATGTGAGACTCTCCATCAGGGAAGCTGGGTGGAGTCCTCTATTATATTGCTGCAACTTCTTGTGAGTATATAATTGTTTCCAAGACCCAACATACAAGAAGGATAAAACCGGTTACTATTCCAATACCATCCTGGTTCAACCAAACTTCTAAATCAGACCTCTGCCTCGCCCCCTAGTGGTAGCGCCTGGGAGACACGCTGTGATTACTGCTTGTGCCAAGTTCATGACTCGGACATCATTTGCATATCCGTAGTACCTTGTAAACAGTACAATACTTTCAAGCTTCAAACAAAAATAATTGTTGAAACTCGGACTTGTTTCTTACTATAGAAATTCTTAGAAAAAAGCAAAAGACAGTCTGAAGAGAAATTAGTATACTTTAAAAGGCTACACTCACTGCTCCAGTGACAAACTCCTAGTTCACTGACGGTGGGTCTGTCACTAAGCATTATCTAGCGCTTAAAATTTGTGCAATGAAATTTGAAAATGATCACTACGAAGTTAGAAATGTTGAGCGGGGAGAAGCTTTGTTTTAAGCTTGGAAGTATTCCAACTCAACATTATACTGCTTCAGCATCACCCAGACCCAGCTGCTGCAGTCATCTGGAGGGCAGACCAGTGGACGGGAGATCTGTCACTCCTTCTCTCCAACTCTGGCTTTCGAATAAACAAATAAATATTCTCTGTGTGTTTTGAGATTGATTCATTTGAAAGTCAGAGTTGGGAGCGGGAGGAGGAAGGAGGGAGAGGGTCTCCCATCCACTGGTTCACCCCCAAATGGCTACAAGGGCTGGGGCTCAGCCAGGATGAAACCAGGAGCTTCTTTGGGCCCCTGAACCCACATGGGAGCCCCGAACACGTGAGCACCTGCTGCTGCTTTCCCTGGCCATTAGCAGGGAGCTGGATCAGAAGCAGAGCAGCTGGGACTCACACCAGTGCCCATACGGGATGCTGGCACTGCAGGCAGTGGCTATACCACAATGAGTCCCAATCTTTTATTTAAGGTTTTCATCCATGTCTCAAACCTAAGTAAGAGAACACACAACCTTTCTGTTCAAATCCACCTCCTCCAGGAAGCCTTCCTGGAGATCAGAAACTGAGCCACATTTGCCTACACCAACCAGGGACAACATACATACAGAATACTCTAGAAGATGCCATGCCAGGGCCAAGCTGTCAGGCAGGACACGGAAGTAGGGCCAGCTGTCCTGCCTGTGGACAGGCCCCAGCTTTTCCGACTGACTGATACCTCTTGTCCCTTGTCAAATACTTAGAGCACCATTCCCGTCAAAGAGGTAGGTCAGCTGGCGCCCAGAGTGTGAACTCCTTGAGGAGACAGGCCATGCCTCCTCCTCCCTCAGCCCCCACCTGGGCATAGAGCAGGTGGTAGGCAAACGCTCACCACTCCCAGCAGAGGAGTTTCCCTTCATCTCCGACTCCAACTCCCCAACATGCAGTAGGCTTTCAGCAATGTCTGTTGGGCTCAGGAAAACGTGCCCGGCAGGAGAGGGCCCTCCTGCAAAGGGTGCTGGTCTCTTGGCCACGCTGGCTTTGTGGCACGGAGACTTCAGAGAGGTCAGCCCTGACCTCACTGTCACTAGGCCGCAGCCCCCGAAAGCCTACCCCTGCGTCCCTGCCAGTCTCTGCCTCCCTCCATCTGCTGGGAGATCAGTATGACTTGGCTTTGCGTGTGAATTCTCAGCTAGGTCCTTATTAACAGATAACTCAATCTTCCACAGCTCTGCTCCATGGCAGGGCTGCTCAGCCGAGTTCCACGCCAGCCCCTCCAGGAACAGAGGAGGGCTGCAGCGTCTCCGGACAGCAGGGGCGAGCAGCCCCCAGGTCAGAGGCAGAGCGAAGACCAGAAGGTCAGTTGGGTTTGCTTCCCTCTCGCTATTCTGGACCTGTCGGTACACAGCCTCTGGTCGTCTAGTCTCGCCCCTGCTGGATTTGCTTCCTGGAGGTTTACAGGCAGGTAGGAGAGAAGTGAGATGGCACAGTGATTTCTTGGTGAGGGTAGAGACGGGAACAGGAGAGCTCTGCCCTACGTGAAAAGGGACCCTACGATGCAACTGGATAAACATCTAATCCACCTATTAGCTCCTAGCCCCAATATCCTGCCTGCTCCCTTCTCTCTCAACATCTGCTACACGCCATTAGAAAATATTATCTCATTTAAAACGGCCTTGGAAGGGCCAGCATTGTAGCATACATGCTGAGTAAAAGCTGCTGTCTGCCATGCAGGCATTCCCTATGGGCACTGATTTGAGTCCTGGCTGCTCCACTTCTGATCCAGCTCTCTGCTAATGCACCTGAGAAAGCAGCAGAGAATGGCCCAAATGCTTGGGCCCCTGCACCCATGTGGGAGACTGGAAGAAGCTCCTGGCTTTGGACAAGCCCAGCTCAGGCTGCTGTGGCCATTTGGGGAGTGAATCAGCAGGGGAAATATTTGTCTCGCCCTCATTCTGTAACTTTGCCATTCCAATAAAATAAATCCTTTAAAAACAAACAAGGTCCTTGGAGAAGTTGGTGGAAATATGGCGACACCAAGGCTCAGCTCTGCAAAACTGAAAGATCAAAGGGGCAGGGAATGAGTCAGGGGCTTCAGGAAGAGTTCACAGAAGTGGCCCCTGCAAGCCTTCAGTCCCTGCCCACCACCCTCTGGATCATGTCCCAAACCCATGGATAGCACCAACGGCTTCCATGCCCTGACTCCTCCTACTGCTCCTGGGTCATCCGCTCTTCATAGTCACCCTTCCAGCCATGCAGAATCACTCCTCACACTCAAGGCCCATGGCTGCCTTTGTGCACCCGTCCCTGACTCCCAGCCAACACGTGAGCTCCCATCCCTGTGAGTCAGGGTCACAGGCACCTTCTGTTCCCACAGTCCTGATGGCCTGCTGCGGAACTCGCATCACTGTCTGCCTCCGCTTCCCCAGCGTTCAGAACCAAGCCTGGAAGGTCACAGCATCTCAGGCACCCAGCACATGGCCTCGAAGCTTCTTCTACAGGAAGCACACAGTGACTGTTAAACAGATGAAAACAGAGCGGGGGGGGGGGGGGGGGCAGGCCTTTGAGGTAGTGGGTAAGCCGCTGCGAGCCCGAGTGCCTGAGTTTGAGTCCCATCTCCAACAGTTCCAGGCAGGAAGTGATGATTTGATTAGCTGAGTCCCTGCCACCCACGTGGGAGATCTGGATTGAGTTCTGAGCTTTTGGTTTCAGCCCGGCCCAGGCCTGGCTGTTGTGGGCACTTGGGGAATGAACCAATGGATGGGAACTCACTCTCTCCACCCCGTCGCCTTTCTCAATGCAAATTAAAAAAAAAAAAAAAAATCAGAGCACTGCTGTTTGTGCAAAGTATTGAAGTCCAGAAACATTTAGAAACAGGCTCAACCTTAAAAATCCTTGTAGGAAAAGCTTGAGCAGCTAAGAACTGTGTCTCAGCTTTAGAGAGGCACCTCTTCTCTCTCCATCAAATGCCACCCACCTTCCTGTCCCCCCTAAGTCTCCTCGTGGACACCCTAAGATCCCCTCTGTTTTTACTTCTGCAAGAACGGCTTCTGAACAGGTGCACCCCAGTTTCCTTGTCCTCCAGGAGCCAAAGAAGAACTAGCCATTTGTCACACTCTTCACGAGGCACGGGGATCTGACAGCTCCCTTCAGTAGCAATCTTCCTCTACATGGACCTGTTTCTACAACAGCAGTCCCTTGCCAGAGGGGGGATCAGCAATTCCTTTTGAAGAGAGAGACAGCGAGAGCAAGTTCCCATGTGCTGGCTCCCTCCCAAGTGCCCACAACAGCTGTGGCTGGGCCAAGCCAAAGGCACGAGCCAGAAACTCAATCCCGGTCCCCGACATGGGTGGCAGGGACCCAAACAGTTGGGCCACCTCCTGCTGCCTCCCAGGGTGCGCATTAGCAGGAAGCTGGAATCGGCAAGAAAGCTGGGACTGGAACCCAGCCACTCTAATATGGGATGCAGGCAGCCCAAGCACTGCTGAACCACGAGGCCAAGCAATCACAATTTCTAATACCAAAGAAAGGAAATAATCACCCACAGAAGAAAAAGCTACGGTGACCACCAGCACAGGCAGTGAGCATCTGCTCAGTGCCAGGCACACACCCGGGCCTGATTTATATCCACCACCTCTTTTCTGGAACAGGGGGTGGGAGGTAAGCAATTCCAAAAGTTCATGGAAAAGGGAATTAAATACAAGGTATTTTGTGCAAAAAAAAATAATTTTAAATCCATGTAGTCCTTTCATAATACACACTTTCCATGAACTTTCTGAAGACCCCCTCATAAAACTGAGGCTCTGGGTGCTAGCGCTGTGGTGTTGTGGGTAAAACCACTGCCTGCAGTGTCAGCATCCCCTATGGGCGCCGGTTTAAGTCCCGGCTACTCCATTTCCGATCCAGCTCTCTGCTATGCCTGGGAAAGCAGCAGAAGACGGCCCAACTCCTTGGGCCCCTCCACCCACGTGGGAGACCAGAAGAAGCCCCATCTGCATAGAAGGCCCAGAAAAAGCTCCTGGCTCCAGATCAGCCCAGCTTTGGTCATTGTGGCCATTTGGGGAGTGAACCAGTGGATGCAAGATTCTCTCTCGCTGCCTCTCTGTAACTCTGCCTTTCAAATAAATAAAATATTTTTAAAAATTGAGGCTCAGAAGTCATTGATTTTCCCAGATGTTGCAAAGCCAAATTTGAACTCAAGTTCACCCAACTGCAAACCTGACCTCTTTCTGTAAAAGGGAAAAAAAAATGCATTTGTACCCATTTAATGGTGAGCCTACTGCTAGCAACAAGTTTCCTATACCAAGCAAGGGATGGGCACCCATCCTTTGGCACCACTAGAGTGAAGACCAACAAAGAGACGGGTAACACCCAGCAGTGCAAGGCCAAGCTTGGCTCGAGCCCTGCCTGGCCACAGGCAGGCCCCCACACACATCAGCGGAGGTGGTCGCTGCACGCCTGCGAGAGCAGACAGGACTAAGCATCAGACGCTGCGGCACATGGAGGCTGAGCGGCACTTGACAGCTGTACCTGCGGGAGCTCCCCCGCCACGTCTGGAACCCTGGTGAGTACAGTCGGCACTGTACAGAAGCAATGACAAAGCTCCAAGGTGTTCCCGATTTGGGTTATAATCCTCCAAACCTTATCAAAAACTGGAGGGCTGGGGCTGGCATTGAGGTGCAATGGGTTAAGCAACCACTGGCGACACTGGCATCCGTATCAGAGTGCCAGTTCCCGTCTCAGCTACTCTGCTACCAATCCTCCTCCTTGCTAATGTGCCTGGGAAAGCAGTGGTGGGTAGTCCAAGCGCTCCAACACCTGCCACCCATGTGGGAGACCCAGACAGAGTTCCTGGCTCCTGGCTTTGACCTAGCCCAGCCTTGCCTGTTGCAGGTATTTGGAAAGATATCTCTTCCATCTCTCATCCCTCCCTCTTTCTCTTTCTTGTTCTCCCTTTCAAATAAATCAATCTCAAAAATCAACAAAGGAAGCCGGAGGAGTATGGTCAGGTGCAGCCCCCTTCCACTGTCCTGAATGAGGCTTCACTTGGAGTCTACATCTCTTACGTCTTTCCTTCTCCCAACCACAGCGACTCCCACCAGAACATGATCTCCTCCACGGAGGATCCCGCCACATGCGACCCACTCCTCCTCCCAGGTCCCTTTTAGTTGTTCAATCACGACAATGATCTTCCCCTGCTCTGACCACAGATACTGTTCCACTCAGCCCTGACCCTTACTCGTCCATCTCTGTGCGTTCAGCACTCACGCACTTGACTTCAGAGCTGCAGCCTGGTACCACGTGAGTCACCCTTTCCTGAAGTTAAAGCCTACAACACGCTAGCCTGCTCTGGGCTAGGCCTTCAAGATGCAGAAGTGATGAAATCCCGAGCCCTCACCTTGTGGGCCTCCTAGGCTCGTGGAGACGGATAATGCAAATTAAAATGGTACAGATGCGTCACAGCCGCACACCCGCAAGTATCCAAAGCGTCGCATCTCCCTGCTTATTCCCTTCCTGTCACTGAGCTCCAGCTGTGGCTGTCATGGTTGCTCACTTATTTACTGTTGGTTCGTCTCCACAAGGAGACAGCAGGATGGGAACCTGTGTGTCTAGTTCATCTCTGCCCCCGGCACTCACAGCAGACATGAGCACAGAAACACCCACGCAAGACAGACCGCATTTGTGCAAGGAGGCAGGGGAATGTCGGGAGCCACGTGCACTAAACCCAGCTCTGAGGTTCTTCTGGGCTGTGCGTCTGAGACAGGGAGACGCAGCCAAAGCAGGGATGTGGGTACAGAACACAGGGAAGGGGCGGACACAGCACAGGAGATCATGGCCTAAGCAAAGGTACGAGGGAAGGCGACCAAGTCCATAGCTACTCGTCTATGCCAGCTCTCCTCGAAAGTGGGTGGGGGCAGGTTCCAGGAGTCTGCCTTTGGCTTGGCCCAGCCCTGGCTGTTGCAGACATTGAGGGAGTGAACCAGCACATGGGAGATCTGCCTCTGCCTTTCAAATAAAAAGATAAATGAATCAACATTTTTAAAAATAAAAACCCCAATTTTTAAGAAGTGGGTGGATTTTGCCCCCTAGGGGACATCTGGCAATGCCTGACTTCTGGTTGCTAAGACCTGGGGCAGGAATGGTGCTGGCGTCTGAGGAGCAGTCTGGGGGTGGTGCCAGCTGCCCCCCCACCCCACCCCGGCGTCCAGAGTGGCTTCCCCATGGCAGAGCGGCACCTGCTCTCAAAGGCCGGCAGTGCAGAGGTGCGACTCCCTGGCTGCAGACTGACATTCAAGGGGTGCAGAGAGCATAGGGTCTCCTCCCAAGTTCCCAATCCCATTCACCCTTAACATCCTCTTCGGGTGGAATTTGGGCCATAACCATGTTTCTTGCCACCTGCTGTGGCCTCGGAGAAAGGAGATTTCCAGCCTTCATCTGTGGGACACGCATAGGGCTCACTCGTTCCCTCTGAACTCTACGTCTCCACAGCTCCCGCCCCATAAGCAAAGTTCCCAGCCAGAGACAGACGAGACACCAAGAGTTCCCCTGTAGCCCTGGATGGATGGCCACACGGTCAAAGAACAGACACCGATCGGGATGGCCCAGGGCCGTGCACCTGAGCCTGCTCAGCCCGTCCACGAAGGCAGAGTGGGCCTGAATGACAGCCATCCCCGACCCGAGCCCCGGTACCAGGGTTGTCATGGAGAACACCTATGGGGCGTCATCTCCCCAGGGCTCTGGGCCTCACCAGGCGTGGTGGGGACGGGAGCCGAGCAGCCAGGGAACAGCATGGCAGCCAGCCGGCCGAGCCTGCCCTTGACAATGGCATCTGCGGTAGCTGCACGGTGGGGGGGGGGGGGGGGGCTGGCGCTGCTCACTCCTCACACTGCCTCACAGCTCTCCTCAGCTGAGTGTCCTAGTCTCAACTGGGTCTGCTTGGTTTTGCCCCAGACCAAACACACCGTGTATTTGGTGTTGTGTGAAATGCCCGAATTGTGATTCCCAACAGGAAATGAGATCACCATTCTTCCCCCGCTACAAAAGATCCAACATGCTATTATTTCCTTTTTTTGTGTGTGTGTGTGTGTGTGTGTGTGTGACAGGCAGAGTAGACAGTGAGAGAGAGAGAGACAGAGAGAAAGGTCTTCCTTTTGCCGTTGGTTCACCCTCCAATGGCTGCCGCAGCTGGGGCGCTGCAGCCGGCGCACCGCGCTGATCCGATGGCAGGATCCAGGTGCTTCTCCTGGTCTCCCATGGGGTGCAGGGCCCAAGCACTTGGGCCATCCTCCACTGCACTCCCTGGCCACAGCAGAGAGCTGGCCTGGAAGAGGGGCAACCGGGACAGAATCCGGCGCCCCAACCGGGACTAGAACCCGGTGTGCCGGTGCCGCGAGGCAGAGGATTAGCCTAGTGAGCTGCGGGGCCAGCCACAATTATTTCTAAGAGTAGGACCTCCAACGCTCACAAAGGCATCTCCTGCTATATTTCAAATTCCATTATGACAGAACGCTTCCCGAACTTCCCCATTTCTGTAATAGGCACAAAAATCACATCCTTTTATGTCTTCACCAATAACCCTAAAAAGAGCTCACTGAAGTAGGAAATATTGATGCAGGAACTGAAAACTCATTTTACATCCAGCTTTTCATGGAAATAACCAGTCAAACAATAAAAACCAGGAGCAGGGGAGAGTGGGTGGGTGGCAGGCATCTGGCCTGGGGGTTGAGAGGCCCACGTCCCATATTGGCGCACCTGGTCCGATTCCTGGCCCTCCCCAGTGCCGGCTTCAGGACTTGAGTCCCTGCTGTCCATGTGGTAGACACGGATTGAGAGTCTGGCTCTCAAGATTCTGGGCATTTGGGGAATGAACCAGCAGACGCGGTTCCCAAGTTCTTTAAAAACAGAAGTCGCTCCTTAAGTGGGGTGCACACTCTTCCTATCCCAGACACGGCTGTGTACCCAGCACAGTGCCTCTCTACAGAGCCGAGAAAAGGGACAGGCGTCGCGATTCTGAGCAAGATGTGCAACTGTCGTGGTAGGAAGGTGGCAGTAGCAGTGCCCAGTTTGGTACAAGTCATCTTCCGAAAGCTCATTTGTAAGCAGGGTGTTCAACTTGGAACACAAGCTTTATCTTATGGCCTCGAGCTACCCACAGAAGTTGACCGAATCTGACACATATCAGGCACTCAACATACTTAGAGTCAAAATGGTAAAAACAAAACTAAAAGCTTTGAAAGCACTTTTAAAACATACTAAAATACTTAAATACACAGCTCATAGTAAACCCTGAGCCATGAGTAGGGGCCCCACTCCCTCTGTGAGCCAAGTGAAATGGGGTGCTGGGAAAGCCCAAGAGGGGGAGAACCCCAAACCCCAGGGAAAGGGCTTCTGGTAGAAGAGAATGTGCGTGGGGCCAGCACTGTGGAGTAGCAGGTCAAGACTGACACCGGCATCCCACACGCGCGCTAGTTCCACTCCCAGTTGCTCTACTCCAATGTAGCTCCTGCTGGTGCGCCTTGGAAGGCTTCTGCCTTAGTGCTTGGGGCCCTGCCACCCACTTGGGAAACCCAGATGGAGTTGAGGCTCCTGGCTTCCACCTGACCCCCCCCTGGCTGTCGCAGCCATTTGGGGAGTGAACCAAATGATGGTAGATAGGTACCCCTCTCCCCCGCATCCCCCCCCCCGCCGGCTCTGTTTCTGATTCTACCTTTCAAATAAACACCTTTTTAAGAGAAGAACATGCTGTAGCAGCTGTCCACTGGAAGCAGGGGCTGTAGGACCACTATGACACTCTCTGGGACAGAGGGCACAAGACACCCTGCCTGCCACCAAAGCAGGCAACAGGAGCCATGCAAGCAAGCCCATGGCGCGTGAGTGCGGGGTTGGGGGACAGCCAGGAACTCCCAGGCAGCCTTGAGGCGGTGGGGACGGCCAGAGGCCCTGGGAGGCTGCAGGAGGCTGTCCCCGCCACTGTCAGTGATGTCCCAGGGCCCCGAGTGGGTTCTCAGAGATCTGACTAGGTCAGGCAGCAATTTTCTATATTCCAGAGGTGGAAACCGTGCTACTGCCGATAAAACTACACAATCGGGTTCCTGCGATCTTAAGAAAGCAGGATGAGGGACGGGAAGACAAAGCCCATGGCAGGTGCATCGTCCAACCCAGCATGCTCACTTCACTCCAGCGTGAGGCTGGACACTCCACCTTGGTCTGCTCTAACCAGAGTGACGCCAACGCACTGAAACCGGAATTGAAAAGGGAGAAGGGTTATCATTCGCCTGATTTGTACCTTCTTTAAGCCTCCAAATAAAGTGTCCGTCTCCAGCTCAAATTCTTGGTCCAGCTCCTCTTCGTGCTCTGAGAAGAAAAACAACCTCCATTAGTCAGAAACCCCAACTAAACCAGCTTGGCTGAACAGCAGCACCACCGAAACCGGACGACATCCCGGAACAGCTACCTGCGGACCGAGCAGCAGCTGGGGAAACAGGTCTCACCCGGCCTCCTGTCTGGGTTTCTGTGACCCGACTTCCAGGGACATGTGGTAGGGCTGATGCAAACGTCCCTTTCTACTTATCAAAGCCAGAGAGGAGAGCCAAGGGAGCGAAGTGTCCAGCACAGGGAAACGTGGGACAGGCACACAGGCTCCAAGTTTCTTTTCCAGGGCTGGTGCTGTGGTGTAATGGGTTAAGCTGCCACCTTTGTCACCGGCATCCCACATGGGCACTGGTTCGAGTCCCGGTTGCTCCACTTCCAATCCAGCTTCCTGCTAATGTGCCCGAGAAGGTACCAGAAGATGCCCCATGTCCTTGAGCTCCTGCATGTATATAGGGGACCCCAGTGAAGCTCCTAGCCCAGCCCCAGCCATTGGAGCCATTTGGGGAGTGGGCCAGCACAGGAACAATTAATCTAACTCTTTCAAATAAATAAATCTTTTTTTAAAAAAAAGCCCCCCCCCCCACACACACACACAGACCACACCGCAATGTCCTGGTGATCGTAATGCATGCTGTGTTAGAATGTCAGGAAATTAAGCAGATCATGAGAGAAATCAGCATGTTTGTAACTACACAATTGACTGAACACGAAACAGCTAAAATTGTCACCCAAATCCTTCCCGAGGGTGTGCAATAGGCAGGCATGGTGTGAGAGAGGGACGAAACAGAACCACACTGTCTTGGCCTGGGCCTCAGGAAGGCAGACCAACAGCTCCTGGGGACGTAGTGCGGCGCGGTGCAAGGCGGGCCAGGAGACGGAGCTGAGGGGAGCTGCGGGGTTCCGAGGTCTGCAGCGGGATGGGCGAGGGCGGAGCTCAAGACAGTGGTGTTTTTTTTTTTTAATAGAAAAACTTTTATTTAATAAATGTAAATTTCTAAAGTACAACTTTTGGATTATAGTGCTTCTTCCTCCCATAACCACCCTCCCACCCACAAACCATCCCATCTCTTACTCCCTCTCCCATCCCATTCTTCATTAAGATTGATTTTTAATTATCTTTATATAGAAGATCAACTCTATACTAAGTAAAGAAGCTAGAGATGAATACTTAGCACTCAGTCTAACGGTAGTGATAAAGCCACAGAATGGCAGAGATTCTCCCCCAAAAGGGACAAAGAGTAAATAGACAAGAGATCGAGGAAAAAAAAAATCAAGGCTTCTCAGACTAACAAAGGTACAAAACCCACAGGAAACTGAAAAGCAGCTACCCAAAGGGGAAATGTGGGGATTAGCATCACTCAGTCATTACCATGAGATGACGCTGGTTTCAGGGGAGGACCAGAGAGGATCGCACATGCTAGAAACAAATGGCAGCTCCAGCTCCAAACCATAGACTAAGGCTCCCAGCACCAAGAGGAGAGGACGAGGCACTGCACACAGGCCCACGGCACCACACGCGACCAGAAGCCTCCTCCCCATCATGTTCTCTGTGCTCCTGGAGAGCTTCGGTGCTGCGTGGTTGCCACGCGCCATGGCTGCAGCTGCACACAAATTGAAACAATGTAAAACCTTGAGCTTTTTCTTATGTTTTAAGAAACATTCTCACTGCTTATGAATGTGTATCTATTTGCAAAGAACTTTTCTCCAGAAACCTTTTATCTATGGAATACAAACTTCATATTTAATAATTACAACTATAGGAACATGGCGATTCTTCCCACCCCTCTTCCTCCTCCCTCTCCTAGTCCCATTCTTATTTTTACGATTTATTTCAATTAACTTCATTTAACAGAGTTAATCATGTGTATAAAGAGTTCAACAAATAGTATGGGGGAAAAAAACTGTTCCGTAACAGTCAAGACAAGGGCTGTTCAAAGTCATTGCATCTCAAAGTGCCAATCTCACTTCTATAGATGACCTTTTAGGTGCTCCATTGGCTATGACAGGTCAGGGAGAACATATGGTATTTGTCAGCCATATCTGACTGTCTCTTCTGATCTCAGTTACCTGAAGTTTATTGGCTAACCCTGGATTCCTGAAGGTGGCACACAGCTCCCTCTAGTGGAGAAAAAGGAGCTATCTGCAGACAGGAGAATTAGGAAATCCTGCCCAGTGCTGTCCAATAGAAATGCGGTAGGAGGCCCACTCCCAAGCTTAAAGTTTCTAACAGCCATACAGCTGGGGAATATCCCAATATATGCAAAATGTTGTTTCGACAGGAATCAACATTAAACAGTGATTAAGGAGCAATTTAAGCTCCCTTTTTCTTATTTGTAATCCAGTGTACGTGTCATCCTGCCAGCACACCTCAGTTCAGACTAGCCACACAGAAGTGCTCTCCATCCACATGTGGTTCATGGCCACGGTACTGGCAGAGCTCTGCCTAGACCAAAACCGCCCCCCCTCCAATCTTTTATGGAAGTCCTACAGACCGCCCTTTGTCTGACTTGACACAAGCAAATGCTATACTGAAAGCGAACCTTCATCCCCACGGCCTTACATACAGACTGTCAGACCCAGTCGCCCTCCCCTGGCTTGCCATTCCTGTCTGTACTCTGACAATCACAAGGCAACTCCTCCCTGTGGATTCGCTAAATTAAGAGAGTGGTGCACGAGTCATGAAACTCAGATTTCAACGATCGTCTCCGTCTTTAACATCCTAACCCTGAACTTCACTCTGAGAGGCTTCACAGGAACCCCAGGCCTGGATCAAACAAGGTAATAACCAATCTTCCTTCACGGACCCCAGACAGACCCCAGGCCCACGTGGCCATCACGGCATTCTCGGAACGGTGCAGCTGAGCAAAGAGGCCACGAGCGCTGTGGACCAACCAGAGCCCTGCACGTGAGCCGACCACAGGCTGCTCCAGCTCAGCTTTCATCTAAGATTCACCCCCTTTCCGCCCTCAGGAAGCCTAGGAATTGAGCCACAGCTGCTCCACTCCTTGCTCTGTGCCTAGCAAAATAAGCCACTCCCTCCCACCTGCCCACTGCCAGTGACCAGCCTCCTGGACGTCGCATGAGCAAGCCCAGGCTTTAGTTGGGGTTCTACAACAACATGGAATCAACTTTAAGTTAGACCTTCAATCCATTTATGCTTTTGGAAATCCCTGGATTAAGTTAGCCTGAAGAGTCACAGACAGAACACAGACCGGGACCCCACTGCAAGAGATCTCCCCAAGAAGGCCGGCCCCTGGAGCCTCTCCGATTCTACCTGTGTGGGGGAGGAGCCCATACCCCCACCACTGAGCGGGACTGCAGTTTTCCTCGTGGGACTGCAGTTTTCCTCAGCACACAAGAGGCTGCAAACAGAAAGCCCAGAGTGGGTGAGAACGCTCTTCCTGTGGTGCGGGGCGAACCGTGTCACACGCGCCACACAGCACCATCGGGCAGAGCCAGCTGTCTCCTTACGCGTGGGTTCCATCTCCCCAAATCCAGTGTTCCATACGGGGAATGGAGCGATCTCTGCTGATGAGCCTGGATTCCATCCCCCACCACCACCAAAGCACACATCAAAGCCCACCTTACCTCCCCAGCGGGAGGATCTGCATTGCAATCACTGCCAATGGGCTGTGGCAGCAAACTGTTCACTTGAAATCTCTACCTAACCTACCTACCCCTCTCACTCTCAACATTTTGATGGGAAATTAATTGCGGGTGGGGGGGATAACCAGAAGGCAATAATCCAGGAGAGGAGGAAAAACAGACACACACCCAAGTCCAATGTCACCATTGGGAACAGCCACGGTGCCCGTCAGCTCCCGTGGATACTGGCTCGAGGAAGCCACAGGACACAGCAGATTATGCTCGTAAATGAATGGGAAAGAGGAGCAGAGAGATGGACTGCTAAGTCTGAGAATTTAGCGCTAAGCAACTCTCGAATGCTCATACAGAGAGGGCTGAGCAGGTACCGGCTTTCCACGACACACTCGAGGCCTGGGGGCTCTTTCCCTCCTTCCCCAATTCTCACTCGGGGAATGAGAACATGATTTAGAGATAACCCAAGCAAAAGATGTGGTTGTGAACAGGACGCAGAACGACCTGCACACACGGGCTGCCCATCTGCTACTGGCCTAAGGAACTCTGGGATCCAGCAGGGCCCACCTGCAGGTGCACAGTTTGGAGCAGAGTCCTTGGTGCTCTTGGGCGAGGTAGAGGCAGCCACATACGGAAATGGAAACTCTTGGACAGGACAGAGCCTGCGCACCTTCAGTGTAGGGGGGGCCGCCCTGGGGCGCCAGCTGGGCAGCAGGAGGGAGGAGCTGCCAGGGCTTGCCCCCCAATGCAGACCTCACCCCAAGGCACAGTGAGAGATCTATTAACAGGAAGAAGAAAGCAGCTGATATGGAAGTCACCAGCCCCTAACCAGAGGAGGAAAATACCTTCGCTCCCTTTAGGGTCGCGGCTAAGGCGCCTGTAATCAGACAGAGAAAAGGAGGCCCGCGGTGTTTAACGTTAAGTTGTAGATTGCACAGAGGCTTTCGTAAGGAAATGAAGACACAAAGAAACCGTTACACTCAGAGTGGGCTGCGGTGGAAGAATCTGACAGGGCGAGGAGTGACCTGGTGGCGCTCACCGGGGCTGCGGGCTGCAGAGGCGTGGCGCTCTTCTCCGCATCCCGGGGGTCCTCAGAGAGAAGGATGTGCCTTTCCTCCTGGCACGCAGAGGGCAGCTGTCAGACGGGGGTCCCACGACTGCCCCACAGACAAGGGTGGGGAGCACGGGAGGGAGATGGCCTTGCTCCTGTTTTCTCAAATGCCAAGGCACCACACTTTCAGGGTCACATTCCTGAACCCCATCACCTACCCTACGACCAGTGTCAGTACAGGGGGTAGGGGGAGGCAGTTAGGACCCCCCAGCTGGAATTCAGTGACTCCGATGTTCCTAAGACACTGAGCACAGACAATGTGGGAAGCATCCTATCCCGCAGGGGTAATGCGCCTGGCTCCCGTCACAAAGCCTTGATACTGAAAGCCTGTGCTGTGGTGTATTGGGTAAAGCCGCTGCCTGCAGTGCCGGCATCCCATAGGGGTGCCTGTTCGAGACCCGGCTGCTCCACTTCCGATTCAGCTCTCTGCTGTGGCCTGGGAAACCAGCAGAAGATGGCCCAAGTCCTTGGGCCTCTGCACTGGTGGGAGACCTGGAAGAAGCTCCTGGCTTTGGAGCAGCTCAGCTCTGACCACTGCAGCCATCTGGGGGAGTGAACCAGCAGATGCAAGACCTCTCTTTCTGCCTCTCTGTAGCTCTGCCTTTCAAATAAATAAGTCTTTAAAAAAAAAAAAAAAAAAAAAAAAAGGAAAAGGCACCTGGTGGCTGTACGCAGGTTGCCCGGTTCCTAGGGCAAGACCACCCTTTGAAGGCCTTTGTTTACCTTAGCAGCAACTTACAATCAAGTTCATCCAATCACAAAATGGGAGAAACTCCCTCCCTCCCATGCCCAGGAGCCTTAGTGTGGGGCACAATGTAGGAAAACTCCGCCCTCCACAGCAGCTCTGTTCCAGTCTCAGGGACAGCAACAAGGAAGCCCCCAGGCACCTGTGGGAACAAACAAAAGGCAGAACGCAGCCAACTACAGGGCCTCCCGCCTTAAGAACACCTCTAATGGGGAAATGAAGAAACCCCAGGTGGGGATTCAGACCAGTGCTTTACCAGAAGCCCAAAGGCTCTTTAAATACAAGGGCTCCCCCTGTGGTAGGATTATTTAAGGAAACATTTGCCACAGATCACTGAAGATTACAGACAGAATACAGCGCCTGTGACACTAAGGCACCCGTCCCCGGGAAGCACCACGCATGTATAGAATGTCATTCCCCTGTACGTTTGCAGGAAGAAGCCGCTGCACAGAAGGCTGCCTGGGCTCTGGGAAGTCATCCGGGTCCAGGAGAGCCGCTGCTCCCGTCATGTTCACAGCAGAGAAGAAGGCTGGGATGTACAAGCAAATTCAAGAACTAGTTCCTGGAGAGAATAGATCTACTGAACAGGCAAGTCTTTGATAAAGTTTTTTTTTTTTTTTTTTTTGACAGGCAGAGTGGACAGTGAGAGAGAGAGACAGAGAGAGAAAGGTCTTCCTTTGCCGTTGGTTCACCCTCCAATGGCCGCCGCTGCAGCCGGCGCACCGCGCTGATCCGATGGCAGGAGCCAGGAGCCAGGTGCTTTTCCTGGTCTCCCATGGGGTGCAGGGCCCAAGCACCTGGGCCATCCTCCACTGCACTCCCTGGCCATAGCAGAGAGCTGGCCTGGAAGAGGGGTAACCGGGACAGAATCCGGCACCCTAACCGGGACTAGAACCCGGTGTGCCGGCGCCGCAAGGTGGAGGATTAGCCTATTGAGCCACGGCGCCGGCTCTGATAAAGTTCTTAAGACAGGATTCAAAATGTAAGAAAATGATACAGAACTATGTCAATACATTTGCAATTGTCAATGAAACAGGAAAAATTGCTCATACTGACTTAAGAAGAAAACCTACATAAACCAATAACCCTGAAAAACTCCAAGCAGTTTTCAACACTTCTACTCCCAGAAGGATTTCCAGGGCCGGCATTATGGAACAGCGGGATAAGTTGCCACCTGCTCTGCTGGCACACCCCTACGGGCATCAGCTGCTCCACTTCCGATCCAGCTCCCTGCTAATGCGCCCAGGAAAGCAGAAGAGGATGGCTCAAGTGCTTGGGTCCCTGCCACGCATGCGGGAGAACCGTATGGAGTTCCAGGCTCCTGACTTCAGCCTGGCCTAACCCCAGCCATTGCTGGCATTCGGGGAGTGACCCAGTAGATGGAAAACCTTCATCTCCCCATCTCTGATTCATTTATCTGGAAGGCAGAGTCACAATCTTCTTGAGAGAGAGAGAGAGAGAGAGAGAGAGAGAGAGAGCGATCGATCATGCCTGGATAGACCTCCAAGTCAATGACACCAAACTGATGCACACACCATGTAGAGTACTTACACATACCTGGCTCCAGCTGCCTGCCAATCCAGACCCTAGGAGGCAGCAGGGATAGCTCAAGTCTCTGGGTCCCTGCCACCCATGTGTGAGACACCTCAGTTCACTTCCAGGCTCCTAGCTTCAGCCCCATTTCCACCCATCCCTGCCCCTCTCCCCGTCCCATTGCAGACATTTGAGGAGTGAACCAGTGGATGGGCGCTCTCTGGGTTTGTCGCTGCCTCTCAAATCAGAATTTTCAAAAAAAAAAAAAAAATAAGTAATTCAAAGTGAGATGAAACACTTACTGTTTAGTTACCCATTTGCAAAATCTAATTTAATGCTCCATTTCACATACACTGAACACATGCGAGATAGGCTAAGGAGTAAAGACTCAACTTGCTGAGAGCACAGAGTGGACACGCTCCTGGAGAGGACACGCTAACTGGCACAGCCTCCTCGGAGCGCAGCCCAAGTCGATCAAGAAGCTGAAGAATGTTCCTGTGGTGTCACCCAACGATTCCTCTTCTGCAAATCCTTCAGGAAAAGTCAGATACAGTAAGACAAATGCATTTCTTACAAAATAAATGAGCTACGCACTCAACTCAGGAAGCTGGAACAAAAAGCAACCGAGCAAAACCAAAGAAACAATAAGGAAAGAAATAAGAGCAGAAATCAATGAACTAGAGAACAAAAAACCATTGAGAACTCTAACAAGGCCAAGAGCTGGAGCGATTAATAAGATCTCAGGCACAGTTGATGAGAGGGGGAAAATAGGAGGAAGGGAGGTTTAGAGAGATGAAAGCCGGGAAGAGTTTAAGAAGACATAAACAAAATGTCCAAGAAATAAGCGATGACCAAAGAACAAAAGTGAAAACGAGTTTTATGAACCCCAATACAGTCATTCAATACCTACAAAAGACAGATTTCCAGAAAGCTACAAAATGTCAAAAAGGGTATCAGAAGAAACAGGCGTTTTAGACATAAATCAATAGGGAGCAGATTGGAACAAAGACATCCCTCCCAGATGCTTTCACAGTGGCCGCCTCCCACCACAAACATTTTTCACTGATGAGAATTCAATTGATTTTATATGGGACATCGCATTAAATCGCATTAAGTACACAGCTGTGGGGCAGGCATTCAGTCTCTGGTTAGGATGCTGACGGGACACCTGCAGCCCACACCACCATGCCTGGGATTCATTCACAGCTCTGCTCCCGAGTCTGGTTTCCCACTAATACGCACCCCAGGAGGAATCAGGTGACGGCTCAGGTATTTCCATCCCTGCCACCCATGTGGGAGACCTGGATGAAGCTTCTATCTCCCAGCTTTGGCCTAGCCCAGCACCGGCTGTTGCAGGTACATGGGGAGGGAACCAGCAGATGGACGCCTTCTCTGGCTGTCTCTCAAAAAATAATCTGAATACATGGCCCTCTTCTGGGTGGAAGCATTGATTTTTTTCACGCTTACTGTGCAAGCCTTCTGATGCAGGGCACATCCCACCTTTCTCCATGTTAAATGCAACAGAAAATCATAAAATGTTGCTTTATCCACTAAGCCTAAAGGCACAAGCTGAATGCAGTGGCTGTGAATTTGCCCAAGACTGCAGAGCCCCAGGGGTTTGGTCACCCAGCCTTGCAGACCAACACCCCACCCAGTATTTCCATATAACCATGGCTCTATACGTGGTGGACTTGTGGGGGTGAGGGGGGCAGATGCAGTGTTCCGCTCAGTCCCTGCTGTGGATTTTCCACAGAGATTCCATTGGACTTAGGCTGTTAAAATCATTGAGGCTGCTGTCTCTAAGGGCCTGGCAATCCTGCTGCTACTAACAAGAGTGTATCAGTGAGCATTTTGATACTATAATGAAACACCTGACACAGGATGCTTATGAAGCAAAGATGTTTATTTTGGTCCAGGGTTCTAGAGAGTTGAGAAAAGAAAGACACCAAGCAGCCATGGTGGTTTGGCTTCTGATGAGACTAGAGAATGGCCGTGGCATAGCATGTGCAGAGGAAGGACTACATGGTGACCCAGAAAGCACAGGGGACAGCAGGGCCCAACCCAGCTTTTATAAGGCCAATCCTCTTACAAGAACTACCTCCAGATGGCACACTAGCAGTGACTGAGGGCCTCCCACCCGGCCCACCTCCCAGACATGATCACTGGATTAACTGGATACCACTAACTTACAATGTTGCACAAGTTTGGGAGCCAAATAATGTTCAAACCAGAGCAGGGAGGGAACTGAACAGGCACCTAATCTGTGTCCAGAATGCGCAGTCCTATGGACACAGGAGTCTTGTCACCTACCAAGCATATTTTGAGTCTCTGGTATGTTCCAGGAACTACAAGTGTTCTAGATAGAAATTCTCTCAAAAAGGCATAGCACATTCAACACTGGAAAAAGACAAATCTCCCAGTGACCTAACCTCTATAATGCAGATAAGTAGCAGTTTTATTCCTGTCTGTTTTTTAAAGATATGAGACATGCAATCAAGAAGGTTTAACACTGCACTAATGAAACATACTTTAGCAAGGCAGGGGAACCCAGCTTCCATAAACTGGCCAAACTATTTCAGGAAGAAAATGTGCCTTGGGAGTGGCCTGAGACACACTTTGGTGCTGGCCACCAGAAGAGAAGCGTAAGGGACAATGCCATGGCACAGCGGTTAAGCTACCACCTGCAACAAGGGCAGTGCACCCGAGTGCCAGTGTGAGTCCCAGTTGCTTCACTCCCATTCCAGCTCGCTGCTAATGTGCCTGGGAAAGCAGAAGGCAGCCCAAGTACCTGGGCCTCTGCCACCCACTTGAGACACCCAGATGGAGTTCCAGGCTCCTGGCTTCAGGTCTGGCCCAGCTCCAGTTGTTACAGCCACCCAGGGAGCAGATCAGCAGCAGGGAGATCTGTCTCTCCCACTGTCTGTAACTCCATCTTTCAAATAAATCTTTCAAAGAAAGCAAAGTATACTGGATAAAGAGAGGCTTCTCCCAGTCCCAGCTGTTGTGGCCATCTGGGGAATGAACCAGTGGGTAGAAGATCTGCCAGTCTCTAATTCTTTCAAATAAATATTTTTTTGAAAAATAAAATTCATCTGGAATAGACTTTCTCAGTTAAAAGATTAACAATAGGGGTAAGCATTTGGCTTAGAGATTAAGATACCAGTTTCCTGGGGCCAGCGCTGTGGTGCAGCGGGCTAACACCCTGGCCTGAAGCACCTACATCCCAAATGGGCACTGGCTCAAGACCCGGCTGCTCCACTTCCGATCCAGCTCTCTGCTATGGCCTGGGAAAGCAGTAGAAGATGGCCCAAGTCCTTGGGCCCCTACACCCGTGTGGGAGACCCGGAAAAAGCTCCTGGCTCCTGGCTTTGGATCAGTGCAGCTCTGGCTGTTGCTGCCATTTGGAGAGTGAACCATCGGATGGAAGACACCTCTTTCTCTCTGCCTCTCTTTTGTATAACTGACTTTCAAATAAATCTTAAAAGAAAAAAAATGCCAGTTTCCCCACATCAGATGCCTGGGCTCAAATCCTAATTCAAGCTTCCTGCTAATGAAGACCATGGAAGTCAGCAGGAGACGGCTCAGTTAGTTGGCTCTCTGCTACCCATGCCAGGGACCTGGATTGAGTGCCCAGCTCTTAGCCCTGGCCTAGCCACATAAAGATAGTGTATTGACTTTTGACAAAGGAGCAAAAGTAATACGGGGGGGGGGGGGTTGTCATTGCAACAGATGGCGCTGGAACAACATTCACATGCAAGAAACTTTACACTCTTCACAGAAGTCCACTCAGAATGTATAACAGACGTAAGTATCAAACATAACACGTAAAACTATGAAACTTCTAGAAGGTTACACAGGAGAAAAATTAGACAACATTGGGTATGGTGAAGACTTCATATAACACCAAAGAGAAGATCATATCCAAGAAAGAAATAGACAGCTGTACTCCATTAAAACAAAACTTCTGACTTGTAAAAGACACTGCAAAGAGAACAAGACAAACCGCAGGCTAGGAGGAAAAAATGGCAAGAGATGTATCTGATAAAGTATTACTACCTAAAATGTGCAAATAACTTACACTTGACAGTAAAAATAGGAACAAGTTAAAAATGGCCAGAAGAACCAAACCCCAAACAAAGCAGATACACATACAAGAATATTAAAAGATCATATGCTATTAGAGAAATGCAAATATTTATTATCTAAAAACAAGATCTCATTAACACTTATGAGAATGGCCAACATCCAGAACCCTGACACCATCCACTGCTAGCCAGCATGTGGAGCAACAGGAACTCTCATTCATTGCTGGTGAGAACACAAGATGGTATAACCACTCGGGAAGACAGTTTGCCACATTTTTATAAAAACAAACATGTTTACCATATGATCCAGCAATTACACTCCTTGGCATTTACCAAATAAGCTGTTGGTTTACATTCACACAAAAACCTGCACACAGCACATCAGAGCAGTTCATTCGTAATTCCCAAGGAATTAGTGAACTGTGGCACATCCAGATGATGAAACATTACTTGTTGCTAAACAAAAATGTCTCTCAAGCCAAGGAAAGACATTGAAGAACCCCAAATGACTACTAAGTGAGGGGAGCCAGTCTGAAAAGGCTACATACTGTGCCATTCTAACTGTATGACACCCCAGAAAAGGCAAACTACGGACATAGGAAGAAGATCAGGGGTCTTCAGAAGTTAGTGGGGAGAGAGGGATGAACAGGCAACATACAGAGGACTTGCAAGGCAGTGAAAAGACCCTGCAGGACAGTGTCATGGTGGATACAGGCCATTATACTTTTCTTAAAGCCTACAGAACGTACACTCTAAGTTGTCTTCTGCAATTTATCCTTCATCTTGGAGCCAAGCTCAACTCTCTCCACTCCTTCATGGTCTATGTTCTAGTCCTACTGAGTGCTTCATAGTTCCCAAACCACACCATGAATTCTCACACTCCATGGTTTGCCTGCAAACCCTACTCTGTCCACAGCTCCTCTGCCCCCTGCCCAACCTGCCTAACCCTGCTCTTAAGGCACCACTCAAGTCTCGTCATCACCTCTTGGAAACTGTTCTCACTGTGCAAGACAGTGCTCATGTTTCCTCCAAAATTCATTCTTCCTTCCACAACAAAGTTGTAGAAAGCGTATCAGCACCAAGGTTAAGACTGTATTTTGGTGGCCAGTGTCATAGTGGGTTAAGCTGCCACCTCCATTGCCAGCATCCCATATGGGCTCCAGATGAAGTCCTGGCTGTTCCATTTCTGATCCAATTCCTGCTAATAAACCTGGGAAAGCATTCCAAGATGTCCCAAGTGCTTGGGACTCTGTACCCCATGGGAGAGCTAAAAGAAATTCCTTGTTCCTGGCTTCAACATGGCCCACCCAGGTTATCGTGGCTATTTGGAGAATAAACCAGTGAATGGAAGATCTGTCTCTAACTCTGCCTTTCAAATAAATAAATCTAAAAAATAAAACACAGTATTTTATAGCCCCCCAGTTGTGGCCTTGTGACTTGGGGCTAACAAACTGGATACAAGCAGGAGTGACAACTGCTAGATGCCAACCTGCTCTCAAAAGGGGAAATTCTTCATTCTTGTTACTATGACCTGGAATGCAATTTGGGTATAATTCATCTGCAACATGCACACAAAGGCAAGGCACTAAAGATGGCAGAGCAAGAAGAGAAAAGCTGCCAGGGTCTCTGACACCATCAACCTGCCTCCACAGTCTGAGATACATCTGAGAGGAGTGATGGCGCCAGATTGAAGAATTCACTTTGAATCCTGAATGCAAATCCACACCATGACTAGTCAATATCTGTAGACAGGATGAGTCACGGAAATGAGCCACAAAGTCACCTTAAAGACCCAGGATTGAGACACGAAACTTTGTGGACTCATGTCCTAGATCCACATTATCCAAGGCTTGGAGAAAGCAAAGCAGGGCCCGAGTCACCCCGCCCCAGGTGGACCATCTTCCTGAATCTCCACCTCCGAGCGCTCCCTCCCCACTTCGTTTTTTGGTAGGAGGTTAGAAAGCTCAGGGCCTTACCTCGGGATACCTTATAAACTTCATAGAAAGAATAGAAGTGGAAGCCCAGTGAAGCCAGCAGGTAAAGAGACAGCTCCCATCGGGGCAGCATTGCTCCTTGTCACCAAGATTCCTGAAGCCCACGCTCAGACTTTCTAGGAAGAGTAACAAAGACAAAAGGTTAAGCCATGACCGTGACACCGCAGAACATCTCACCCTCAGTTCAGCAAATTCCCACTCCCAGGGACCCAATCAAGGTGATTCAGACACGATCCCACTCAAGTCTCCTCCTCCCGGTGACCTTCCCCAACCCTGAACCCAACACAGGCAAAGGCACGTGCCCCACCGCCCATGGCAGAAACTCCCGCACACAGCCATCCTTCACAGCAGACATCAGACTGTTCTCTATCCAGTGCACAGCACACCTGCCTCTCCCTGCAGAGTGGATCTTTAGAGAGCAGGGACTGATTTCCGATCCCCCAACCCCTAGCACAGTGCCTGGAATAAGCAAGAAGGGACTACCAGCCTAGACACAAGAAGACCAGTCACCTGCAAACCCCCATCAACAGCTTTCCTCTCCTCTCTTCTTCAGAGGCCACCCCCACTTGTTGATCGGGCTGCATTAATAAAGGCCTTCTGTGTATCTATGTGCACTTCCTAGAGGGGAGTTAACGACGCAACTCCAGCAGCTGTGACAGTCACTGCTGGCAGCCCCCACCCCTTCCCCAGTGCCTTTCCTATAGAGCAGTTGAGTTTTTAGCTGGATGCCAAGCTCAGCGCTATCCCATAGCCCAGTATGGACACTTGAACAGTTCCAGCCAAAGGACCTGGAGTGAAAACGTGAGGCTGTGGGCAACCTCTCTTTTCCTGAACAGCAGTGGAAGAGCCGTCTGGAACCAAAAGGTGAAAGCCACATGGAAAACCAAGACAGAAGGCATCAGTTCCCGACTCCATGGAGCATCCCCGTGCCCAGAACTGCCCGTGACCGCTCCTATCTGGACTCCTACATAAAAGAGGGTGCTTTGAGGTTGATCCCCTGATTCCAGATCTCTGCTGGCAGCCATGGCTACATTCTAAGCAATAGACAAGATCAAGGAAAGTTAGCACCTAAAACTCTACATGTTAAGTAGCCCCAACCCTTCCCAAATAACAGTTAGCTAAACTTAAGCCCATTTATGGGCCTCTTTGCTTTACGCAAACCTCCCAAATACATCTCCTCACGGATGCCATTGGAGTGAAATGGATATTTTGAGATTCAATGATTGTTTACAGCCCTGCTCTCTTCTGTTGAAGAACAAGAGTTTTCTTTTCCTTCATACTATTTGTTGAACTCTAGTGTAGGGTTAACCTTTTGATCATTAAGTAAACTTAAAGTTGATCTCTGTAAAAATTAAGAGTGGGAATGGGAGACGGAGGAAGAGGGTTGGCGCGTCGGTGGGAGGGAGGGAAGTATCACTATGCTCATAAATCTGTATTTATGAAATGCACTTCTGATGTGTGACAGTGGTGCCAAAAACCAGGATTCACACACAGGACTTCACTTTGCTTTCACAAAATCCCAGGGAAGGAGGCAGAGCAAAGGAGGCAGGCATTTCACGGATGACAACTGTGATAAGGTCACAGGGTCAGAGCTCAGACCCAAGTCTTTGGACTTGGAGGCCCTGCCCTTCCCTGGGCCAGGCAGCAGCAGTCACTTAGCCTCACAGTCTGGCTCAGAATCTGCCCCACAGAGACTCCTGTCTTCAGGCTACCAGAAGACAGCGCAGGAAGGGAAATAAACTCTGTATTCATAAACTCCAAGGTCAAAACCAATGGTCTTCCACCCAGAGTGTCCCACAGTCATTCCTGAAACGTTGCCCAGAGGTGTGGCCTGGGTTCCTATGTAATCAGGCACCCACACTTTCAACCACAAGCCTCACTAAGCCCTACTGTGTTTTAGAACCCCTTCTGGGTTCCCACCCTTCTACTCACACTTCATTTTTAAACTCCAGGCATCGCCTAGAACAACAAGATTCCTTTCGGCAACTTTGTAGGAATACTGTTATCTTCCCTTTGCTGCCAAGTTAATTTTAATTTGCTGGTTTAATAAGGCCTCTCCTGGCAAAGGATGTTGGTATTCTATGGTATGACCTAATTTCCTTAAGAACCTGGGACTAGCTCTTGCGACTGAAATTTGAAGATAACTAATCGTGTAGGTGAAGTTCCAGGAGCCTTGCTCTTCAGACGCGTTTTAGGGACACTCTATGTGGCACGGTCCCCCTGCATTGAGGATTTAACCCTCGGGGAATGAAGTCAGCTTTACAACACTTCCCCTTTAGCTATGGCTTTTAACTACACTTCAGTTGTGCCGACACATACACGAGGACAGACGGTAACGGGTGAGCGTTTGGCCTAGTAGTTAAACACCTGTATCCCAGGAGTTCCTGGATTTAATTTTCAGCTCTCAGTTCCAATTTCTTAATGATGCAGGCCCTGGGAGGCAGCAGATGATGGTGCAAGTCATTGGGTTCTTGCCCCCCCCCCCAAGGAGGAAGCCTGGAATGAGTTTAACTCCTGGCTTTGGCTCAGCCCAGTCCCAGCTGTCGTAGTCACCTGGGGAGTGACCCAGCCATGACACACTCTTCCCCTGTGTGTGTGCAGCCTCTTAAAGAAATAGAGGGGGGTGGGCAGGGGACAGACACACAGCAAACAACAGAACTGTCTAACACCGACCTTTGAGAACTGGACCAGACATCCTCCACTGACACCCCAGGGATACTTCTGGCAGGAAACCCACCGGGAGGGGAGTGCTGCCTTTACCTCCTCCCTCGTCCTCATAGGGCTGTTGAGTGGATGAAAGACACAGCGCTAAGCCTGTCACTGAGTAAGCCTTCAACAAACAGCAGTTCCCAGTTAGCAGATTTAATTCATCAGGAGCCTGCCAGCCCCAGCCCAGGCTTCCTGTCCAAGCTGAGGAAATCAACCCGACAGCACCTGGGAGGCACCGTGTTCCACTGCTGCACCTCTCAGCAGGTCCACAGTCCCAGGACTTCCTCAGTGTCTCCCTCTTCCTCCTCACCCCAGCCAGCCAGCCCAGGGCCACCCTGCACATAGGACACGCGGTCCCTGGGGACACACGACAGCTTTCCGCCCGGTGTCTCGTTCTCTCCTCTCCCAGGGAATCGTAGGCAGCGCTCTGCCTCTTGCGGCATTACTTCAACGGCATCAGCGTCACCGCTAGGCACTGACAACAGCACTCACTCACGTGTCCTTAGCGCCCCTTGCTTCCTCACACCTCCCTTCTCAGCTCCGGAAAATTACTCCCCTCACCCCCGTTCTCCACTGTTCACGACAGCTGTGCACCCTGAAAGCAAACCAGAGGACATCTGCTTTAAAGGACTTAACGACATCACAGTACCCCAAAACAGGAAAGACACACGTTGGGGATGTAAGTCGAACTGTTTTCAATGTACAAGTCCAAGTATTCCCCGAAACTCTTGAAAACCTCTCAAGCTTTCATTCTCACTCTAAATAAGCATGTTCTTCTTTAGGCAGAGGTATCCTGATGAAATCAAAGAGGTTCTTACTCAAATGAGTAATGCTTCCTTTCTGTTTTGGGGTTTTTTAATTATCATTTTAAGGATCATTTGTTTTACTTATCAGAAAGGCAGAGATGGAGAGAAGGATTAAGGAGAGATCCTCCTCCTGAGTTAATAGCCCAAATGTCCACAACAGCCAAGGCTGTGTCAGCCCAAAGCCAGGAGCCAGCAACTCCATACAGGTCTCTCACATGGGTGGCAGGGGTCCAAGCCCTGGGGCATCCTCCTCCGCCTTCCCGGGCCCATTAGCAGGAAGCTGGACCAGACGCAGAGCAGCCTAGACTCAAACCAGCACTGTGAAGTGCGAGGCTGCCATTGCTAGTGGCGGTTTAATGCACTGGGCCACACACTGGTCCTTTCTGTTTTGCTCTCTGTGCATCGAGTCAGTCCTGCAGCAACACTTCCGGCAAAGCTGAGAGATCCTGCAAACGCGTCAGTATTTATAGTACGACTGCTGCAGGAAACGGCTCATCTACAGGAGCACAGTCTGTTGTAAAGCACTCGTCTAACCTGCTCCATGTAAATGAATGAGGTTGCACCGCTGCGTGTGCTGGGATGTCTGATGAAGGGACATGCCCGAGGACACCTCCCCAGGGTGAGAATACTGGGCAGGACCGTGAGGAAGAGACAGCACCGATGATTCGGTGAAGGGAGAGTAGGAGCCAAGCGGCATGAAGGCCTTAAACACACATTACATAAGGGGCCTTTGAGAGGTCCGCAAAAGATGTGCATTACAGAAAAACGAGGCATGGGTTTCAAAAATTTTCTGCACTAAAATAAACTTGTGTCACATGTAAACAGGATCTATCTGAGGCACTATGAATAACAACATGTCTGTGTGGGAAGAGCAGCTATACCAGTGCAGGGGCACAGCAAGTTAAGCCACTCTCTGCAGCGCCGGCATCCTATATGGGCGCCAGTTGGAGCCCCAGCTGCTCCACTTCTGATCCAGCTCCCTGCTAACATGCCTGAAAAAGCAGCAAAGACAGCTCAAATATTTGGGTCTCTGCACCCACGTGGGAGACCTGGAGGAAGCTCCTAGCTTTGCCCTGGCCCAGCCCTGACCATTGCAGCCACTTGGAGAATAAATCAGAAGATGGAAGATCTGTCTCTCCCTCTTTGTAATTCTTTCAAATAAGTAAATCTTAAAAAGGCAAGGGGGGAGGGGGACCTACGTGAGAAACATGAATTCAGCGAAATTAAAGCAAGAACAAACACCAAATTTATGTCAAAGCTTGGACAGAAGAATGATGAAATCACTGACATGTCACAAAAAGTTTATGGGGACAGAGTGGGCATTGGGGCCAAACAAGTTGAGCCGCCCAACTTGGGAGACCTGCATGGCGTATCCGAGTGGCTGGTATCAGGTCCTACCTCTATTTCTGAACCAGCTTGCTGCTAAGGTGCACTCGTGGAAGTGGCAGAGGATGGCCCATGCACCTTGCCAGGCAGGCCTTGGCCTGGCCCATAGTGTCACACCCGTGTGCTTGGTTTGCAGATCTGTGGGTTCCCTGGTCATGAGGGAAGAGGAGCTCTATCAGAGGGCAAGGAGGACCTGCTGAAGCTTGAATGCTTCCGAGAGCCTGGCTCGTGCTGGGCCTTCTCAAACCTCAGGACAATGAGCGAGTTAGGCCTTATTCGTCCTTTTAGTCCTCATTTTACAGGGGTCAGAATAACCCCTGTGAGAGATAGCTAGAGGTTGAGAGGGGCCAGGAACATAAAAGCAGGCAGAGATCTGCCATCACTTTGTAATATGGTGTCTATCACAACCAGGGGTCAAAAAGATACTAACTTGGCTTACAATATATAATGTTTAGAATGTTAAAAGAAAGCAGGATGGTGGGTAAATAAAATTCAGGTGCAAAAAAAAAAAAAAAAAAAAAAACTGACAATTTCAGAACTCAAGAGGGCTACAGAATAAAATCAGCCATAAACTGTCAAGAACTCCTGAGCTGGCAGCTGTTTTCTCAACCAGAGCAGCCTGTGTCTGTGTTGGGTTTGTGAGTCAGCACTGCACCTGCTTTCAGAGATACTTTCTACCCCGAGCCTCGGAGGAAGGCTAACACTTGAGCTTCTGTTGTTCAAGTATCAGATCCCTGCTCGGGGAAAGGGGCCTGCCCAAGGACACAGAGAAGCTAGGAACGAAACAAAAATCCAAACCGATGTTCCCAGCTCCCACACTCTCACAGCTAGAAATGCTGTCCCTTAATTTTGGGAGAGAAGCACAGCTCACTGTGCCAAAGCTCAAAACGTGCATAAAAATAACTGCTGTAAAACACGTTCTCCCCAGCAGTTTCCAATGCATTTCAGAAACGCTTTGTCTTTACCTCCAATGCATGCAACAGATGGATTCCACACTTCCTTCCAATTGCCCTGCACCTCGCCCTTGGTATCGAGTGCCCGCTGAGCTATGCACACCCTAACACTCACCTGCAGCAGGGACTTGGAATCAGCGGCTCTCACCTCCAAGCCAGCAATCCTTTAGTAGCAGCACCACCGTCTACCAACCGACTGCTCCACGTCCTAAGAATTGGCCTTGGGGCTGGCGCTGTGGCGCAGTGGGTTAACGCCCTGGCCTGAAGCACCGGCATCCCATATAGGCACCAGTTCGAGTCCTGGCTGCTCCACTTCTGATCCAGCTCTCTGCTATGGCCTGGGATAACAGTAGAGGACAGCCCAAGTTCTTGGGCCCCTGCACCCACGCAGGAGACCCAGAAGCAACTCCTGGCTCCAGATTGGGGCAGCTCCGGCCGTTGCGGCCAACTGGGGAATGAACCAGCAGATGGAAGACCTCTCTCTGCCTCTCCTCTGTAACTCTTTCAAATAAATAAAAATGAATCTTAAAAAAAAAATTGGCTTCTGAGTTTTCTTACAGTTTCACACTAGCTATCCTACATTACGTATAATGTACAGATTACCTGTGTTGACTACAAGTATTATCTCATTTAATCCTCAATCCAACCCTTCCAGGTTGGTACTTCTGCTGTTCTCTTAAACACATCAAGAAAACCAAGGCCCAGGAAGGTTAAGAAACTTTCCCAAAATGATAGAGAGTAGGCAGCAGAGCTCAGAGCCACACGCACCATGTGTAACACCAGGGCCTTCCCCCAGCCACCTCACTATTCTTACAAAGCATACTGGATTCATTCATCTCAAAACCTAAATGGAACCAAACCACTAGGAAGATAGAAGATAATAAAAGCTATCTAAAAATGAAAGCTTTTTTTAGATACTTCAAGGAGAAAATGTGGAAGTCAACAAGACGCCATCAAAATACACATGAAGTATCTAACTCGTGTATGTTCCTCATAAGGCTCACAGGAGAAGGCCAACCAAATCAAACAATTACCCTGGATGTAAGAGGGGAGAGTCAGCAGTCATGTCAAGGTAAGGGTAAAACTGAAGTTGTTTCTAAATTTAGGAATAAATGAGCACTCTGGAAACCACAACATCACAAAAGCAAAAGGAGCACCTGCCCACAGAAGCCACAGACGACCCCCTTGAAGGAAGTGCAACAGTGGGGCAACAGGCTAGCAAACTTGGGAGGTCAGGATGAGACCTCTGCTCTTTTCCAGGATCCAACCTGACAGAAGAGAAGTCCAATGTGCAGAATATAAGTGTGACTATTTTCCCCAGGAAAATCAATTCCAAGCTCATGCCACTCTCCCATCTCAGTTTCCTCCAAAGCCCTCTTAACACTCGTATTCAGGGGGCCAGCACTGTGGCATAGCAGGTGAAGCCACCGGCTGCATCCCCACATCCCATATGGGTGCCGGTTCAAGTCACGGCTGCTCCTCTGCCAATCCAGCTCCTGCCAAGGTCTGGGAAAGCAGAAGATGGCCCAAGTCCTTGGACTCCTACCCTCATATGAACTAGGAGCAGCTGGGACTAGAACCAGCGCCCATATGGGATGCCAGCATTGCAGGCGGAGGCTTAGCCTACTAGGCCATAGCCCTGGCCCCAGGCCTTTGTATTTTAGTTAAACTTGTTTCTAACTGACATGATTAAAGTTGTGGTACAGGCCTTCCCAAGGTCAGAAGAAAAAGGGAGGCATCTGTCCTGGGAAGGAAACGCAGTTGTTATCTGCTGGCCTATGAACGAGGCAGCTGTAGTCCCGACCTGCTCATAGGTAACCATTTCCGGTTCTGCTCATTAGTATAGAGCAATGGTGCTAACCCTCGCCAGACAGCGGGCGGCTCAGTCCTCAGTAACTACATTCACTATCAGTCCTATGGCCACCACGTAACACTAGCATATCCAATCAAATGGATGCACGTAGCCATATGAGAGAGACAAAGAGGCTGAAACCGTATAGAAGGGAAAACCCTTCTTTGTTGGGGCTCAGGATTTTGCATAATAAATTCCACCTGGGCCTTATGCCTGCTTGATAAAAGACCGCTTCCTGTTAAAGGGCCTTGTCTCAGTACAGGAATCCTGTGACGGCAGCAGCTTAAAACAAAGACAGTCTTTCTTGGGGTTCTGTGCAATATCAATGTGATATCATCCCTGCGGTCACTGGCATGACTACAGTCACCATACAGCTAACCAGGGCCTGGAGGGACCCGATGGCCTCGCACACAGCTGGCGTTGGGTGCCCGGTGACACGGGGTGCCCAGTGACATGGGGTGCCCAGCTGCTCCCGCATGGTGGCACTCATCTTGCAGCAGGCTGGTTTCAGCTCACCACTGCACGGGGGTCTCAGATTCCAGAAAACCCAAAGGCAAGAGGTGCCACGTCTCTTAAGGACCAGGCTCAAGAATTCAGGGGACATTTTACTGATCAAATACGTCAACAGCCAGCAGAGATTCAAGAGAAAGGAAGAAAATAGATTCCATCTCTTTAGAAGGAACAGCAATGGCACCCTAAAAGGGGGCAGGGACACAATCTACTGCACCACGTGTATTATAGATACTAGTACATAATGCCTGGAAAATGATATTTCACAGTGGATCTTTATCACATCAAATGTTACAAAGTTGTTCTCTGGGGCTGGCGATGTGGCATAGCAGGTAAGCTGCCACCCACGATGTTAGCATCCCATATGGGTGCTGGTTCAGTCCAGGCTCTGCTCCACTTCGGATCCAGCTCCCTGCTAATGCACCTGGGAAAGCAGCGGAGGATGGCCCAAGTGCTTGAGCCCCTGCACCCACACGGGAGACTCAGATGAAGCTCCTGGTTTCAGCCTGGCCCAGCCCAGCTGTGTGGCCATCTGGTGAGTGAGCCAGTGGATGGAAGTATGCGTGCTCACTGTGCCATTTCTGTAACTCTTTCATAAAAATAAATTTTAAATAGTCATTTTATCATATATACATGAGCATAGGCTAAGATGCTTCAAAAAGTTCATGGAAATTGCATTAAATTATTTCAGTGCAAAAAAAATTAAAATGCATACATTATAAGGGGTCTTCAAAAAGGTCATGAAAATGATTCCGGGGCCGGCTCTGTGGTGTAGCAGGGTCACTGCCTGCAGTACCAGCATCTCATATGGACACCGGTTCGAGTCCCGGCTGCTCCATTCTGATCCAGCTCTCTGCTATGGCCTGGAAAAGCATTAAAAGATGGCCCATATCCTTGGGCCCCTGCACCCACATGGGAGACCCAGAAGCTCCTGGCTTTGGATATAGCCAGCTCTGGCTGTTGTGGCCATTTGGGGATTAAACCAGTGGCTGGAAGACTTCTCTGCCTCTGCCTCTCTGTAACTGTCTTTCAAATAAGTTAATAAACCTTAAAAAAAAAAGATTACAAAAAAACTATGCATGGATTTCAAAAAGTGTTTGCACCAAAATAAATTTGTCTTTTAATTCCATTTCTCCACCAATGTTTTGAAGTACTTTCTTACACACACTCAGTCACGCACCACACAACATTTCAGTTGAAGATGGACCACACAGACAACAATAGTCCCATAGATTATATCCCCTATGATGTTCTAGCCATGGTCTGTGTAAGTACACCCCATGATGTTCACCCAACAACTAAACCACACAACAATGCATCTCAGAACATATCCCCTTGCTAAAAGCAATGCATGACTATGCATATTTATTTTATGTAACCACAAAAATATTATGCTCCCAAGTCGGTGGGGACCTCCTTGCCATCTGGCCTAATTTCTAGGCAGTGTGGGAATTCTTTTTACAGTAACCTATCAACCGTCTCCAGAGACATCAGAAGGCAGAGCAACCCTAAGCAGTTCTAATATTGTGCCTTCTTCTCTTTGAGTCTTAACCTTGCCCCTCCACTGCTGAGAGGTGTCTGCACTGGTCCCATGTTACCTTCTGGTAGAACCACAAATGCAGGGTTCAACTGCATAGGTACAGTATGTTAGCTGTCTCATCATAGTACAAGAACCTAGGACTAAGCCAAAATATGGCAGAGGGCAAGTAGGGCAAGACCATCATTTCTCTTGTCTCACAAACTAGACTTCACCTGCTGAAACCCTACACTCATTTCTTCATTCAATAAATATCAAGGAATTCCTACTGAGAACCAGGAACTACGCTATCTGAAGATAAAGTGCAAAGAGCCCATCAGTGGAATCCCCAAAGATGGCTCCCGGAGCACAAGCATGTCTTCGTCCTGGAACCTGGGGCCCTGATGCTTTTCCTGGCAAAGGGACTTGGCAGATGTGATCGGTTCAGAATCTTTCCACGGGAAGATTATCCTGGATTAGCCCAGGAGGCCCAATGCAATCACAAGGTTCCTTGCAAGAGGGAGGCAGGAGGCTCAGAGAAAGAGAAGAGATGCGAAGGTGGACGAAGGACCATGAACAAAGGCATAGAAGAGGCATCTCCAGGCTGGAAAAGGTAACAAGCAAACCAGTCCCCTCTAAGCCCCGAGAAGGAATGTGCCCTGCCGACCTATTCTGGGCTTCTGACCTCCAGGGCCACTAAGCCATCAATGAGTCATCGTAAGCCACTGAGTCCGTGATGATCGGCCACAGACAACAGGAGATGAACACACTGCCCCCCCCCGCCCCGCCCTCGGTTCATGGCCTCGTGGGAGGACACAGCCAACCAGATGGATATGTATCAGACTGGTTTTAATCCAACTGTTAGCAAGTTTTAAAAAGTTGAATTGGGAGAGGATTAAATCTGAAAATGTGTTCCACACTCACCTTAGCAGGTCTGGCTTCCACTCACGCTGTATGTGCCTTACAATCAAACAGAACTCTAAGACTTTTTATACGAACTTCCTGTAAGCCAGAACTCTGCTATTAAAAACTCCAAAAAAGAGTTGATTGCATACAGTCCCTAATTCATAAAGGCTACTGGTGTGATATTACATTCTTCCCCTGAAATGTTTCAACCTGTTTTAAGCCTTTTTAAAATCACGAGTCGTGCCTACTACACCTTCTGCTCCCTATATTGGGGGCATCTGAATCGATGAAGCTTTCTACAATGTGATGTTTTAAGTAAACTTTATTAAAAATATACTTAAGGGAAAAAATTAAGGCTTAAGAAATGGAGTCACCACATGATTATTACTGAAATAAAAACCCTGAATGCCTCAGAACCCTTTCTGTTCTTCTCCAGTTGCTAACTCCAAAGGCGACCACCAACCTGAGTCTACCACTTGTTTCAGTTTTGCCAGTTTCTGAATTTCCTATAAATAGGATCACAGCACTTGCTCTTTTGTTTTCTTTTAATTTATTTACCAGGCCAGCACTATGGCATAATAGGTTAAGACTCCGTCCATGGCTCCAGGATCCTATATGGGCAGCGGTTCAAGTACCAGCTGTTCCACTTCTGATCCAACTCCCTGCTAATGTGCCTGGGAAAGCACAGGAGGATGGCTCAAGTGCTTGGGTCCCTGCATGCATGTTGGAAACCAGGATGGAGTCTGGGCTCCTGGCTTCTGATCGACCAGCTCCAGCCACTGTGGCCATCTGGGGAGTGAACCAGCAGGTGGAAGACCTCTGTCTCTCCCTCTCTGTAACTCTACCTCTCAAATCAAAAAAACAGTTCTTTGTTAAAAAAAAAAATTATTTGAAAGGTAGAGTGTGGGGTGGGAGCGAGAGCGAGGAGCAGTGAGAATTTTCCGTTGGCTGTTTCACTCCCCAAATAGTCCCCAATGGACCAGACAGAAGCCAGGAGCTTCTTCCAGGTCTCCCACATGGGTGCAGGGGCCCAAGTCCTTGGGCCTTTCTCCACTGCTCTCCTAAGTATGCTACCAGGGAGCTGAATCTGAAGTTGAGCAGCCAGGACTCCAGCACCCATAAGAGATGCCAGCGCCACAGACGGAGGTTTGCCCACTATGCCACAGCACCAGTCCCTTGCTCTTTTATTTCTTTTTTCTCAACTTAATGAGACTTTTGCTGGAGGCAGTAATTTGTTCATTCTTCAGACTGTTGAGGCCAGCATTGTGGCATAGTGGGTTAAGCTGCCTCCTGTGACACCAGCAACCCATATGAGTGCCAGTTAAACTCCCAGCTGCTCCACTTCCGATCCAGCTCTCTGCTGAAGCACCTGGGAAAGCAGCAGATGATGACCCACGTGCTTGGGCCCCTGCACCTGTTTGAGTGATCTGGAAGAAGCTCTTGGCTCCTGGCTTCAGCCTGGCCAACCCCAGCTGTTGCAGCCATTTGGGGGATGAATCAGCAGATGGAAGATACCTATCTATTTCCCTCCCTCTCACAAGTGGCTCTTATTCGCTGTCTCTCCCTCCTCTTTCTGTATCTCTGCCTTTCACATAAATAAATCTTTAAAAAAAAATCCAAACCCAAAATGCTCCAAAATCCAGAACTTTAAGATTTTTATCCATTTATTGATTTGAAAGTTAGAGCAATGGCAGGGTGGGGAAGAGAAAGACAAGGCTCCTATCTGCTGGTTCCTTCTCATTCTCCTTGTGGTCTGGCCCATCCTCTGCTGCCTCCCTGGGTGCATTAGCAGACAGCTGGATCAGAAACAGAGAAGCTGGGACCCAAACCAAGGCTTCAGTGTGTGATGCCCATGTCACATGTACCACAACCCTGGCCCCCAAATCCAGAACTCTGAGTACTGCACTCAAAAAGGGATCAGAGATGTAAAACCATATACTGCAAGACTGACTGCCACCTGACGAAACAAAGGGCAAAGGGAGGGCCTGGTGTATAGTGCATGACACACACCCAGCATCACCCAGAGAAGGAGCAGAGCGGGCAGAACACAGCAACAACCCAGCTGGGCAATCAAACTTCTGAAGCTTTGATCACCAGAAGCTAAAGGAAACCTCGACAAAGACACAAACTGAGAAGGAGGAAAGAGCTGCTGGGGTGGCCAGCAAGAATTTAGACGTCCTCACCAAGTGGAACTGCAACCTCAGATACCCAACCCTGCAGGCCCAAGTGGCCATCAGGGGGCTTCAGGGGCCATGAGTTCATACTCTTCTCTCATACACCTCTGTGTTCACAGTCTCTAACTGAAAATCATTTCCTTCGTTCATAAAGGCAGACAACCAACCATGGCAGAAAGAGCAGTTCTGGGGCCGGCGCCGTGGCTCACTTGGTTAATCCTCTGCCTGCGGCGCCGGCATCCCACATGGGCGCCAGTTCTAGTCCAGGTTGCTCCTCTTGCAATCCAGCTCTCTGCTGTGGCCCGGGAGTGCAGTGGAGGATGGCCCAAGTGCTTGGGCCCTGCACCCGCATGGGAGACCAGGAGGAAGCACCTGGCTCCTGGCTTCAGATCAGCGCAGCACGCCAGCCCTGGCAGCCATCTGGGGGGTGAACCAATGGAAGGAAGACCTTTGTCTCTCACTGTCTAACTCTGCCTATCAAAAAATAATAAAGCATATGGGAAGATATATGTAGAGTATATGCAAATACTACATCATTTTTATTTAAAGGGCTTGCTGAAACAGTCCCCATGAGATACTGAGGGAAGGCTGCAAAATACCATTTACATGGGTCTCCCTACTTACTATGAGGGGACTTCCAAAAGTTCATAGAAAAATTGAAGGCAAATATATTTAGGGGCTAACATTAGTATACAACAGATTAGGCCAAGGGATTGCAATGCTGGCATCCCATAGCAGAGTTCCGAGTCCTAGCTGCTCCATTCCAATTCAGCTTCCTGCTAAGTGCCTGGGAAGTCGGCGGAAGATGGCTCAAATACTTGGGTCTCTGCTATCCGAGTGGGAGACCAGAATGGAGTTCCTGGGTCCTGGCTTCGGTCCTGTGATTTCAGTAACTGGCAAAGACCATACAAAATGGAAAATTCCAGAAATAAGCAATTCGTCAGTTTTAAATTGTGTGCCATCTGAGTTACGTGAGAAAACCTTGCACCATCCAGCTCCATTCTGCCTGGAACACAAACCACCCCCTTCATGCAGCGCAATCACACTGTGCACACCACCTGCCCGTTGCTGTCACTATCCCAGTGTAGGGTTCACCACCGTCTGCAGTTTCAGGCACAGGCACCCGTTGGGTGTTTTGGGAACACCCCCCCCCCCAAGGATTAAGGGATTTGCTGTGATTTATAAACCTACACATTCTTAGTGTCTTTTAAACTTACTTCCCCAGGCTGGTGCCTCGGCTCACTTGGCTAATCTTCCACCTACAGCACCAGAACCCCGGGTTCTAGTCCCGGCTGGGGTGCCGGTTCTGTCCCGGTTGCTCCTCTTCCAGTCCAGCTCTCTGCTGTGGCCCAGGAGGGCAGTGGAGGATGGCCCAAGTGCTTGGGCCCTGCACCTGCATGGGAGACCAGGAGGAAGTGCCTGGCTCCTGGTTTCAGATCAGTGCAGCACGCAGGCCGTAGTGGCCATTTGGGGGATGAGCCAACGGAAGGAAGACCTTTCTTTCTCTCTGTCTCTCTAACTCTGCCTGTCCAAAAAAAAAAAATCTTACTTCCCCAGACTTCAATGAGGTCCATGGGCACCCCCCCACCCACCCACCCCCCCCCAAAAAAATTAAGGATGGCTACAAGGAATCAAGGACTTCAGGCAAGACAGAGAAAGCCAATACATCATTTAGGAAGCACTTCCGGGTTGGCCAGGTCTAGAGCACTCACCAGAAGAGGAGAGTCACACTGGCTGGCATTCCCTAGAGTTCCTACCAATACCCACCCAGCCCCCCACAAAGAGGACGGCTTCGACAATGCCAGGCTTTCGCTCCTAGTGTGTCTAACCTACGTCCCAAGGAGGGAGCCAAGCAAACCACGGATAAGGCAGCCCCCCACAAAGAAGACAGCTGCGACAATGCCAGGCTTTCACTCCTAGTGTGTCTAACCTACATCCCAAGGAGGGAGCCAAGCAAACCACGGATAAGGTGGTGATCCACAAGAGGAGGCCAGAACCCAGGGCCCACAGGTACTGCTCCGGGCTGTGCCGCACCCCCCAGCTGTATTCCTCGGAGAATCGGGGACACCGCCTCTTCCCGGCAGTACAGGATTTAGAAACAATGTATCTAAGGCACTTCACCAGCACAGGGCCTACTGCCAACCTAATCTCTTAGCTCAAAACTGCCCTTCCCAACACTTCGGCACAGTTAGGGGCCGCAGCGAAGTAGGGAGCTGGGACACAGAGAATGGATGGAAACGATCATTCCTCAAAGCCCAGCGCGAAAACCACGCGTCTTCTCTGCTAGGTGCTCCCCTAGCTGTCATCCTACTGCGAGGTAGGCGCCCAGCTCCGAGAATCAATGAATGAATGAAACGGAATAGAAAGGGACAGAAACACGAGCCTCGCCCACACGTTGCAAACATAGCAGGCTGCCCTGATCCGAGACGCGGCACCTCCTCCTCTCCAAAGCCACCTCTAACATTTTTGGTGAGGACCGGGGTTGGGGGTGGGGATGGGGGGAGAGGAGGGTTAGTCCATATACAGATGGGGGAAACTGAGTCCCCAGAGTAGCGAACAATAGCAACCTCTAACTTCGGGGTCCTTGGAGCCGCAGCCTTCAGGCAGGCGCGCCTGTATCGCTGCCAGGGGGCCCGGAGTTCGCAGCCCCCTCCTCTCGCACCGGTCGGAAACTCGGGCCCAAGCCAAAGAAGACGAGGAGGGCATGGGAGCGCGTGGATTCGGTTGGGGAAGGGACAGGACCCCCCGCCACTGCCCACCGGACCCCCGCCTTTGCGCGCGCGGCCCCCGTCGCCTTTGTCTACTCCAGGGGACCGGGAACTTCCTCTGTCCCGCCCTCGGGCGCGCACACGGCCACTGGAGCAGGAAAGGAAAAGCGTCTTGTGTATTTCTTTTTTTTCCAGCAAATTAAACCGAAGCCAAAGGGTCAGCAGCTAACCTCCCCGGGGACCCCCTACGGTCACCAGCTACCAACCTCCGGGCTGTCCCGGGCGGCGGCGACCGCGACGTTCCCGCGCGCCACGAGTTCCCAACACCCCTAGCTCTGCACTTCCGAGTCCCGGCGGCGGCGCTGCGAGGCTTGGCGGGCGCCGCCCTCGCTCTCCCCGGAGCGGCCTGGGGAGCCGCAGCCGCGCGCGCGCGCGCGCACACGCGCTCGGCGCACGCCCCCGCCGCCGTGCCCGCGGCCGCTCCCCGCCCGGCTCGGGAACCCGGCGCTCTGGCGCTGCAGGAGGGGCCCGGCGATCACGCGGCCGGCCCCTCGGCCCCGCGCAGCCCCAGGCTCCGGGCTCCTGCGCCCAGGCGCGTGCACAAACCTCTTCCCCACCTCCCGTCCCCCTCCCCCAACGCGTGTGTCAGTTGCAAGGCCGGGGCTGTCTACAGGTTAGTGGCAGAGCGGAAGTCACCTGCGACTCAAGGTGGGCTCTCTGTCCAAGCCCGGGGTCCCCACGGACGTTGTAGGCGAAAGGCGGCAGCTTGGTGGGGTGGGAAGAGGGCGGGATCTGCAGGCGGGGCAGCCTCCGGAGCTTGCTGCGTGAACTTAGCCCGCGTGAGGCTCCCCGTCCGCCTCCGTGAAACAGAAATGAGCTGCCCTGCTTTTCCTCGCAAATTGGAGTGAAGATCGGATGGGGTGAACTGCACGCAATGGAAAGCAGCTTGCAGAGAGCAGCGCTGCAAAACAAACAAACAAACAAACAAAAAAAAAAAACCTAGAATCCAAGGATTCTGAGTGCAGAGGGGGACCTGAAGGGACCCCTCTCTGGCTTGGCGACTTCAGCCGAGCCGCGATGCCCAGAGGCCTCGGGCGCCGCGCCGAGCCGGGGAGACGGACTGCCCGCGTTCCGCGGATTTATCTTAGCAGAACCACCTGCAACCACGGGCTTCTGGCTCCTTCGCCAAACCAAGGGAGTGGGTCTCCCCAGGGAAAGGTGTTTCAGGTGGTCCTAGGCTCGAACAGCTGCGTGGGAGCCCTTCGTGGGCAACAGGAAAACGCAGAGGCTGTGCCCGAGCAAGTCTGATCGAGCGGTCATTGTTACAGCCCAGAGGGTTATTTTCGGATTGCAAAACTCTCTGGGAAACTAGAGTAAGAAGAATGCCTGAGAACTGGAACTGTCTGCCCTTCGGCTTCCCCCACCCAGCCCCCAACACCAGATCCAAGGTGGAGCTCAGTGAGCAGGTGTTGGTGAACTGGCCCCAGTAGGAATGCCAGGTTTGGCCAGTCCTGGAAACCCAGTTGAGCTTCAAATGATGCATGACTTTTTTTTTTTTTTTTTTTTTCAGTTTCTACATGGCCATGCAACAATTGGGATGTACTGATGCTTTTTAAAAGTACCTGTTGCTTATCTGAAACGCAAATGGGACTGGGTATCCAGAAATGACATTTACCTGTGCCTTTTATCTAGCTGAGGCTGCTAGATCCAAGGGTTTGACAGAGGAAGTGATGGAGGAAGAACCCAGGCGTGTTAGATTAGGGAAGTGGGTGGGATAAATTCCCACCTCATTACTAAAGATTTATCTCTTTGGAAGACAGAGTGGCAGAATGAGGGAGAGAGCTTCCATCGAGTGGTTCACTCTGCAAATGGCCATGAGGACGGTAGGAGCTGGCTGAGGCACCCCAACCCCACCCCTGCCTCTGCCAGGAACTCCATCAGGTCTCCCAACCCCAGTCTTATCGTCTGCTGCTTCCCCAGATGCACCAGCACAGAGCTGGATCAGAAGCAGAGCAGCTGGGACTCCAGCCGGCACTCATGTGGGATGCCAGCATCACAAACAGCGGCTTAACCCTGAGCCACAGCACCAGTCCGCCTCAGCATAGATCCACATTAACAGGACGGAGCCATCCTGACCTGAAAGCACAAAGCACAATATAGCAAACTTGACCACAGGTAAACCAGAAACATCGATTAAATAAAAACAGCCAAAGCTGAAGTGTAAGCAATAGACTGGATGAAGTGTTTGTAGGAAATAGTGTTATTTTTATTATAGATTTAATAAAAGGAATAACAACACAGAAGTCACTTGCTAAATGAGCAAGACACATGAATAGACAATCCACTGGGAACCAAAGGAAGGAAACAAAATAGGAAACAAATATGTTGCAAAAAGCTCAAAGAATTGAGCTTAATAATTACATGAAAACATGCTATTTTTCACCATCAAGTTGGCAAAATTTTAATAAATGACATTCAAAGTTGGCAAGGGTACCATCTGATAACACACACAATTGTCAGGCAGATGAGCAACCTGGCAATATCAAAATCCCCAAAATGTATCAAAACCCTTAAAAACATTCAACAAACCTTTTGGTTTTGAATTATGGGAATAAAAACAAAAGAACTAATCCATAATATAGAACATATCCTGTTTTCGCCTCTACAGAGGTATAACTAGAAAAAGTTGGATATATTCCAGACGTACAATGTGATATTTTGGTATCAGTGTACATCATGAAATATTAGCACAATAAAGCTAGTTAAAATCCATCACTTCAGTTACCTTTTTAAAGGTGCTTATTTATTTTATTGAATGACTTTGTGAGTCATTATTTTATTTTATTTGAAAGGCAGAAAGAGAGAGAGGGAGATCTCAGCTGCTGAATCATTTCTCAAATGCTCGCAACAGCCTGGACTGGGTCTAGCCAAAGCCAAGAGCCAGGAATTCTACCCAGGTCTCCCACGTAAGTGGCAGGGACACAACCACTTGCCTCCCAGGGTATGTGTTCAGGAATGTGGAATTGGGAGCAGAACCGGGACTCAAACCCAGGCGTCTGATAGGGGGTGCAGGTGTCCCAGGCAGCAGCTTAACTGCTACTCTAAACACCTGCCCCATAGTGTGTGTGTGTGTGTGTGTGTGGTGAGAATACTTGGGTGAACCAACGGTAAAGGAAGACCTTTCTCTCTGTCTCTCTCTCTCTCTCTCTCTCACTGTCCACTCTGCCTGTCAAAAAAAAAAAAAAGATCTACTCTCAGGAAAGTTCAAGTATACAGTAGGTTGATATCAACTATTGTCCTCGTGCTGTATGAACTTATTTATCTTAGTAACTGCAAGTTCATACACTTGGGACTAAAGTGTCTTTGTCACTCTGCGTCTGGCTTATTCCATTTAGAAATGTCCACATTTCTAAATGTGTCATCACAACGTTGCAAACGTTCCTTCTGTTTTGAGGCCCAATGCTATTTCATTGTATGTGTTATTAAACTCATAAATGGCCATAGGTTTATACCATGCACCTGTAGCAGGCCCAAAAGGCCAACCCATATCAACTTCAATCATAGTAACTTTGCAGGGTAGCAAGTGGCACTGTAGCCAATTAACCAACTAGGCTGTAACCAACTGACTGGTTCATTGAATAAGCTACAGTCAATTATGTTTTTATCTATTCCTCAATTCCCCTTTTCTGTAAGTGTCCTCTGATCATCTGTTAGCCAGAGTTCTCAGCACCTGCTCTGGTGTTAGGAGCTGCACACGTTGTGAGTCATTTTTGTTTTGTTTGGATTTGCTGTACTTGAATAAACTCTACTAATTTAACTGGTTTAAAGAATTTTCTTTTTTAAAGATTTATTTATTTGTTTGAAAGGCAGCATTACAGAGAGAGAGAGGGAAAGACAGATCTTCCATCTGCTGGTTCACTCCCCCAATGACCACAGTGGCCACTGCTGGGCCAGGCCAAAGTCAGGAGCCAGGAGCTTCTTCCAGCTCTCCCATGTGAGTGTCAGGAGCCCAGGAACTTGGGCCATCTTCCGCTGCTTTTTTGCTAATTCTGTGGGTTGTCTTTTCACTGTTGCTTGTGTCCAGAGATGGAAAAAAGTTTTAATTTTGATAAGATCCAATTTATTTTTTCTTTGCTGCTGATACTTTTTAAAGATTTATTTATTTATTATTTGAAAGGCAGAGAGACAGCAAGATCTTCCATCTGCTGGTTTACTCCCCAAATGACTGCAATAGCTGGAACTGGGCAGATCCGAAGCCAGGAGCCAGGAGCTTCCTCCAGGTCTCCCACGTGGGTGCAGGGGCTCGTGGACTTGGGCCACCTTCTACTGCTTTCCCAGGCCACAGCAGAGAGCAGGATTGGAAGTGGAGCAGCCATATGGGATGCCCGTGCTGCTACACCACAACGCCGGGCCCTGTTGCTGATACTTTCGATGTCATCCAAGAAATCATTGCCTAATCCAATGTCATGAAGAGTTTTTTCTCCTATGTGATTTTCTAAAAGTTCATACTTTTTTTTTTTTTTAACAGGCAGAGTGAACAGTGAGAGAGAGAGACAGGGAGAAAGGTCTTCCTTTTGCCATTGGTTCACCCTCCAATGGCCGCCGCGGCCGGCACGCTGCAGCCGGCACATGGCGCTGATCCAAAGCCAAGAGCCAGGTGCTTCTCCTGGTCTCCCATGGGAGGGCCCAAGCACTTGGGCCATCCTGCGCTGCACTCTCGGGCCATAGCAGAGAGCTGGACTGGAAGAGGGGCAACCGGGACAGAATCCGGCGCCCCGACCGGGACTAGAACCCGGTGTGCCAGTGCCGCAAGGCGGAGGATTAGCCTAGTGAGCCGCGGCGCCGGCCAAAGTTCATACTTTTACCTCTTACATTTAGGTGTTTGATTCATTCTGAGATAACCTTGTATCAGGTAAGGGGCCACTTTCATCCTTTTGCCTATGGATATCCAGATTTCCTGATACCACTTGTTGAAAAGCAGAGACCTCTCTCTCTCGCTCTCTCTTTCTCTTTTTAATGTTTAATCATTTGAAAGGCAGAAAGAGAGAGACAGAATTTCCACCTTCTGGTTCACTTCCCAAATGCCTGCAATAGCCAGGGCTGGGCTAGATGGAGGCCAGGAACCAGGAACTGGATCTGGGTCTCCCACATGGTGTGAGGAACCCAAGTACTTGGGCCATCCCATTAGCAGGAAGCTGGATGAGAAGCAAAGGATCTAGGACTCCACCCTAGGCACTCTGCTATGGGATGCGGGCTTCCCAAGTGGTGGCCGCCTGCCGTGCCACACAGCCCACCCTCGACGTTTGTTAAGGCCAGGGTCTGGAGGTGGAGGAGTGGGTGGTGGGAGACTAAGTTCCTGCTGGAAGTCAGAGGCAGGATCATCAGAGTATACAAGTGGTAAGGTCCATCACCAGGGGAAAATTGGGTTTGGGGGGAGGAAGAGAAGAGAGAACAAGGAAGGATTTCTCCCCCTTTAATGGTTCACACACAGAAGTATGTGGCCTTCGAAGCCTCACACTTGTTTGGAAGCAGCCAGGCCTCGGGGGCTCCCTGAGTGGGAGCCAGAGCAGCCAGTGCGCAGCCCGGCGTGCCCAGAGCTGCCTCGGCTTGGGAGGCTGCTGTTCTGACTGCACAAACAAAACCTAGGCGTGTCCTCCTGCGGCTGAGAAGCACGTTGGGAACACGGTCAACCGAGCCAAATCGGTGATAATTGAGGCTTAAAAGAGGGAATCAATTTGTCCCCAGGGACTGTATTTCTTCAAAAGCAAAAAATATCAAAATTAGTATGTAAATGTGAGTAATGAACGGTCAGTCACTCTTTATGCCATTATTTTAATAAGTCATTAATCAGGCGCCTGCAATCAGGCATCTGCCTTGGGTGTGTTTTCTCTCTGGCCTTCAAAGTTATCAGGATCTCAGTCACGCAGTGGGGCCTCCTGTCCAGATAGGCAGCCCCGAGCCCCTGGTAGCAATGCTCTGGACTGCAGAACTGACCAGGACAAATCTTGATTTCAATCCCAGGGTGACTGAGCCCCAGAAATTATATCCATTCAACAGAGACACAAGAGGTCAGCAAGACGTAGAGACTGTAAAACAAAGGAGTAGGATTTCCTATTACAAAATCTCACACAAGAAAATGACAGCAAGCTGTCTGGAAGGATTCCCAGGCCTTCAACACCTGGCACAGCCTCTTATCTGCTTTACCTATTAGCATGTCAACCCTGTGCTATGGTGATTTTCCATGCTCATCGTGGACCCAGCCTTTGCCCAGCTACTCATGTTACACGCAGGGTAACACTTCACTTCAATATTAAAGGTGAAATTGCAGGGGGCGGGGGTGGGGGCGGTGGGGCAGTGGGGCAGCATTGTGGCGTAGTGGATAAAACTACCACCCGCAGTGCCAGCATCCTATTTGAGTACCAGTTCGAGTTCCCGGCTGCTCCACTTCCAATCCAGCTCTCTGCTACTGCCTGGGAAAGCAGTAGAAGATGGCTCAAGTGCTTGGGCCCCTGCACCCACGTGGGAGACCTGGAAGAAGCTCCTGGCTTCTGGCTTCAGATCAGTGCAGCTCTGGCTGCTGCAACCAACAGATGGAAGTGAACCAACAGATGGAAGACCACTCTCTCTCTCTCTCTCTCTCTCTCTCTCTTTGCCTCTGCATCTGCATCCCTGTAACTCTGCTCTTCAAATAAATAAATCCTTTTTTTTAAAAAAAAAAAAAGTGAAATTGCAGTCTAGCTCTGGAGGATTTTCCAAATACATATATTAAAAATACAGCCAGCAACTAACAAGCACAATTCTAATGTAGCTCTGGGATGGTCACTTGGCCCAGTGACGAAGATGCTGGCTGGGGACGCTCACACCCCAAATCTGAGTGCTTAGGGTTTGAGTTCCAGCTCTGCTTCCAAGTGCAGCTTCTTGCCAGTGCAGACCCTGGGAGGCAGCGAGTGATGGCTCAAGCACTTGTATCCCTGACACCCACGTGGGAGACCTGGATTGAGTTTCTGGCTTCCAGCCTGCACCTGGCCCAGCCCAGGCCATTTTGAGGATTTGAAGATTGAGCCACACAATAGGAAATGACCCTGCTGTCTATTTGCCTCTCTATACCTCTTTCACTCTCTCTGTTTCTATGCCTCTCAAATAAATTAAATAAGTAAATAAAATTCTGTAGTTCAAACTACCTAGAAAGGCTGAAGAATGGACTCACATCAGCAGTGTAAGCCATGAAGAGCAAAGTGCAATGTCTCCTCCTCCAAGAAGCATTCCTTGACCATTCTGGCAAAATTAATCCCTACCCAGTCCATCTATTACTCCATCATGTGCATGTAATGTGCATTCATCTATATTTTCTTATTGCACTTACCACTCTGAGCTTCTCTCATTTACTCATATTAATAAATATTATTCATAGCAGAATTATTTAGACTATTTGCAAGACACAATATGTTAATAGACTGTAAAATAAAGTTAATGGGTCACAGCTAGACTTAATGATTGATTTGAAAGGCAGAGTGACAAAGTGGGTAGGAAGAGACAGAGAGAAAGAGTTCTTCCATCCACTGGTTTACTCCCCAAAATGTCTGCAATAGCTGGTGCTGAGCCATGAGCCAGGAACTGTAACCAGGTCTCCCACACGGTGGCAGGAACCCAAGTGTTTGGGCCATAATCTGCTGGCTCCCGGGCACATCAGCAAGAGCTGGAGGAGAAGCAGAGGTGGGACTTTGGTCCTCAGCATTCCTATATGGACCGTGTGTGTCCCAGGCAGTGGCTTAACCAGCTGTGCCACAGCACCCACCCCCATCACTGGACTTTTGAGAATTATGAACAACGTTGGAAATACTGCATCCAATTGCTGTGAACAGGATTAAGCTAGTTACTGAGAGACCGTGAGGAATATCAGTTGACTAGTACAAGTCCACCTATCTTCTAAAAACAAACGTTTTGTTTCATTTTCTGGTCTATGATGTGAACGTGGCCATCAGCATCATAAGACAATTAATAGTTTATAATCTATATTAAGATTTCTCCTAATAGAAAATAAAAATGATAAAATGAAAATTTAAGAAATGCCTAACGCCAGTTCATGACCCTGCTGCTCCACTTCCAATCCAGCTCTCTGCTATGGCATGGGAAAGCAGTAGAAGATGGTCCAAGTCCTTGGGCCCCTGCACCCACATGGGAAACCCGGAAGAAGCTCCTGGCTCCTGGCTTCGGATCAGCGCAGCTCCGGCCATTGCAGCCAATTGGGGAGTGAACCATCAGATGAAAGACCTCTCTCTCTCTGTGCCTCTCCTCTCTCTGTGTAACTCTGACTTTCAATTAAATAAATAAATCTTTAAAAAAAAAAAGGAATGACCAAATTCAATCACCAGATATATAGAACCATAAATAGTGACAAGCTGAGAAAACCACTGACTCTAAGTAATGTTTCAACTTCATTTGAGGTGCATTTATTTTCATTTTTTAAAGATTTATTTATTTATTTATTTGAGAGGCAGAGTTACAGACTCAGATGGAGACACAGTGAGAAAGGTTTTCCATCCACTAGTTCACTCCCCCAGAGCCTGGAGCTTCTTCCAGGTCTCCCATGTGAGTATAGGGGCTCAAGAACTTAGACCATCTTTCACTGCTTTCCCAAGCCATTAGCAGGGAGCTGGATTGGAAGTAGAACAGCCGGGACTTGAACTGTTACCCATTTGGAATGCTGATACCACAGGTGGAGGCTTAACCTAATAAGTCACAGCACTGGCCCCTTGAGGTACATTTAAAAAGGAGATAGAGGGGGGCCAGCACTGTGGCGTAGAGGATAAAACCGCCACCTACAGTGCCAGCATCCCATTTGGGCACTGGTTCAAGTCCTGGATGCTCCACTTCTGATCCAGCTCTCTGCTATGGCCTGGGGAAAGCAGCGGAAGATGGCCCAAGTCCTTGTGACCCTAGACCCACATGGGAGACCTGGAGGAAGCTCTTGGCTTCTGGCTTCAGATCAGCGCAGCTCTAGCCATTGCAGCCATCTGGGGAGTGAACCAGCAGATGGAAGACCTCTCTCTCTCTCTCCCTCTCTCTCTCTCTCTCTCAGCCTTTGCCTCTCTGTAAGTCTGCCTTTCAAATAAATAAATAAATCTTTTCAAAAAGGGAAAAAAAGAGCATTTAAGGTATTTTGTGGTATGTAAAATCTAATAAAAATGACGAACCACAATACTGTCATATTACTTGTAACAATACCTTTCAAACAAGCAGGACACTTGGAAACACAGCCTGCTGGACTTGTCAACAAACCTCTCAGACATTTTCAAACAAATAACAAAATACTGGAACAATTGTTTGGGAGGCAGAGAGAGAGGACGCTCCAATCCACTCATCCACTTTCTAAAATGCCTCTAATGTACAGGTCCAGGACTGGGCCAAGATCAAAGCTGGATCCCAAGAACACAAACCAGGTCTCCCACATGGGTGGCAGGAACCTAAACTCTTTTTTTTAAATATTTATTTTATTTATTTGAAAGAGTTACAGAGAGAGGTAGAGACAGAGAGAGAGGTTTCCATCCGCTGGTTCACTCCCCAGATGGCCACACTGGCCGGAACTGCGCCGATCCAAAGCCAGGAGCCAGGAGCTTCTTCCAGGTCTTCCACATGGGTGCAGGGGCCCAAGGACTTGGACCATCCTCTACTGATTTCCCAGTCCATAGCAGAGAGCTGGATCGGAAGAGGAACAGCCAGGACTAGAATCAGCGCCCATCCCATATGGGCACTTCAGACCAGAGCTTTAACCACTGTGCCACAGCACTGGCCCCAGGAACCTAAACTCTTGAGCCATCACCACTGCCTCCCAAGGTAAGCATTAGCAGGAAGCTAGAGTTGGAAACCAGAGCTGGAAATAAAACCCAGGTATTCTATGTGGGACATAAGCATCTTAATGGAAGTCTAAACTGCTAGGCTAAATGCACTGAACTTCACTGGCACAACTTCTTGTGATATTCATGAGATTTATTTGTAAATGGCTTAGCAAAAGTAAAAGTCAATTGCACAGTTTGTTGAAAAGGTGTTCTTCTAAGATAAATAGATGCAATACATATGATTTTTAATGCCAAATCAACTAATAAATTAAAATTTATAATTATTTGGGATAATACTATTGCTAGTCATATCCACACTACTGCAGAGCCTTTTAGAACCATGCTTCTGCTGTGGTTAAAATCCAGTATGGACCTTGGGTTCCTTCTCTCAAGGAGCATAGATACTAACAATTGTTCAGCTCCTCTAGAGTTTGCAAAATGATAAAATGTGTATATTGTTTAATTTTAATTCTTTTAAAGATTTTATTTATTTAAGTCTGTGTTCTTTAATTTTAACCCTACACACAATGGATTAGATATATTACAAAACTAGAAGAATGCTGTGTTGGTCAATATCTTAGAAACTGGAAAAATAATAATGGAATTATGAGTGATGGAACCAGCAGATATGGTTAGAGGAAAAAGCTATTGCAATATTGTTCAACGTCACCAATAACCACTGTGTTTGGAAACACACAACAATATTGCCGTCTCTAGAAATAATTTATAGCTCATGAAAGTGTTGAAAAACGTGGTGAAGGTTGTGAAATTCACTAACAAGAGCTTGTTAAACAGCCAAAACCTTAATGCATTTTGTTCAATTCGGAGCTGAAGCACAAAGAAGTTCACTGGTTATCTCAGGGACACTGAAGGGACTGTGTTAAACAGAATGAATGAACTCAGAAACAACCATCACATTTTTCCAGTTGAAAAGCAATCTCATTTTCAAAAATTATGTTTGGGGGCCGGAGCTGTGGCATAGCAGATAAAGCTGCCGCCTGCAGTGCCAGTATCCCATATAGGAACCAGTTCAAGTCATGACTGCTCCACTTCCAACCCAGCTCTCTGCTATGGCCTGAGAAAGCCTTGGAAGATGGCCCAAGTCCTTGGGTCCCTGCACCCACGTGGGAGACCTGGAAGAAGCTCCTGGCTTCAGATCAGTGCAGCTCCAGCTGTTGCAGCCAATTGGGGAGTGAACCAGTGGATGGAAGACCTCTCTCTCTCTCTCTCTGCCTCTCCTTCTCTCTGTGTGTAACTCTGACTTTCAAAATAAATCTTTAAAAAATTGTTTGAGATTTAAAATTAGTATGTTTAACAGCGGTTACCAATATTATTATTATTTTTTTTTTTTTTGACAGAGTGGACAGTGAGAGAGAGACAGAGAGAAAGGTCTTCCTTTGCCGTTGGTTCACCCTCCAATGGCCGCCACGGCTGGCGCACTGCCGCCAGCGCACCGCGCTGACCCGATGGCAGGAGCCAGGTACTTATCCTGGTCTCCCATGGGGTGCAGGGCCCAAGGACTTGGGCCATCCTCCACTGCACTCCCTGGCCACAGCAGAGAGCTGGCCTGGAAGAGGGGCAACCAGGACAGAATCCGGCGCCCCGACCGGGACTAGAAGCCGGTGTGCCGGCGCCACAAGGCGGAGGATTAGCCTAGTGAGCCGCGGCGCCAGCTGGTTACCGATATTATTAATGAATTTAAACGTACAACTTCAGGAAGAAAACAACAATGATTCTTTTTTTAAAAAAGATTTATTTATTTGAAAGAGTTACACAGAGAGAGGAGAGGCAGAGAGAGAGAGAGAGAGAGAGAGAGGTCTTCCATCTGATGGTTCACTCACTCCCCAACCAGCCGCAATGACTGGAGCTATGCAGATCCGAAGCCAGGAGCCAGGAGCTTCCTCAGGGTCTCCCACACAGGTGCAGGGGCCCAACCACTTGGGCCATCTTCTACTGCTTTCTCAGGCCATAGCAGAGAGCCGAATCAGAAGTAGAGCAGCTGGGACTAGAACCACCCAAATGGGATGCTGGCGCTTCAGGCCAGGGCGTTAACCCGCTGTGTCACAGTGCTGGTCCCACAATATGATTCTACAAGTGAACATACCCAGGATTCCAAAGACATCATATTACAGCAAAATTCAAAAGCAATCACCCAAGGTAGGCATTGGGTGCAGTTGCTAAGATGCCACTGGGGGTGCCTGCGTCCCATATCAGAGTGTCTGGTTTAGGTCAGAGCTCCTCCACTTCCTGCTAACCGGCACGTGGGAGGCAGCAAACGGGAGCTCAATCACTGGAGTCCCTGTCATCCACAAGGGAGACGCAGATGGAGTTTCAGGCTCCTTGACTTTGGCCTGCAACATACTCAGCTGTTGTAGACAGAACAGATTCTCTCTCTCTCTCTCTCTCTCTCTCTCTCTCTCTCTCTCTCTCTTTGCCTCTCTCCCCTTCTACTTCTCCTTCTTCCATCTCCCTTCTTCTCCCTCTCTCCCACTCCCTCTCTCTCATTACAAATAAAATGAAATTTTTCCCTAAAAACAGAAGCGATCAGCTTAGCTCCCTTTTGTTCATGATATTGTTGCAGCCTATTGAAGAGGAAATAAAATGAGGGGTATTGTTACATTTCACTGCTCAGTTTCAAACTTGTAATCATTATTTGCCAGAAAAGAAATTATAAATATTAGAGAAAATTTTTCAAATGAAAGAACCATTTTCTTTTCAAAAACACGTGAATCAATAATTGACCTAAACTTGGTGCCCAAAAGAAGTGAGTGAATTAGTGCAGCTCCACTTTCCACTTGCAGCAAGCAAACTATGATTACAGGACAATAAATTCATCATCATTTTAGAGCAAGATCAAAGAAGAATTTCCTTTTTTAGGTTAAAAAGAGTTCATCTTTATTATTACCATTCACAAGGACCTGTTTGTGTGAACAAAGATTTTCAACCTTCAAAACAGATTACAACAAAAGAGAATGAAACAGCTCACACGTGTGTGCATGTAATATTGTCCTTGTATATTCTGCAATAAAATAAACTTAGCAGCCGACAAGTGCACCTAGTGCATTAAAGAAACCTTGCCCAATGTTTTTCATTGCTTCCTTAGGTCTTTTTTTCTATTTTACCTTCAAGTACTAAAAGATAATTTAACATTATGTTTTTAGTTCTTGATCTATAATAAGAGCAAATGTTCTTTAAAACTTTTGATTCTATTGTGTGGGAGATGGAGGGAAGGAGTGATGTACTACACTGCCATGCAAGATTGTGTTTCTTACCCAAACGTCTGATTGGAAAGGAGATTGAAAGTCAACGGTTTGTGTAATCCTCCCCCAAAAACCAGTCCCTTTAGAATGGAAACTCATGGGGCCGGTGCTGTGGCGTAGCAGGTAAAGCCACTGCCTGCAGTGCTGGCATCCCATATGGGCACTGGTTCTAGTCCTGGCTGCTCCTCTTCTGATCCAGCTCTCTGCTGTGGCCTGGGAAAGCAGTAGAAGATGGCCCAAGTCCTTGGGCCCCTCTCCCATGTAGCAGACCCAGAGGAATCTCCTGGCTCCTGGCTTCGGATCGGCACAGCTCTGGCCGTTGTGGCCAATTGGGGAGTGAACCAGCGGATGGAAGACCTCTCTCTCTGCTTCTCCTTCTTTCTCTGCATAACTCTTTCAAATAAATAAATAAATCTTTAAAAAATGGAAACTCTAGAAGGGCAAGAATTTGATCTTGTCTTGTTCAACTCTAAATCTCTGATCACACCTAGATCAATGCCCAGTCCATAATCAGTAAATATTTGCTGAGTAATGACAGGACTTGCCGAACTGGAGAGGGAAAACCAAAAATGTGTCCTTGGCTTTGTTTGCATTATCCAGGCATCTTTCTCTCTGTTGTGGACGAGTGAGTTTTTGAAAAGATGAAGGGAAGTTACTGTGGCCGTTTCCTGTGAGAGTCTGTGCGTTGCTAGGGAACGACCTCCAACCACTTCTGGGTGACCTTGAATTCTAGCCACAGGGACCCTGGATGGGGAATGACGGAGAGCAGCTGGAAGCACGCATGCAGGTGGCATTGCAGGCTTGGGCAATAAGCCCATCGCATTTCAAGGTCGGGAGGACGCAGCTGTGTGCTTGAGAGGCCACTGAGCTCTTTCTGAGAGCAAAGAAGTCGTCCAGGCCCCACCGCTCCTGGTGGTGAGGGAGAGCAAAGAGAGAGACCAGTGTGAGGAGTGGTCTCCATGTGGAGGGAAGGGACGGGGCAAATTTAGATTAGTCTTACTTTCCTTCCTATAAAATGGGGATAACTCTCATACGATAGCATAGGGATGATACAGAGATTAACTAAAACCAAAAATGGGAAAAGCTTGGCCTGGGATCTGCACTCGGTTCTAAGGAGATATCCTTACTAGAGGCAACAGGGCGCACAGCGTGCGCAGTACCGCCTGAGGTTCACTCCTTCGCGCTTCCTCCTCCCGTGTTACTCTTTTTCGTTCTGCCGTGTTCCGTACACATTGCTCGCAGACACAGAGGAGGTAACACTGGGGACTTTGGAAGTCTGTCGAATGTCTGAATGGATTTATTTTAAGCGCATAGTAGAGACAACAGCTTGAAAGGCAGGCCTGTCTTTTATTCTGTGCGCTGTGCATTTTGAGAAAGAAGAAAACAACTGTGTAGCTATTTCCCAATTTTTGGGATCAGGCCCAGCACCCACTTCCCGAACCAAATCAACCCACTATTAAGGCAGTGTTTTCTCAAGCGGTGGACCAAGATCTACTCTTGAACCATAAAATTGATTTATTGGGATAAAACCAGCATGAAGAGAAACTAAATACAATGGACTAGAAAAGGCCAGAGTATATTACAAGAAACTGGTAAATATTGCTTCCTGAAACTCTGCTTTATTTGTGTTGAGTGCATGTATTTAGCCATGGTGCAGAATGTATTTCCTATGGTAGCCACAGTCAAAGAAACTTGAACATCGGTGGAAACTCCCTAGCAAAGGGTACGTGTGTCTCTCCTCTTGCAATGTGCCAGGGAGAACCAGAGCTCCCAGGAGAATTTCCGCATTCGGAATGGTGTGGAAAGAGCTGAGCAGCTGTGACCCACCGTGGCTGCGCAAGGTCCCAGGCCCCTTGGGAAGGTAGGAGAAACATAAAATGTCTCTGGTCACCAACAGGAATGTGTAAGAGGCACTAAACATGCCGAACAGACCTGAGAGAGCAGCAGGCTGCACTATAAGGGCTGGGCAGAGACAGATGGGGGAGAGGTGGCCATGAGGAACTGTAGCTGGCTCAGGACGATGGGACACAGTGGGAAGGGTCAGCCAGTGAAGCTGGTGTGGACAGAACATTGTGATGGGCCAGCCACTGCTCTCCTTCCCCACCCAGCATCAGGCACGACCTCTGGCCCCCAGACACATGCCCTCTGCAACCACAGAGACTCCAAGAGCATAGGGGATGAGGAGAGGGGAAATTATGACTATTCAGAAAGAGGTCATGTTTTGAGAATTGTTATAACTTTCTCAAGTTGTATTCTCTTGTTTCTTATGTAATTATTTGAAATGCAGAGCAACAAAGAGAGAGAGAGAGGAGAGATGTTCCATCTGCTGGTTCACTCCCCCAGATGGCCTCAACAGATACAGGCCAGGCTGAAGCCAAGAGCCAGGAACTCCATCCAGGTCTCCCATGTGGGTGGCAGCAGCCCTCGCAGTTGGACAGTCTTCCCCTGCCTTCCCAGGCACATCAGCAGGAAGCTGGACAAGAAGAGGAATGGCTGGTTCTCAAGATGGTGGGCGTTGCTTAACCAACTGCACCATGACACCAGACCCAGAGGATTTTTATTACTTTAATTTTTATGTTCCACAAGGATTTTATACATTCTTATTAACATGTAATAATGACGTATATTGCAGATACAATGTGGTATCTCAAGACTGATCAAATGATGGCCATTAGCATCCCATCCCCTCATCATTTATGTTTGGAGCCCTTGCGTTCCTCTCTTCTAGTTCTTCATAAGATGTTATTGTGGACATGCTTTAATTTTATTTTAAAACAGAATTGGTTGGGGCCAGCGCTGTGACATAGTAGGTAAAGCTGCCGCCTGCAGTGCCGGTATTCCTTATGGGCACCAGTTCAAGTCCGGCTGCTCTACTTCCAACCTGCTCTCTGCTATGGCCTGGGAAAGCAGTAGAAGATGGCCCAAGTCCTTGGGCCTCTGCACCCGTGTAGGAGACCCAGAAGAATCTCCTGGCTCCTGGCTTCAGATCAGCACAGCTCCAGCTGTTGCATCAATTGGGGAGTAAACCAGCAGATGGAAGACTCTCTCTCTCTCTCTCTTCTCTCTCTTCTCTCTCTGCTTCTCTCTGTGTAACTCTGACTTTCAAATAAATAAATCTTAAAAAAAAAAAAAAACAGAATTGGTTGAGCTTGTCATGAGTTAGGAAAACTTCTCCTGCCAAGCAGACACTGGAAGTTGAATTCATTATCTGAGGTCAAATCTAGGAGATTGTTACATCCTTGGACACCAGTGTGACTGTTTTGGGTAACAAATCCAGCACATTGTTTTTAAATTTTATTTTATTTGTTTGAGAGACAGAGAGAGATAACCACCATCTGCTGATTTATTCCCAAATGCCTGCAACAATGCCTGGAGCCAGGAACCCAATCCAGGTCTCCCACGTGGGAGGCACAAACTCAACTACTTGAACCACTAACGCTACCTCTCGTGATCTGTATTAGCCGGAAGCTGGTGTCGGCAGCCAGAGGCTGGCATTGAACCCAGGCCCTCCACTGTGGGATTTGGGCATGCTAACCATGAGGCTAGAATGCCATGAGGCTAGAAGGTGGTTACTGGCGAAGCCTTTGGGTTTGGCAACCAGAAAGTCCTGAGCCAGGCAGTTTCTGGAGAATGGTTAGGAATGGGTCACAGCAGCGTGGCTGGAATACACCGATCTTTGGAGATGCTGGGTGTGCATGAGTACAGACAACAACTTGAGGGAAAGTTCTGTGTTTTCATGTGGAGAAAGTTAAGAACTGATCGCCAGAATCAGCAGATGACAAGAGCTTACACAGAGCTAGCATTGCGTAAGGCTAGGGACCAGTGCACACCAGAAACATTATTTAAAATTTATTTATTTGAAAGGCTGAGTTACAGAGAGGAAAAGACACTGAAGGGGATGTTTCATCCATTGGTTGCAAATGGCCTCAATTGCTGAGACTGGGACCTGGAACTTCATTTGGGTCTCCCACTTGGGTGGCAGGGGCCCAACCACTTGGGCCATCTTCCACTGCTTTCCCAGGTGCATTAGCAGGGAGCTTTACCTGAAGTGGAGCACCACAGGCAGCAGCTTAACCTGTGCCACTGTGCCACAACATCAGCCGCCAGAAATATTTTTATCAAGGTGAAAACTGACCAACTTAGGGAAGAGAAAGTACTCTTTGGATATCAATGTCATTCAATAGCACCAGGTGCTCTGGTGCCTTTGGGTGGGGGTACGAGAAGACAAGCAGATGTTTCTAATGGTGTGTGTCCAATCAGTGCTGGGCTTTCACTGCCTTCTTCCAGGGCCACCTCCCCTAGGAGCCTCATTCAGTCATAGCCCAGGGGCCAGTGCTGTGGCGTAGCAGGTGAAGCTGCCACATGCAGCACCGGCATCCCATACGGGTGCTGGTTCCAGACCTGGCTACTCCATGTCCAATCCAGCTCTCTGCTATGGCCTGGGAAAGCGGTGGAAGATGGCCCAAGTCCTTGTGCCCCTGCACTCACACGGGAGACCTGGAAGGGGCTCCTGGCTCCTGGCTTTGGATCGGCCAGCTCTGGCTGTTGTGGCCATCTGGGGAGTAAACCAGTGGAAGACCTCTCTCTCTGCCTCTGCCTCTCTGTAACTCTGCTTTCAAATAAATAAACAGACATAAAAAAAGCAAGCAAGCACAAATTCATAGCCCAGACCCCTCCTCTGGAAACCCCAGTTTATAGACAGTGCTGAGTGACACTGCTCAGCGCTCGCTCCCTCCGTGATCCTGTGTCCTGCACAGTTGCTCCAGCTTCTTCATCCCAGGGACTCTTCTATAAAGGCGTTCAAGTGCAGAGTTTGAAATTGAGGCCAGGGATGTTTGAAACTTGACTTTTCCCAGAAAACAAGGACTTTCTTGTCCCACCCTGGCACGCACTCCAACTCCCCCGACATCCTCCCTCCTTTCAAAGGCCTCTCCGAGTTGGAGGCCATGACATCACTTCCTTAGGGTGGCTCTGGGTCATCCAGCTCAGCAGCCTTTGGCCGTCGACCCCCAGGAAGTGAAGCAGCTGCCACAGCCGGCAGCGCCCTAACCCACCCTCCTTCTGGCTCTGCCTCACCTCCTGGAGCAGGCCTCAGACACCTGGAGGTAGTGGCCAACCTCAGAGTGTCCCTGACAGCACCTCCGGAAGCCATGAGTCCCTGTAGGTATGAGGATCCACCACTAGGTGGCCACACAAGACCTTACTTGTTTCTGTAGCTCCCAAACCAGTGGCCAGGAGACCAAACCCTGGCCTGCCTCTGTGTACATGTGTGTGCATGTGTGTGTGCGTGTGCGCATGTGGTGTGTGTTAAGAAAACAGGAATTTAAGAAAAACAAATGTTAAAATGCATACACTTACAAAGAGATAAGTTAAAGGCTTATTCTGCTTAATGCCTATAATGGGAAGAGTACTGGGCTAATAAGCAAAATTTCCTTAATACTTTTCATCATGTTTAGCTTATCAGTTGCTTAGCAAAACTAAAGTGTTAGTCTGCTAACATTACTGGCTGCGGAAAGCGAACCAGAAACGGGTTGTTGCAGGAGATCTGAACTCCTCTAAGAATCTGATTCATGGCAAGAATTTTCATGATTGCCTGCCACGCGCCACGTCCTGGGTTAGGTGCGGCTGATACAGCTGTGCACAATATTGACGAGGCCCCGGACCCTCCTGGAACTTATATTTTAGGAAAATGCATGTACATGGAAAACAATGTGTATAATTTCTCCAGCTCTGTCATTCTCAGTTTCCATGACAATATTCTTCCTTTGCACAGCCCACACATGTAGAAATATGGAATAATAACAAGATTCAGTTTGGGTCAGAGCCCCACTCCTAGTACAAAAAAAAAAAAAAAAAAGATTCCGTAACCTGCCAAAGGTAGCTGCCACACAGGTTTCTTGGAGTTGGGCACAATTTCTAGTACAGAGCGAATTTACCATCAGGAGTTCCAGGAACTCGGTGCCGTGGAATCTCCAAGACTTCCATCATGACCCACCATGTTCTTAGATCATCCAACCTCCAGGACAGAGAGAGCATTGGATATGCTGAGGACCAGAGCCTAAAGGAGGCAGCAGAAAACAAGAAAGAAAAGTATCCAAAATCCAGGACACCAGGAAGATTATGGAAAAACCTAGAATACGAAGGTGCAGCATTTCTGTGCACTGCCAGATTTATTTCAACAGCCAAGGCAAACATGACACAATGGGAGCCCGCTTCTAGATGCCCCCCATGAGAAAGTAGATTCTAGCCTCGGTGTGGAAACCTCCACCGGGTCTGCGAAGTACGTGTCTTGGTCTGCAGGAGGGTGGTGTATGCCTGGCACCAATGCGTGTGCACATAGAGCACCCGTAAGAACCAGTTAGGAGACAGGCTAAGCCTATGGAAACACAACAGCAGAGCTGCGAGGCACTTTCCTGTAATTTAACCCATTCTCTCATTTTACAGATGCAGAAATCAGACTGCAAAGGAAAGGGTCTTACCCCAAATCCCAGACTTACTTTTGACTGAACTAAGATGACAACCCCATAGTTCACTCCCAGTCCACAACGCCAGCCGACTTTATCTGCTCTCAACAGGACACAGAGGTGTCCGGTGCCCTTCTTTGGATTTCCTTCATTTTCCTTTACATGTGGGGGTTGAATGGTACCAACACCTCACTTGCTGGAAGAAAGACATGAGACTTGTGAGTGATTTTATTTGGAGAAAAAGTCTTTGTAGATGTGATTAAGTTATGGATCTTGAGATGAGATTATTCTAGATCAAGGTGAGCCCTGAATCCAACGACAGCTGTCTTTATAAGAGGGGACCAGGCATTTGGTGCAGTGTTTAAAACACTGTTTGGGGCCGGCGCCATGGCTCAATAGGCTAATCCTCCACCTTGCGGCGCCGGCACACCGGGTTCTAGTCCCGGTCGGGGCGCCGGATTCTGTCCCGGTTGCCCCTCTTCCAGGCCAGCTCTCTGCTATGGCCAGGGAGTGCAGTGGAGGATGGCCCAGGTGCTTGGGCCCTGCACCCCATGGGAGACCAGGAAAAGCACCTGGATCCTGGCTCCTGCCATCGGATCAGCGCGGTGCGCCGGCTGCAGCGGCGGCCATTGGAGGGTGAACCAACAGCAAAGGAAGACCTTTCTCTCTCTGTCTCTCTCTCTCACTGTCCACTCTGCCTGTCAAAAAAAAAAAAAAAAAAAAAAAAAAAAAAAAAAAAAACACTGTTTGGGTGGCTGGCATTGGGGCACAGTGGGTTAAGCTGCAGCCTGGATGCTGGCATCCCATAGGAGAACCAGTTCGAGTCCCAGCTGCTCCAATTCTGAACCAGCTAACGCAATCGGGAAAGAAGTAAAGGACGGCCCTCTGCCACCTATGTGAACACCTGATGGAATTCCAGGCTCCATCCAGCCCATGAGCTGTTCCGGGAGTGAACCAGTAGACAGAGGATCAATCTTGCTCGCTCTCTTGCCTCTGTAACTCTGCCTTTCAAATGAATCTTTAAAAACAACACTGCTTGGGACCCCCACCTCCCATTTCAGAGTGCCTGGGCTTGAGTCCTGACTCCACCCGGATTCCAGCTTCTTGCTAATGTGCACCCTAGGAGACAGTAGATGATGGCTTGAATACTTGGATCCCTGCTACCCAAGTGGTAGATCTGGATTGAGCTCCCTGTCTCCGATTTTGTCCTGGCCCAGGGGAGTCAGCCAGCAAATGAGAGATCTTTCTCTTTTTCCCCTCACCCCTTGCCTTTCAAATAAAATAAAGAGGAGAAGTCACACAGAGAAGAATGCAATGGGAAATCCAAGACTGGAGTGAGGCAGCTGTAAGCCAAGGCATGCCAAGGATTGCCAATGGGTACCAGAAGCCAGGAACTCGGCATGGCATGAATTCAATCTAAGTTCCCAAGAAAGGAACGTTGGATGGGAAGCTTTTGCTTTCTCTGGCTCTCATTTTTCTCTGTGTCTCTGGGCCTTTCAAATAACTAATAAATAGTCATGTTCTCTCTGACTATGAGAGGCTGTGTCAGTGTAGTCATTCCTTTATCACCTGTCTTTGAGTGACTTTGTGTGGTGTGGGACAAGGGGTCGTACCTTAAGTGAGTTTAAATAGAAGTGAAGAAGTAACATTACAAGGCAAGCCTATTGCCCAAGACTGTGCATTGAGGGTATTTTCCTTTTCATGTGGTTTTTGGCACATATCTGGAACAGGAAGTGGCATCATCCTTTGGAGAGGCTTTCTCTTTGTGTTTTTCACGTTGCAGAAATAAACACACAACTTTAATTTGTTCCCCCAAAGGAAGGGATGAAAAAATACTCAAAACTACTCAAGTTGCTGCAAGAGCCAGGACACAGCTTTTGTGGTTTTTTTTGTTTGTTTGTTTGTTTGCTTGCTTTTCTTCATAATTTTCAAAAAATCTTCAAGACAGTGAAATAGCTGCCCTTTGGGTCAACCATTTATCCCAGGGGCCAAGGGGACTGATGCATTTGCTGATGCTTTTGTGTCCTGAGCACATCTCTCTCCCCCCAACCCCGTGTGTGTGTGTGTGTGTGTGTGTGTGTGTTTGTGTGTTCCAGGCTCCCCAGGGTTAGGCTCAGCACCATGGCTTAAAGACATCAATGGGGTCATTCTACGGAAAGCAGGACAGCTCATATCAAATTTGGTTATGACAATGTCATAAGGTGAATTTCACTCCGAGCCCAAACTGAGGTTTAAACATGTCAGAGAATGTACCCAAATTGCTAAGGAGACAAGAATAGGTGATTAGCAGGTGTGTTTTATGGGATCAGAGCTGAAGGGAGGCAGTCCAGTGGCCATCTGGTGGGGATCCCAAATGGAAGGCCAGCATGGGATTTGCTTCATAGTCAGAACCTTAGCTTGGTGTCTGAGCCTTACAGAGAAGTGGCCATGTGGAGCAGGTGTTGTGACACAGCCAGTTGTCACCTGGGATGCGGCATCCCATATTGTAGTACCTGGGATTGAGTCCTGGCCCCTCCACTTCTGATACAGCTCCCTACTAATGCACCTGGGAAGCAGATGATGGCCCAACTACTTGGGCCCTGCTACCCATGTGGGAGACTCAGGAGGAGTTCAAGTTTCCTGGCTTCAGTCTGGCCCACCCCAGCTATTGCAGGCATGGCATTTGAGGAGTGAACAAGAGGATAGAAAGACCTCTCTCGCTCTCTCTCTGCCTTTCAAATAAATACAACTTCATTAAAAAGAGAAAGAGCCAACACTGTAGGATTGGTTTTCATGAAGTACTCTGTGAGGGCTAACAGGAATATTACTTTCACATGCCCAAGGAATTAGCATGATTAGAAGTGCTGGACAGAGGGCTCAGAACACAGCACCTCTCTGTGCTCATGGACTGCAGGCTTTGGCCCCTGGGTTGATTGGCCTGAATGTTGGAGTTCTGTCTTGAAGTTTGAGCAATAGAGAGATGGCTTTAGTAGACTTTGTGGACAGGTGATATTGGATGGGATGGGGGCTAGAGTGAGGGGGATGACCAAGGTGAGTCTGTGTGTTGATTTGTAATAACATGGTCACATTTCACAGGGACAGAGGGGACATGGTTGGAGGAGTTTGGGTGGGACATGGCAAGGAGAGTCAATAAAATGTGGCTTCCTACTATTAAGGTAACTCCCTCCTGTGCCCAAGGAGCAGTAGAGGTGAAGTCACACCTCATCTGTGACATCCTGGTTTCAAGCTGTTGCAAGGTCTGGGTGCTCCGAGGAAAGCCTCAGGAGATACGCTGATGTTGGGAGGGGAGCTCAGAGCAGTTCTGAGCCTTCCATTGCCAGCTCCGCCACAGGTCACTATCTCATCTCTTTTGCCTGTGGTAAGAGAGGTTTTGCATTTAACCAAAGGTCTTCAAAGCTTAATAGCAAGGTCTCAAAGATCCCTGATAACAGGGTTTCCTTGATGAAGCCTAGAGGCTTATTCATGGAAGATTTTCAATGAATTACATATTTGTTTCTACAAATATCATACTCCAAAGAGGATTTTAAACTATAATCACATTTATTTTACATTTTTATTTTAAAGGCAGAGAGAGAGAAAGAGAGAGCTCTTTCATCTGCTCATTGACTTCCCAAATGCCTGCAACTAGAAGAGGTTGAACCCAGGAACCAGGAACTCGATCCAGGTCCCCCATGTAGATGACAGGAACCCAAGTATTTGAGCCATCACCCGCTGCTTCCCAGGCACATCAGCAGGAAGCTGGATTAGAGGTGAAAGAGCCAAGACTTGACCCTAGGTACTCTGAAATGGGATGTAGATGTCTCCAGTGTAAGTCTAACTTGGCCGGAGCTGCGGCTCATTAGGCTAATCCTCCGCCTTGGGGCGACGGCACACCAGGTTCTAGTCCCAGTGGGGGTGCCGGATTCTGTCCCGGTTGCTCCTCTTCCAGGCCAGCTCTCTGCTGTGGCCAGGGAGTGCAGTGGAGGATGGCCCAAGTGCTTGGGCCCTGCACCCCATGGGAGACCAGGGGAAGCACCTGGCTCCTGCCATCAGATCAGCACGGTGCACCGGCCGCAGCGGCCATTGGAGGGTGAACCAACGGCAAAGGAAGACCATTCTCTCTGTCTCTCTCTCTCTCACTGTCCACTCTGCCTGTCAAAAATAAAAAACATAAAAAAAGAAGTGTAAGTCTAACCTGCTATATAACAATGCCTGCCATGCTGTAGTAACATTATATTAACTAATGAGACCAGAAGAAGTGACATATCTCTAAAATACGTGGAAAAAAAAAGCAACTGAAATATTAAGTTGGGATTGCTCCCTAAATCATCATAAATGGGAGAAGGCTTTGAAGAAATTCTACAAACCCTAGCACAATAATAATAATAATTAATAATAATACAGTATGTTTGTCACACATCAGAAATGAACAATCACAAATGTAAGGCGAGACATTTATATTGCTTCTATCGGAAATAAGCAAAATAGTGAAAGATCATGGATGCATTTTTCATTACTGTTTTTTGCAGTTACTGATGTTTGCATGGGTCTGTTTAACATTTGTTGATGAATTTTCCATAGCAAGAAAAAATAATGGCCAACTCTTAAATTGTGTTTCTGCATTTTGATTAACAGAGATTATTGGTTTTTAAGAAGAAAATGCGAAAAACATTAAAGCTCCATTAATAAATAAAACCTGTGTGGATGTTAGCAGATTTGAAAGTCACTTCCCTAACACTTCATAGCATACAGATCAACAAGCATTTTCCTCCAGGCAGAAGGTCTCAATGAAAATAGATTTGAAAGTAAAGTGCACTCCGAGGCATAACTAAAGGCCCAGCTAATTGTTTTTCTTTATGCGAAGTTGATGGACCATTTGCAAGAACCTGCCCATTTGTGTAACTGTATCTGACCAGATGGGCCTGCTCCAGGGCGGAGGATTCCTTTGAGGGCCAGTCAAAGCTAGCCAGATCAACACATTTGAAAAAGACCTTGTCATAAATCTATCAAATTCCCTCTGACTTGAGCTAAGCTGCAGAGAAAGAAAAAAAAAAGTGATCTTCTAGAATGTTCTTAGGAACTTTACTTGGAAGGCTTTCAAAGGTAGGTAGAGAGTCCTCTGGAAGCCTCCCCCTTGATAACATTTCTTTGTTTAGCACAGGTCATAACCACAAGGAACGATTCCAAAAGCAGGGCGAGCATTGCCTAGAATTCCAGATTCGAGGCGGCTGCACTGCAGGCTGGGGAAAAGGGATACCATGAATCAGAACATATGGACCAGGCACAGCCCTTCCTTGTGCAGCCACAGGCAAGTCCAAGGGATGTGGCACAACCGCCGTCTGTTTCCAAGCAGGCAAAGGGATCCAGGAGGGTCTGATCAGAAAGAGCCAAATGGGAATCCAGTTTCATAAGTTCTTGGCAGCAGCAACGTGCGCTGTGAGGGGCAGACCGAAATGCTAACAGAAACCAGCAAGCTCCATGTGAGGCGTGAGACTGGGACGAGGCCCAAATCCCGGGAAACTGAGCTGGCAACAACCAGTCAGCGGCTGGAACACAGGCTGGGCCTCCCTCAGATGCCAAAGCCAGGACAGAAGGGAGCACGCAGACAGCCTGGCTACTCATGTGCCTGGCAGTCAGCTTCCAGGCTGTGCTCACAACGCTACAGCCGCGGACAACAAGCCGCAGCAGAGCGTCTCCACATCCCAGCACTCATGGGAATGAGATGCAGCCTCTGAGCTGGGCTTCCGCAGCCCCGTCTGGACTCCAGCCAGCACAAGGAGGCACGGGGCTGGGGCACAGTACCTGGCAATAGGCGATGGGTGGGCTAGAAAGTCCCGCCTCCGCAGAAGCCGCAGTGGGCACAGCACTTGGCAAATTAGGTGTACTTCTTGGTCGATCACTACCAAAGCCCCTGACTCTGCATCTGTATCTTGGAAAATGTGTTTTTACTGTGAAACCAAGATCAACTTTTTTCTGGCTGAATGAGTGTAAGTGAGTTCTACGTTCAAGATAGCTAAACCACAAGTCTTCTGACTAATTGCGGAATCCTCGGAGAAGCTTGGGGAGGTAGGGTTGGCTTTCCTACTTTCCTCCATAAGTGGACCGCATCTTTGCTTTTGTGCATTTTCTCCAGAGGCTGGGAACCGTGCCCAAAAAATGTTGAAAAGAAAGGGTTTTCTAATTGAAAACAAACCCAGGTTCTCATTTACACAATTCTCAATGCAAATGGGCAAAATCACAGCCCAGTCTCGCTCTTCCTTTTATCAGTCCAAAAAGCAAGTATCCAGAAGCTGCTCAAGGTCCTGACGCTCAAAACAAGTACCTTTTGCTGTCTGGAACTAGTTTACACCATGCCGCATAACCCCTGGAAGATTAGCAAAAATCGCTTTCAACTTACTACTTGCAGCTGTTTGGAATTCCACACTGCCGCTCTGCTGAGTAGCAGAGCCACACTGGGCGAGCTGTACAGTAAACACGTGAATCCCTGCCAGGGCTGGCATCTCACAGCACCATGATTTGCAAACATGTTGAATTGCTATTTTATTCAATAAACAGAACTTACAATAGAAAATAGATTTGGAAGTTACATCAAACTTGTTTATCCTGTTACAGTGGGCTGGGGAATGCTATTGTGCCTTGGTTATGAAGGAAACGTTGTTGGAAAAGGAGCAGGCAGGGTCTCTACCATTCTTTCCCAGCCTGGTGTTAAGCATAGAGAGTATGCCCGGGGCCACAGGGACTCTCGACTAAGAGTCAGACACCCTTGCCCTTCACGATCTCGATCTCCTTCTCCAGCACCCAAGTCCATAACCTGGGCCAGCTAGGTCTGCCCTTGTCTCCTGATCTCAATGTCATTCATCAAATGCCGCTTTTCTACATGTGTCCCAAGAAAATATGTAGATATTCACATACAATATTTGGTGGAAATACCTGTGTAAATATGTGCATATGTGCATAGACCAAGGCACTGCAAACAGTTCATGGAAAATGGAATCAAAGCGTGAGTTAAAAACAGGTGCCAAGAAAATTGGAATCCATGCATTGATTCATAATATGCATTTTTCAGTCACCTTTTTGGAGATGCTTCACATGCATAGATTTCAACTTCTCTTTTTGCTCCAAAATAAACTTATGTTTTTAAAAATTTTTGTTTATTTTCATTTTGTATTCGAAAGGCAAAGAGAGGGAGAAGAACAGAGATAGAGAGAAATCATCTATCTACTGGTTCACCACCCAAATGCCTACAGTGCCCACAACAGCCAAGTGGCAGGGACCCAACTACTTGAATCATTATCTGCTGTTTCCAAGGGTGTGTATTAAAAAGAGACTTGAATTGGAAGCAGGATTGAGTATGGGATGCAGGCAACATAAGTGGCATTTTACCACTGAGCAAAACAGCCACTCTCAAATATATCTTTTTTAAAAAAAATTTTTATTTGAGAGGTAGAATTACAGACAGTGAGAGAGAGAGGCAGAGAGAAAGGTCTTCCATCCACTGGTTCACTCCCCAAATGGCTGCCACAGCTAGAGCTGAGCTAATCCAAAGCCAGGAGCCAGGAGCTTCTTCCTGGTCTCCCATGCGGGTGCAGGGCCCAAGCACTTGGGCCATCCTCCACTGCTTTCCCAGGCCATAGCGGAGAGCTGGATCATAAGAGGAGCGGCCGGGACTTGAACTAGCGCCCATATGGGATGCTGGCACCGCAGACAAATGGTTAATCTACAACGCCACAACATCGGCCCTTCAAATCTATCTTTTAATTCCATTTTCCCATTTATCTGAAGGCAGAGTTAGAGAGAGAGAGAGAGAGAGAGAGAGTCCCATCTGCTGGTTCACTCCCCAAATTGCCGCAATGGCTGGAGATGGGCCACGCCGAAACCAGAAGCCAGGGTCTCCATCCAAGTCTACAATACAGGTGGCAGAAGTCCAAGCACTTAGGCCATATTCTGCTTCTTTCCCAGGCATGTTAACAGGGAGCTGGATCGTAAGTGGAGCAGCCAGGACTTGAACCAGCATTCCTATGGAGTGCTGGCATGGCTTGTGGTATCTTAAGCGCAGTATACCAGGACGCCAGCCCCCAGGAGTTTTAGGAAGTGCCCTTGTGTGTATGTTTGTGTGCATATGTGTAACTTTCCTCCATCAGACCTGTCCAGGGACAGATGGTTGGGTCTCCTCCCTCAGTCTCGGAACTTCCCATGACACTGCTCTGCCTCCCCGCTCGGTCACCAGGCCCTCTCCAGCCCGACCCTGGAGGGGAGGGTTCCGGGGGCAGTACCTTCATACGTGCCTGGGTGGAGAGGGAGCGGTGAGCACATGGCACGACAGCACAGGAGGAGGAAGCAACTCCAAGGTTTGCCCACATAATAGCTGCACTTCACTTTGCCAGCTCTTTCCGTCTGAGCGAGTGGGTGTGGTCCTTAGAGTCGGTGACTATTCCCGCAAGTAAATAGGGCTTGCTATTTGGAGGAAAGGGAAATTGTAAGAGAAAGTGTCTCATTTCTGTAGTTTGAAAGCAGGTAATCTCTGTAGTCTGGGTTTCTATTTGCACCGCTTTTCAGCAATAAAGGCTAACATTACCTTAACAACCTGCTCGTCGGAGGCACGCGGGATACTTAAGGCGTCAGAGAAAGAGGCATTTACTCTGATGAGCCACTTTCCCCAAACAACACAAGATCGACACCGTTCACCCAGGAGAATTTTTATTAGTGTTCTTTCTAAAGATATGTCCTGGTTGTACCATGTGATGTCACACACAGGCACCCCCGGCTTTCTCTGGTGTGATCGCCTCACCTCCACCCGGGGAAGAAAATCCTGGCACCACTACAAAGCAGCAAGTTCTACAAGTTAAAAACACAACTAAGTAATGGTGAGGCAGAAAATGGCTTAGGAATTTGATCTGGGGGCTTCTAGAAACACCTCTGGGAGAAGCTCTCGTGTGGGGGAGGGGCGCCACCGTGCTCCCTGTGACCTGGAGCACCGAGAACGTCTGCTTCCTCCAGGTTTCGGTGCCGCTTCCCTTGAAGCCACAGGAGTGTGTGCCTCAAACTGGCCCCTTTCTTGGACACCTGTTCAAAAGCTGCAGCCAAGGAGGAGGCCAATCCGCAGCCACAGCCACCAGGCCTTGTTCTCCTTCCATTCCCGCTTGCGTTGACAAAGGATCTGAGGATGGATTCAAGGAAGATGAAAATTTCCCCCACACCTCCCCCATATGGCCCGGGGGCATACAATGTATTTTTTGTTTTTTTGGACAGGCAGAGTGGACAGTGAGAGAGAGACAGAGAGAAAGGTCTTCCTTTGCTGTTGGTTCACCCTCCAATGGCCACCGCAGCCGGCGCGCTGCGACCGGCGCACTGTGCTGATCCGATGGCAGGAGCCAGGTGCTTCTCCTGGTCTCCCATGGGGTGCAGGGACCAAGGACTTGGGCCATCCTCCACTGCACTCCCTGGCCACAGCAGAGAGCTGGCCTGGAAGAGGGGCAACCGGGACAGAATCCGGCGCCCCGACCAGGACTAGAACCCAGTGTGCCAGCGCCACAAGGCGGAGGATTAGCCTAGTGAGCCGCGGCGCCGGCCACAATGTGGTTTTGTTTGTTTGTTTTGTCATCAACGAAGTGTAGCTGAGCACCTTGTTGGTGATGGGGACAGAAAGTCCATGCCCATGGAGAACTAACTCATTAATTCAGACTCAGCCACACCAACATTTGATCATTTTGACCTTTGAAGAAAGAGTTAGGTCTTTTTACCTCTTTTTTTTTTTTTTTTTTTTTTTACCCTTTCCAAAAAGGTGAACTGAAACTGTAGGCACCATCAGAAAAGCCACGTTCAACCATTTTGAGATGCTTCTAAGTACCGGGGGGTGTGGCCAGTGTGGAAATAGATGCTGCTCCGGCCCCAGCAGTCTTATCTGTTCATTGACCAGGGTCTGCGGAACCTTAAAACCAGCTCTGGGAAATCCTATGAATGGTTAACTCAAATCTGATCACGAAACTAAAAATGCTTGTAATGAACTCAACAGCCGTGGAAACAGTTTTGTAACACCGGTTGTGATGGGGGGAAAGTCCAGGCTGCGACTTCAGGACTCCTGGGTTCAGACCTTGGCTAAGTCCCTTACCCGCTCACAGCCTGCGCGTCCTCATTCTTGGTACGAGGTCTCGCTTCCAGAGAGTCTGTGGAATATCGTTTGTCAGAGCGCTTTGTAAACTGTGAAGTGCATTTGAACAACCCTGTTATTGGGTTTTAAGACTTTGAATCTGAGCTTCTTCAAGTGGAGCCCAGGAATCTGTACTTTATTTATTTGAGAGGCAAAGAGGCAGGGAGGAAGGGGTGGGGGTGGAGAGAGAAAGAATCCTATCAACAGTCTCATTCCCAAAATGCCCACAACAACTAGGGGCCGAGCTGGGAGCAGGTCTCCCGTTTGTGGGGCCGGAACCCAATTACTGATGCCTCCCAGGATCTAGACCAGCAGGAAGCTGGAGTCAGGAGCCAGAGGCAGGCGTTGCATCCAGGCGCTCCATGGTAGAACACAATCATCTTTAGTGCTAGGCAAAATGCCTACCCCAGAAATATTTTTTGTAAAGATTTATTTTATTTATTTGAAAGGTAGAGTGGCAAAGAGGGCAAGGACAAGGGCCAGAGAGAGAGACAGACAGAGAGAGAGATTGATCTTCCATCTTCTGGTTCATTACCCAAACAGCCACAGCAGTCAGGACTAGGCCAGGCAGAGCAAGGAACTCATTCCAGATCACTCATGGTGGCAGGGGCCCAGGGACTGGGACCATCTTCTGCTGCTTTCCCAGGCACATCAGCAGGGAGCTGGATTGGAAGCAAAGCAGCTGCACTCAGAGCTGCACTGCAGAATGCGACACCAGCATTGCAAGCAGTGGCCTAACCCTCTGCGCCACAACACCAGCTCCAGGAATCTGTAGTGTGAAATGCCATTCCTTAAGTGTTGTGCCGTAAACTCGGGAATGACCTTGGTGTGCTCCCTGGACCACCAACCCGTACCACCTGGGAACTTAGCAGCCCTGCACCTTCTCGGCCGCACCAGACCTCCTGAGTCAGCTGCCCTCGGTTTGACCAGCTTTGCAGGCGACTGTGAGCCTAGGTCTAGGGCATCACTTTTTTTTTTTTTTTGGCAGGCAGAGTTAGACAGTGAGAGAGAGAGAGACAGAGAGAAAGGTCTTCCTTCAGTTGGTTCACCCCCCAAATGGCCACTATGGCTGGCACACTGTGCTGATCCAAAGCCAGGAGCCAGGTGCTTCCTCCTGGCCTCCCAAGCCGCTGCAGGGCCCAAGCGCTTGGGCCATCCTCCACCGCCTTCCCGGGCCACAGCAGAGAGCTGGACTGGGACAGAACCAGCGTAGGGCATCACTTCCGTCTGGAATTCACACAAGTCACCTGGGGACCTCATTAAAATGCCTGGGATGTGGGGTGGGGAGGGTTGGGAGTTTCTGTATCACAGGAGCTCCCGCATGACATCACCGTGGCTCACCCCATCTTCAATAGTGAGGACTTGAAAGACACAACTGTGGCCGTCTCAGGCCAAGGCCGGACCAGACTGCAAAGGGAGAGAACTTCCCCCTGTGTCCACCTGCCCCTGATGCAGGGGGTATGGTGTCCCTTCTCGGTTGCCTAAGGGTCACCCCTGTGCCCGATGGAGAGTGCAGAGGCATGGTTCAGGACAGTGGGGCACTGTGGGCTCTGTGTGGGGTGACAATAGCTTCCAACGCTGCCCAAACCCTCTTCTCATAGACCTGGCTTTGAGAGAGGTCTCCCCACCCATGGAAGCCTCAAGTCAACATCCGCCCTGAAATCTTCCGACCGGGTTGAGTTCTCGGAGGAGAGGAAGAAGAGAACAGAGGAGCTGCTCCACAGCTCCCCCACGCTGGTTTTTTTTTTAACCCCACAACCTAACAGTCCTCTTGGTGGCGGCCTCTCCCGAGGGAGCCTGCCTCTGAGCGAAACTGTGTAAGACTGGTTTCGGCTACGGTGATGGACAGCCCGAGGCTATGCGCGCACAAAGAACGGCATTTGGGGGGCCTCTGCCCTACACACCCCCGGTTCGCGCGGCCCCTGCGCCAGCCTCACCGACACGGCCCCCATCAGAGAACAGGGTGCTGAGAGCAATTCTTCTGGAAGGGGAGAGCATCTTTCTGGGTTTTAATGAGATCATTTATTGTCTCTTTGACGAAGATGGTAAATGTGACGGGTGAAATATAAAGAATAATGAGTCCCAGAGGTGGCTCCATCCCCTACAATCTGTCTTGTCTTCCCCTCAGCCTGGTGAAAAGTTTACGGCTTCCAGATGCGCCCGATTTCAACAGCAAGAGGAGCCGGGTCCTTTGGAGCTGCAGACTTGTCAGGGGGAAGCCGGTTTCTGAGAAAAGCCTGAAGCTGGAGCTATGATTCCTGCAGAGAGAGCCGACGTGGGGAGGAGACAGGGCCCTCGTCAGGCGCTGCTGGCCTCAAAGGGGCCTTGACCCCAGGAGGAGGCAGAGGAAGGCCGGGGCAGCCCCCAGTCCCGTAGTGGCTCCTGGGGAATTATGCGAAGGAATCTGGCAGAGTCGTGGCTGAGGAATGCTACCCTCCAGCGGAGCCAGCAAGTCCCAGCCGGCCGCCTGCCTGCCTGCAGGGACTTCCTGCTTCCCTGGGGCTCGGGACCAGCCTTGGCCACCTTCTGGAGAGGCCAGGGGAGTGCCCTAAGTCTTTGACAAACACTGGCCACTCCTACCTTAGAAATAGAAGTTCCTTAGTCCCTGCCAGTTGCCTGGGAGCTTAGAGCGAATCCTAGGAGCAAGGAGTCCCCAGGGATGAGCCAGCCCTGGGGGACCTCAGACATGAGACACACTTGGAGCTCTTGCTCTCAGGGCAGGGCCCCCTTTGTCTCCACTTCAGGGTTCCCCTCGGGAAACCTGCGGGGGCCCCCAGGAGGCTGTGGTAGTGAGGGATCCGCCTGTCGGGGGACACCCTGGCTCAGGCCTGCTCCGCACTGAGGCTGTCCCCCAGACTCTACCTGTTGGCGATTTCATCCTCAAGGCGACGTTCTGGGCTGCCAAGCCGGGCCCTGGAGTCCCGAGTGGATCCACATCGTGACCTTGGGAGTGGGTCAGTTATCCAGAGCCGGTTATTATCAAAGCATCAAAGCGAGTTGGGGTCCTGGGGCCTCGTCCCTCACACAGGTTGGCTCTCCTTTCAGCCATGCTCTGACGCAGCGGGCAGGCCCATACCGGAGTCCAGGGCCATGCTCTTGGACTGCTCAGCTTCCCCTAGCTTGAGACAAACAAAGCTCCTCTCTTGATAAACGCTCCAGTTTGCGGCGGTCTGCTATAGCAGCAACAGACGCACGAGGACAGGGCCCTGCAGGGGAAGTCGGGCCTCTCTGTGCCTGGATGTGAGCAGAGGGAGTGGGGGTGGAGGGCTGATGGGCAGAGCGGGGTGGGGAGAGGAGGGCGGGTGGGGTGCTGAGTTTTGGGGAGCTATCACTCCCCTACCCTTGCTCGTAAGGCTCTCTTCCTGGTAGTCTTTGAGATGGCCCCTCCCATGAAGAAGCACACTCCATGTCTCCGTTCAGCCCATCCCAAAAGCAGACCCTGAGCTGGGGTCCAAGTAGGGCTGCCTCACCCTTTGGCACAGTGCTGAGGGCCTTATAGCACCAGTGGGGGGCTGCAGTTGCGGGTGGGGGGCAAGTCATGAATATATTTTAATTTCTTTTAACAAACAGAAAGAAAAATGAAAATTCAAATTAAAAAATGCCTTACTCTATAATAGTAGTATATTCATCTCTATACCAATGCAGCCATAAAATACTATTTAAATGATTTTTTTGGGGGGAGAGGGATTTGATGGAGGGGTCAGGGCCACAGAGCCAAAAATGCCTTGGACCCCCAGAAGTCACAATGTAGCCCCCGACACAAGGAGTGTGCCAAGTGCTCTATGCACATCATGTAAGTCCTCCTAACAGTCCCATTGCAGGTAAAGAAACCGGCGCTCAGAGAGGTTGGCACGCACTCAAAGCCCCAGGCGCTGGGCTGGAGAGCAAGAATTCCAGCCACTCTGGTCTGACTCCAGAACTCCAGCTCCTCCTCCTGGCCTGCAGAAGCCTGAAGGAGCCGGGTGGGTGGTGAGGAGGCCAGGCTGGTGTGGCGGGGAAGATGCGCCTTCTCTCTCCCTGTTCTCATCCCTCCCGCCTGGGACCAGGGCGGGCACCCAGCCTCCAGCAGCTCGCCATCTGCAAGCAGCCGTCTGGAAGCATCACTGTGGTTCTTGGAGCCGCTCCGGCTGCCTCCGCCAGATGCGTATTTGTGGCTTTCCTCCTTGGCTCCTTTCCCCAGGATTTCATTCCTTTTATTCGGAGACGGAGCTGAAGTTTTTCCAACAGGGCCCATGGTGGACACCCAGAAGTCAGCAGGGACTCCAAAAGGAAGTCAAGGCCGGGGAAGGGGGCCAGGAGGAGGGGGAGCAGCCTAAGTACACAACACTCAATCCTTTATTACTCACATGTGGCCTGACCGCGGGTGGACCGGCTCCAGGAAAATCTGAACGCGGGCTGAGCCTCCCGGCGGGCTGTCCAGCCAGGCTGGACACCCCCACGTCCCCCTGCCCCAGCCAAGTTTGTGTCTTCCAGCGCCTCACTGCAGGCAGCCCCGAGCCGGGGCTCACGCAGCCCCTCAGCTCCAGCCACGCTCAGCGAACTGGAGCTGTGCAACTTAGAGCGGAATGCGAGACCTCTCTGGTTTTTGGCTCCTTCTCTGGCAAGGAGGCTGCTGTCCAGCACAATGGCTCACACGGCCATTGCTAAGTTGGCGAGTCTGGAAAGGTACATCTGTGGCTGGAAATAAAAACAATTGTCCAAGTCCCAAAGGCCACGAAGGCCCCCCTGGGGGCCACTGCCCTGCAGAGGACGGCTCTCTGATGAGCAGAGCTGTCATGGCACTGAAGGGTGCACCCTCCCCAACACCTGTGCCCATCCTAACCCGAGGGCTCTGGCCACCCAGACAGGGCCCTGTCACAGAGGTGGCACAGTTGGCCGGTCTGTCCAGTGGTGAATGGAGCTGAAATCTGATTATGGGATGTCTGGGGAGGGTCTCAGACCCAGCTCTCTGGCTCCCAGCACCCAGGGTGATTTCTGATGGAGAAATCCCGGGCTGGGCCCACGGAGGGGGCGGGAGTGGGGACACCTCGGGGACCAGGCCTCTTTGTCTCTGCGCCAGCCAGCCAGCCAGCCAGCGAGGGGCTGGCAGAACAGGAAAGGGAACTAATTGCAGGGGCGGGGAGGGGAAGGGCGCCCGGGGAAGCCGAATGACACCTGACAGCTCTGTGAGAGCCCCCAACCCCCGCCACTGGGGGGTGGTCCTGCAGATCCCCTTCACGAAAGGAAGCTAATTGCTGTAGCCAAGGAAGGCAGGATAAAAGCGAGCGGGGTGGGGGTGGGGGCCCTCACCCACCAGGCCTGGAGTCATGCTATTTGCTGCTAAATTAATATAATTATATTACCTAATGCAGAAACCACGGTAAGAACGGCTCTCGGCTCCAACTAGGAGCTTCTGATGGGTTAAAGGCAACATCTTGGTTTAATTCCACCCCTTTCCCATCCTCTCCCCTCCCCACCAACTACAAATGTCAGAAATAAATTATCGAAACCAGATGTGAGGTTTTGGGTGCACATTTTCAGGCGGTTCTGTGCTCACAGATGCCTTGTATTAATAATGTACAGTTGTGACAGGAAATATGGTTTAGAGTCCTGGAAAAACATGAAAGCTAATTCCATTAGCCCTTTTCATGGTACCTACTTCTTCTCAAATGCTCAACTGGTTTGGATTACAGTGAAACTCTAGAGGAAAAACGATTTGGTCTGAAACGGTAACACAGCCCTGGTCTCCAGCCTCGTCCCAGAGCCGCACCACCTTCCTCGGGCACCTGCCGGCCGAGGTGCCTTGTGCAAAGAACCAGAGACGGAACATCTGGGCCCGGTCACTCCTCAGAGGAGATGCTTCCAAACGGCTCCTCCTTTCTTGCTTGTGAGGAACCGGTAGACCGGAGCCGGCCCGAGGATGCCGGGGCGGTCCCGGTAAAACCTGGCCTACCCCCTCGCACTTCACTTGGAGCTAAGGAAAAACAATAAAACACTTTTATGCTCAAGGAACCAGATAAATCCTGGTAATTGATCTCGGGAGAGGGATTATTAGGGGCTAAGTGCAATGCTTTGCAGAACCAGGGGTGTAATAAGCATGAAGCCAAACAAATGCACAATTTGTTATCTGTATTTCATCATTTGATGCATTGCAAGCAACTGGCTTGAAAATGGCTTTTCTCTAGGAGGGGAGAAGGCACTAAAATAGCTGTAACATATCCACTGACAGTTACGCTCTGTGCCGAAAAACGTCTGCACTCTTGATGTCTCACACTGGCGGACGAGGCAGGATGTTCTCACTCTGGCCTTTTAAGGGGCAGAGTCCCCTCCAGTTTGTGCAAATGCAGAAAGGGAGAAAGAAAAAGAAAAGGAAGGAAGGGGGCCAGCATTGTGGCGTAACAGATAAAGCCGCCACCTGCAGTGCTGGCATCCCACGTGGGCGCCAGTTCAAGTCCCAGCTGCTCCACTTCCGATCCAGCTCTCTGCTAATGCACCTGGGAAAGCAGTAGAAGATGGCCCAAGTCCTTGGGTTCCTGCACCCGGAAGGAGACCCAGAGGAAGCTCCTGGCTCCTGGCTTAGGATCTGTACATCTCCGGCTGTTGTGGCCAACTGGGGAGTGAACCAGTGGATGGAAGACCTCTCTCTCTCTCTCTCTTTCTCTAACTCTGACTTTCAAATAAATAAATAAATCTTATAAAGGAAAGGATAGAGGGAGGGAGGAAAGAAAGGAAGAAAAGAAAGAGAATCCCCCTTGCAGCCATTAGTTGTGAAGAACAACAGGGTAGCCAGCCAGGACGACTGACTGTAGGCTTTCCCTAGCTAGACAAAGAGTGGAGAAGGAATAGTACCTGCCAGTTCCTTGGATATAACCAAAGAATCGTGACATCCAAAATAACAGTTAGTGTTTACTGGGAAGCTACTTTGTGCCAAGCACGGCCCTGTCTCATCTCACCCTAATGACACCTGATAAGGCAGGTGCTGTCAAATTAAAAAAATTTCTAATTTTTTAAAATTAGAATCAAAAGATTTCTAATTTTTAGAGAAAGGAAGTGGTTTTAGGGATGCTAAGTTACCCGCTGGAGGTCAGAGAGTTGGTGGCAGAGTTACATCGGATTCCAAAGACTGACTGCTTTCACCTCAACACGGTTCACCTTGATGGGTAAGGAAAGTGTGTTGTGGAGAATGGCCAGATCCAAATTGCATCACTGTTTTAATGAACCTCTTTTGCCCGGCAGGGTATACAATTCATATCCAGAATATATTAACAAAAGGCTGCTCTGTAGATGTTTCATGTTAGAACTGCCAATAAACAGGAATGGAAGAAGCTACTGGGGATCAGGAATCAAAACTCCTGGCTTTCAGCCCTGGTGTTGGCTTCATTGGCCATAAAAATCAAAGCAATTAGTCTTTTTGGCTTCAGTTTCTCTACCTTTAAGGTTGACATGATAATGCTTGCCCTGCTTCTGGAGATCATAGGAAATAAAGGCTGTTCAGATTTTTACACAGCACTAGGCAAACAGCTGTGTGACAGGGGCATCTCCTTTTACCTTTCTGGTCCTCCTTTGTCTTAACTATAAAACTGTGGGACTGAATTAAAGACCAGCCAGCCAGCTTCACCTCCTGCACCGAGCTGTACTGCTCTAGGAGTGCCGTTCCCACGTGGCTCACAGGGCGACGCCTTGTAAGAGGAAAGAGCTCACTGCATCGCCGCACATCCACACCATGGAGTCGTGTGTAGACTGCAAACATGAGAAGTCAGAGTCGCACACGGAGCTGGTTGAACAAGAAAAGTAAAAAGTGGAAAAAGGCGTTTCAATGATCCCATATTGTAAAACCACGAGCAGCACTCCCGCCAGAATAGGTACAGGGACATTTCCCACAGAGACCGCTGGGAAAATAGACTCCATAGGGAAGGTACTAGGGAGGGGAGGGCGCAGGGTTAGGGCTGACCATAGGAAAAGAAATGGGGTAGAGAGGAAGACGACACTTAAAAGTGATAAAATGATGGGTGCTCATGCATTTGTGTAACTCTGTGTGTGTAGGCGTTAGCTGTTTGAAAGAAGATGAACCCCTCATGGGTTACTAAACTAAGACACGTTTTCATTCTGACCTGTGTGTGGATGCAGGAGACAACCTGGGGACACAAGTGTCATCGCCTGCTATTGCCATCACAAGCTGACTGCACATCAGTGGAAAGTTTGACAGACAGTTCTCGCAGGTGGTCTGGGTATTCCTCTTGTCTTTCATCGTGTGCATACTAACATTTGCATAACAGATCCTTTTCTCACATCAAGGGAACCTTCCCCGCACCTACCCAAGTATTCCACAATCCCTGTCCAGGGGCGTTGGCACACACTGGCCTGGAGGCTTGTGATACAGCAGTGAGCAAAGCAAAGTGCCTGTGCCTGTAGAGTTTACCTTCTGGGGTAGGGGTCGGCATAGAGGACAAAATAAGTAAATAAAACACGAGGAGTCCTTAAGAACTCATGGAATCCATGTATCAGGGAAAAATTGTGCATGGAGTTTAACTTGAGATGCAGGCAGACAGACACAGAGATGGGCGCTCCCATCTGCTGGTTCACCCTCCAAGTGCCCCCAATGGCTGGGGCTGGGCTAAAGCCCAAGCTGGGAGTTGGGAACTCAACCCAGGCCTCTCACATGGATGGAGGGACCAAAGGACTTGAGCCATTCACCACTCCCTCCCAGGTTCTGCAGTGGCAGGAAGCTGGGGCCAGGAATCGGACCCAGATAATCCCATATGGAATGCAGGCATCCTAACAGATAGGCTAAATACCCGTTCTAGATTTCAAAATTTTTGCAACAAGATAAGTTTATCTTTTAAATCCGTTTTCTATGAACTTTTTGAAGTAACCTCACATAGGAACAGGGGGAGAGGAGGGTTGACACGGAGTCTGATGTAGAAAAAAAAAACAAGGAAGAGGGAATGAGAGAGAAGGTAAACCCAGTGCAGTCCCATCCATGGCAATAACAAGGAAAAAGAGCAGGGATGGCAGGAGACCTGATCCGGTTTGTCCCATCCCCACCACAGCCACCAGCCTGGGACCCTGTCTCTTGCCTGGTCCCTGATATAGCTCTAGCCAGTCTTGCTTTCTGTGGTGGGTTTTCCAGAGGCAGCCTGAACGAGCCTTCTAAAAGGTAAGCGAGATCATGTTAGAACAGCGTACATAACTCTCCAGGAACTTCCGGCCTCTCAAAGCAGCAGCCCGAATCCTCACCTGCTGGGCAACCTCCAGGACCGCGGGCCAGCTGCCTCTCTGACCTCAGCTCCCATTTGTGCTTGCTCACGGTCTTCCTGGCTTGTCCTGGAGCAAGCCAAGCTCGCACCTGCCCGGGCTGCTGCCTGGGCTGTCCCTCGGCCTGGAGTTCCCAGAAACGGGCCGCGATTCATCCAATTGCTCTGGCCAAGGATTTAGGAGTTGGGCTCAACTCCTTTCTTTTCTCACACCCCACAGTTGCCAGGCAAGTTCTGACAGGTTTCCGTTCTAAAGAGACCTGAAACCAGACTGCTGCTTGTTCCCTCCACCAATGACCCCGTCCAAGCCAGCGCCATCTCTCCCCTGGGTGACTGCAGCCACCTTGCTTGCCACCCTGAGCCCCCCACAGCCTGTATTTCACCCGGGAGCCAGAAAGATGCTGTGAAAAAACGTATTCAATACTCAGAAAATTATGTATTCAGCCCAGCTATGGGCTAAGTTCTATTTTAGGTGCTGGAGATTGAGCAGTGAACAAAACAGAAAAGGCTCCTTCCCTCTGGGGGAGTGAAGCGATGAAGACCTCCGTTTTGCACATGCTCAAATAAGCAGCTGATTGATTGGGCGATTTCACAAAAAAACGTTTGTGCGTAGGTACAGCAGTAGCCAAAGACACTCGCTTGTTGTTTCTCTAAAAGTTTAGTTCCACCAACTCAACATTCAAGATGCTCCTTTCTTGCCAGATTTGGAATGCTTTGCACCCAGCTGCTGGTAGACGTCTCAATATCACATTCCAAATCACAGTATGTGTGTGTGTGTGTGTGTGTGTGTTGCACCTAAGATCTAGCTGAGAATGATAAAATTTCTACACATTTCAAAAATGAAAATTGCAACTCTTTGGTAACTCATATGAACACAAGCACTCCATCTGGGCGAGATGCTCATGAAGCAAGCTTTTCAATAAAACACCAAAAATGTGTCAGTGCCAAAAAGGATTTGAGGGCAACCATGCAGAACTGCACAGTTTCAGTTTTTTATTTCTTTAATTTTATTTGAAAGGCAGAGAGACAGAGATGAGCAAAGGATAAAGACCTTCTATCCACTGTTCATACCTCAAATGCCCACAACAGCCAGGGCTGGGCCGCACCACACGCAGGTGCCCAGAACTTAGTCTGCTACATGGGTAGCAGGGACCTAAGGACTTGAGACACCATCCACTGCCTCCCAGGGTGTGCATTTGCAGGAAGCTATATCGGAAGCAGAGTATCCAGGACTCGAACCAGGTACTCTATTGGGACATGGGCATCTCAAGCAGTGGCTTAACTCCTGTACCAAATGCCCACCTTAACTTCAACTTTCCTCAACTACAATTTAAGCTTGACCTTAATTAAAGTGCTTCTTGCAAGCGTGCTTTAATTTTACTTTCAATGTTTGCCCCAAGCACCTGGGGGACAAGGATTATGGTTGATTCTTCACTTGAACTCAGTACCTAGTATAGTCCCAGACACAGAATTAAGGTTTGTTAAATGCATGCATGGAAATCTCTTAGGGCAATCTTTAAATCTATGTCTTCTGACCAAATTGGAGTAAATATCAGCATAAAAAATGACTTTCTAGCTTTTCATGGATTTTTCAGCCAAAACAATATTATAACCGACTCTTTTCCACAGCAAATGTTGGAATTTTCCTCCATGGTTCCACTCTTTTTCTTCTAAAGCCCCTTATTTCAAGAACAGTTCAGTTACAGAAAGCAGAAACCATTCTAGCCATTTAAAATAGAAGCATTGTTTCACATCGTGCATTAGGTGCCCAAGAAATTGCTACCAGGACTAACACAGCAGACTCTAGACCGTGCCTCCTGGAATGGCCCTAGAACACCTTAGAACAGGGCAGACATGAGGAGGTGCCATCTAGGTGGGTGAATGTGAAGCTGACTAATCAAGAAAAAAAAATCCATGTAGCCATTGCTGCATCTGGATGCAAGGATCAGAAATCTGTCACCGTCACCATCATCACTGACACCTGCAGGCTGGGGACAGCACTGGAGAGCAGCTGCTGAAAGCACAATGCAACGTCGTGGCACTTGCGACAGGATCCAGGGGTGGCTCTGGGCAAGACTCAGGTGCACCAAGGTGGATGCCTGGTTCTCTGGAGGATGCTCCATAGCCACAGTTGCAGGAGGAGGGCCTTTGTCTCACTTGCACCAGCGCCTGTAACTGTCACCAGAAACCCTAGCTGCAAAGGGTTCTGCGAAGTATAGCATCTGGCTTACTAGTCTGGAAATCATACCTGGGAAGGTAGAATGGATGCTGCATACCGATCAGCCACAACCAGCACAGCCCTTTCGTCCATTTGGCAAAACAACAACATGCAGCTACACAAAGCATTGACCATATGCTCATTTAAAGAATGAGGAGCTTATTTGTGGCATCCCCAGAATGAGCCCATTAAACTCTCCTGGGTTAATCTGTTTTCAGTTACTAAAGCTGAATAACAGAGTGGACAAAGTATACAGAATCGGAGGGTTGGGAAGGCCAACAGCATGGTACTGACATCTGACGAGGGTCTTCCTGCTGCTTCCTAACGTGGTGGAGGGCGTCCCAGGGAAAGTAGCTAGCTCTGCCCTCTGTTCTTCCCAGTGCCATCACAGGGACCCCGTCTTCATGATGTCATCTGATCCTAATTCCATTCACATTTAAATGTAGGGATTGGGTTTCCCACATGTGAGCTTCTAGGGGACATATTCAAATCCCAGCATCTCCCATGAACAAGTAAATGCCTGTTTAACCCGAGGGCGTGTGACGCTGGGTCCGTGCACGACCACACACCTCCTTTGCTGTGGCTGGGGAGAGTGCAAGGAACAGAGACATTTTACACAGAAACAGGAAGGGCGAGAGGAGAGGGGATTTTCTGTTGTCAGCTGCCATCTTTCCCTTCAGATGGACATCCTGGTGGCCATGCTGAACATCTTTTAGTTGGTCCACGTTCAAGGCTGGGAAGTGACACAGCTGTCCCCAGGCTGAGGGGAGGGACCCAGTTCCTCCTTGGAGACTCTGCGGCTCTGGCTTGGTAAGCTGCTCTCTGGTATAATGTGGTTCTAATTAAACACAAGTCTCGACAAAGAAAAAAAAATAGATAAAATTGGAGAGGGCCTGAGGGTAGAAATTGGAAGATCCTAGGGAAACCAACTGGGGAGAATGCCATTTTAAACAACTCCGGAGTTGCCTGTGATTGGCGAGCGGGGGAGACGGGCCGTAAGGGCAGTGTGCAATTGACAAAAGGAACTTGATGGTAGTCGTGCAGCTTCTCAGAAACTAGAGACGCAGGAGGAGGCCCCCAAAGCCCCTCAGCTTGTCTCCACCACCCAATTAGGATGCCAGAGCCATCCCACCAACCCTGGCACCAGAAGGAGCTAGGCTTTGTCCAAGTGCCCATCTGGGTTAGGGTGGATGAATTAACAAGGGGACTGCTTCCATGTTGTGGGCGATGGCCAAAAGACTAAATGATGTTTGGGGAGTCAGGCTGTTTTTAGGCCAATGACCAAATATGATCCAGCCAAGAGGAGCTGCAGAGACAATGATAAGAGACAGGGATGGGGATTAAACAAGATTGTAAGTTTGGGAACATCTATCTGGGAATCCCTTCAACTTGTCCTGGAACACTCAACAGCCTAGCACAGCAAGGGGAGGACCAACTCCATCAGAGCTCTGTTCCTTTCTATCCTCACTCACCTGCTGAGCCTTGGGCAAGAAAACGCTGTCCTTCCCAAGTAAGCTTCAGGGGCTGCCAAGACACAACCAGCAGCTGTCCCAGGGACCTCCCTGATCACAGAGAATGGCTCTCAAACCCTTCAGTGTTGTCAAGGACGTCTCTGTCTTGGGATTTCTGGAGTCAGAATTTTATCAGAATTAGCAGAAAACACATTCCCTTGTCTCTCTGCAACCCAGATTCCTCCTTTCCAAAATGGACAGAATGAAGCTTTTCACTTCAAAGAGTTGTGGAGAAGCTCAAATGAGATGATTACATTAATTTTGTGATTAGTTCAGAGACTGCCACAGAAGTGCTAAGTAAATATTGTCAGCTTTTGCTGTGTTTTGGTGGATTCTTTCCAGAAGTTGGAGATGGTAGATTGGTTAGAGGCAGGCCAAGGAGAAATGGGAATGAGATGAAGAGGGGCGACTGCAAGGCCAAGTGACTGAGAGCCTTTGGCAATGGATCATGATAGCAAATGTCAGAGTAGACCAGACAGTTCAACTGGAGCCCAGAGAGGAGAGGACAGCCCAGGAGCAGGCAGAAATGTGGCTGGGACCAGTACGGGTTAGGACACAGATTGAACTTCCCTACCAATGGCCAGAATAATGGTGTCTCTAATTTCTCTTACATGAAAATCTGGGTAGACGGCTCTGGGATTGAATGGTGGTTCTGTGGTGCTGGAGATCGAGGCTTCTTAAATTAATGAAGGGAAGTCCAGTTTCTTCTGCCATACTCTGCCATTCTCAGCCTCTGACTCCAAGTCTTGGGCTACAGTGACTCCCAGCTCCATGACTCCGACCTCCTCACCAGGGGAAGAAGAGAAACGTAATAGTTGGCATCTCTGTTTCCTAAAGGAATACCTGGAGGGTGTACATCTGATTGGCCAAGACTTAGTCACATGTGCATACTGAGCTGCAAATGAGGTGGGAAATGCAGTCTTAGCCGAGTAGCCACACGCACAGCTCAAGCTGGGTTATTCTGTACTACAGAAAGGATGGGAAATGCATACTGGAACAACCAATTATGTCCACTGTAGGACTAACGCATATTTTGGCATCCAAATAGGATGTTTATTCCTAACGACTTCTGAAAACTGGCAGAGTTGTGCCATATCGCTTATGAACAATACACAGAGGACCGAAGTGTGGAAGCTGGAACTTCTTACAATGACCCACTACTACCTGAGTACCAAAGCCTTAGCAGTGTTCATGGAAAAAAGATGTGCATCGTCCAATTCCCACCAGGAAGCGACTTCGTAGACTAAGTCAATAATAGTTACATTAATCAACTTTCTCCTTCTTGATAGACTCATCCATTGCGATTGCAATTTATTAAGCAGCCTCCCTTTTCTGAGAAAGGATTATTAAAGGACTGAACAGGCCACGCCTTTTAAGTTTGACAAGAATACTCCCTTAAATTATTATTAGATTTTGAGATTTGCTCTGAAGCTGATGGAAGAGGGTTTTGGAATAGAGCCAAATGCTGATGCTGATTTCAGCAGCTGAGCAAGGTCTGTGCACGCACTCCAGGACCACTCCCTGTCCCCACTCCTGCTGTTTAATGCCTAAGACACGGGTCTGCATATGCTGAAATGCTTCTGTGTGCCCCAAGCCCTTTGGGGAGCGAAGTGAGATACAAATAAGCCACAGAATGGACTTCCTTACTTGAAAGGGAGAACAGGGTCCTCTCCTCTCTGCTTCTCCATCCTCACCTCATGAGGGATGGAACATTTTCAACAAACATTGAAAGTAGGCTAGGAGGAGGGGTCCATAGTAACGTCAGAGGGCTCTGCTGACTTGCCATTGCCCTGCTATAAAATTGGAGGAATGAGATAAAGAAAAGGGAAATGAAAGGAAAAAGGAAGAGGAGAACCAAGTTCTTATTGTTTTGAGCTTTCTTGGTATCATGGGCTACTTTGATAATCTGCTGAAGCCTACAGACCCTTTCCTTAAAAATGTTTCTAAACATGTGAAATAGAATCCACAGGCTCTCCTAGGAATCCAACTATATTGAGCTCAAGCTCTTCTTACAGATTCTTTGGTTTTTAAGATTTTTTAACGTTATTTATTTGAAAGATAGAATTACAAAGAAATAAAGAGAAGGAGAGACAGAGAGATCTTCATCCCCTCATTCACTCCCTAAATGGCCACAATGTCCGGAGCTGGGCAAGTCTGTAGCCAGGAGCCTAGAGCTTCTTCCAGGTCTCCCACGTGGGTACAGGGGCCCAAGCATTGTGCCATCTTCCACTGCATTCCCATGTGCACCAGTAGGGAGCTGGATTGGAAGTGGAGCATCTGGGGCTTGAACAGTAGCCCATACGGGAATCCGGTGTTGCAAGTAGCAGCTTTACCTGCTGTGCCACAGCCCTGGCCCCCTACTTTTAGGGATTCTTTAGGATGTCTGTGGACCTCAGATGAAAACTCTATTGGTTGCCTCCCAAGCCTAAATTATCAGCTCCTGTAAAATCAAGCCCAAGTTCCAATGGCCCAGCCATGGTAGCTGAGAGTCGGACACACAGTGAAGCTGCTGTCGTCCATGGCCAGCCATTCCTCAGACATAGTCACTCTGACCTATGGACATGAACCCAGCTGAGGGCTGGCCCTTTAAATCTCAGGTGCCCAGGCCTCCTTACTGTAGGGAAAGTCAGCCACACGGGACTAGATGGCTGCAGGCTCATCCTGGGCGCCCCTTGCTTTCAACTGTAGCACTGAGCAGAGATTCAATATTGGGATCAATCCCATCCTGGGCTTCAAGGTTCCTCTTGAGGAGATGCCTGGGAAGAGGAGGCTGAAAGAGATATTGCTAAGGCAGAGGAGGGCATAGGAGAGGCGGGGAGACCCAGCACCCCACTCCTTGATCCATCCGCCCCAGCAGTGGAGCTGGACTGAGGGTCCTTCAAAGCCGGACACCACCTGAGCCTTGATGCCTCGGCATGTCTCCACGTGAGCAAGTTTAGAATAAGGAAGGCAATTTCAGGCCTGCCCACGACTCCTGTCATGCCAAGGTCTCACCAAGCCTCACCGGTGACCAGCAGTGTCTTTAGGAATCCCCAAGCGGGCAATGAGCCTTCCTCCAGTCACCTTCTCTGAGACTCCCTCCCCATCTACCAGAAGCTGAATCCCTACTTCAAAAGGAGCGCCCGCTGACCCACGTCTGAAGACCACGGACCCTGCACCACCGACCTTAATCTGGTGGAGGAAGCGCCACCTGTAAATCTCACCCAAAGACACAAGGCTCCCCCTGAGCTGAAGCAAGAGGGCTCTTCATCCGTCACAGCCCCTGTCAGGCCCCGCCACTGGAGAGCAGTTGATCTACCATCGGTTACCATCCCTGAAGCACTTGGGTGTCTTCCCGAAGGAAAATGTTGTTGCCCCCACCTCCCTCCAGGCACAGGGCTTGGTTGGACCCCTGTGCCTCAGAGAGAGAGGAGAGCACACCCACTAGCAAAGTAATGCTCTCTGCAGTTTCCTTCCCGTGGTTTCTCCTGCCCACACAGGACTATGCAGTTAAAAAGTCAAGCTTACTGTATGTGCACTTAATAATTATTTTTATTATGGATAGATTATCATGAAACAACATTAGAGCAAATAGTGATTTGTTTCTGGGCAGCGTGATAAGTCGTGATTTTTATTTTCTTTTATAGGCTTGTGTGGATTTCCAAAATTATCTTTAATAAGCTAGTGTTATTATAATCAGAATAAAAGAAAGGAAAGGTACCCTGTAAGCAACCACTCTGCTTTGAGACCAGGGGCAGTTGCTGAACCTGATCCAGTACAATGGCCAAGATAGAGAAGTTTGTGTTTGTCAAAACAAGACGACTGTGGCAATTTAAAGGAAAGAGGCAAAACTCCTTGAATGACACAAAGTATAAACAGGAGTACAAGAAAGAATAGAGGCCGCCGCCGCGGCTCACTAGGCTAATCCTCCGCCTAGCGGCGCCGGCACACCGGGTTCTAGTCCCGGTCGGGGCGCCGGATTCTGTCCCGGTTGCCCCTCTTCCAGGCCAGCCCTCTGCTGTGGCCCGGGAGTGCAGTGGAGGATGGCCCAGGTGCTTGGGCCCTGCACCCCATGGGAGACCAGGAAAAGCACCTGGCTCCTGGCTCCTGCCATCGGATCGGTGCGGTGCGCCGGCCGCAGCGCGCCGGCCGCGGCGGCCATTGGAAGGTGAACCAACGGCAAAGGAAGACCTTTCTCTCTCTCTCTCTCACTGTCCACTCTGCCTGTCAAAAAAAGAAAAAAAAAAAGAAAAAATAGAAAAAAAAATCCTAGTAGTCTTACCTCTATTGAAGAATTCTAAGTCATAATTTACAGTCTTCCATAGAAGAGAACGCCAGGCCCAGAAGCTGCACTGGCAAATTCTATAAAATGTCACTCTTACAAAATCTTTTTCAGAGGGAGGTACGCCCGACTCCTACTAAGAGGCCACTACAAACTTAAAGCCAAAATTGAACAAAGACAAGGACATTACAAGAAAACTATAGAGCAATACATTTCATAAATAGAGTTGCAAAAATCTTTAATATGTTAGTGTACTAGCAAATGGAATTCTGTAATATAACCAAAGGAAAAAGAGTGCTCTTGTTTTCAAGATTATTTTAGTTATTCTAGGTCCTTGGAATTTGCATACAAATGTTAGAGTAAGCTTGTGTAGTTGTACCAAAAAAAGAAAAAGAGAAAAAATTGCTAACCAAAGAAGTTACAAAAGTGACTAGGCAAGCAGTGGATTAAGAGACATATTTGATACAAACACACATATACACGAGTGTGTGTGCATATGCACCATGATGTGCAGATTGATGGTTTGCCCCAAAATGTTCATATCTTTTTTTTTTTTTTTTTTTGACAGGCAGAGTGGACAGTGAGAGAGAGAGAGACAGAGAGAAAGGTCTTCCTCTGCCGTTGGTTCACCCTCCAATGGCCACCGCGCTGATCCGGCAGGAGCCAGGTGCCTCTCCTGGTCTCCCATGGGGTGCAGGGCCCAAGCACCTGGGCCATCCTCCACTGCACTCCCGGGCCACAGCAGAGAGCTGGCCTGGAAGAGGGGCAACCGGGACAGAATCCGGCGCCCCGACTGGGACTAGAACCCGGTGTGCCGGCGCCGCTAGGCGGAGGATTAGCCTAGTGAGCCACGGCGCCGGCCTATATCTTAATATCTAAAACATGTGTTACTTTACATGCAAAAGGGGACTTTGTAGATACAATTAAATTCAGGATCTAGAGATGGAGAGATTCCCTTGGCTAATGCCCGTGGGCCCAATGTCATCCTGTAGGTGTTTATAAGGTGGTCAGGGTCAGACAGAGATGTGAGGAGGACAGGTCTCTGAACATGGAGGAACTGCCACTCGGTGCCCTTGAGAAGAAGCAAGGCAAGGAGACGAACTTCCCCTAGCGCCTGGAGAGAGGGTGGCCTTGCCGATACCTTGATTTCAGTCCAGGGAAACAGCTCTTCAATTTGCGGCCTCCAGAACAGTGAGTGCTGTTTCAAGACACCACGTTTGTGGTATTCATCTGTAGCAGCAGCAGGAAGCTCATGCAGACACATAGGCAGACAAACACCCCTACAGCAACAGTTATTCTCTTCAATACCTGTGTTGAGATACAGTTTGCCTACCACAGAATTCAGCAGCTCTTTGGAATATTCACATATATGTGCAACTGTACCACAGAACATTTTGAAACATGCTCATTGGCTGGTGCCGCGGCTCACTAGGCTAATCCTCCGCCTTGCGGCGCCGGCACACCGGGTTCTAGTACCGGTCGGGGCGCTGGATTCTGTCCCGGTTGCCCCTCTTCCAGGCCAGCTCTCTGCTGTGGCCAGGGAGTGCAGTGGAGGATGGCCCAAGTGCTTGGGCCCTGCACCCCATGGGAGACCAGGAGAAGCACCTGGCTCCTGGCTTCAGATCAGCGCGGTGCGCCGGCTGCAGCGTGCCAGCCGTGGCGGCCATTGGAGGGTGAACCAACGGCAAAGGAAGACCTTTCTCTCTGTCTCTCTCTCTAACTGTCCACTCAGCCTGTCAAAAAAAGAAAGAAAGAAAGAAAGAAAGAAAGAAAGAAAGAAAGAAAGAAAGAAAGAAAGAAAGAAAGAAAAAGAGAAACATGCTCATCATTTCCAAAAGAAACCCCTATCCTTTAGGTATCAGCTCCTAATCCCCAGCCAGCCCCCCCACCCCCACCCCTAAGCAAACATGCATCCACTTTCTGTGTTGAAGATTTGTCCATTCAGGATATCACATATGATGGGAAACATGATATGTGATGTGGTGTCCCTGATTTCTTTTTGTGTGGTATGTTTTCAAATACACGTTGTGGCATGTAGCAGTACTTCATTCCTTAAGTGTAGCATCATTTTATACTCCCGCCAGAAATGGTCGAGGGCTCCAGTTTTACCACATCTTCACCAACACTTGTTAGTATCAGACTTTTGGATTCCTGCCATCATAGAGGGTATGGCAAGGGTATGCCAGCTCCCTGCAGTTTTCATCTGTATTTCAATTGATCTGCTACTGATGCTGTGAAATTTTCACATTTATTTGCCATTTGTAGACTTCCTTAGAGAAATACCTAATCAGATCCCTTGCCCTAGTTTTGAATGTAGTTTGTGGTATTTTATTGATTTGTAAAAATTTTTCATACAGATGTACCTTGACTTGTGTGGGGTTACATCCTGGTAAACCCACTGTAAATTGAAAATATAAGTTGAAGGGGGCCGGCGCTGTGGCTTAGCAGGTAAAAGCCGCTGCCTGCAGTGCCGGCATCCCATATGGGTGCAGGTTCAAGTCCCGGCTGCTCCACTTCCAATCCAGCTCTCTACTATGGGCTGGGAAAGCAGTGGAAGATGGCCCAAGTCCTTGGGCCCCAGCACCCATGTGGGAGACTCGGAAGAAGCTCCTGGCTTTGGATTGGCACAGATCCAGCCATTGTGGCCAATTGGGGAGTGAACCAGTGGAGGGAAGACCTCTTTCTCTCTTTCTCTCTCTCTCTCTCTCTCTCTCTCTCCTTCTCTCTGTGTAACTCTGCCTTTCAAATAAATAAATCTTAAAAAATATAAGTTGAAAAATCAATTTTTAAAAGATTTATTTATTTGAAAATCTAGAGTTAGAAAAGGAGAGGCAGAGAGAGAGAGAGAGAAAGAGAGAGATATCTTCCATCCTCTGGTTCGCTCCCCAACTGGCTGCAACAGCCAGAGCTGCACCAATCCGAAGGCAGGAGCAAGGATCTTCTTCCAGGTCTCCCACACAGGTGCAGAGGCCCAAAGACTTGAGCCATCTTCTTCTGCTTTCCCAGGTCACAGCAGAAAGCTAGATCGAAAGTGGAGCAGCTGGGACTTGAACTGGTGCCCATATGGGATGCCAGCACTGCAGGTGGCAGCTTAACCCACTACACAACAGCACTGCACCCTGAAAAATCAATTTTAATGCATCTGACCTACTGAACATCATAGCTTAGCCTAGCCTATCTTAACATGTTCAGAAAGCCTACATTAGCCTATAGCTGAACAAAATTATCTAGCACAAAGACTATTTTATCATAAAATGTTGAATATCTCATGTAACATATTGAATATCTATATTCTCAAAAAATGCTGGTTACACAGTAGACTGGTTGTTTACCCTTGGGATAGCAAGGCAGATAAGGAGCTGTGTTTCGCTTCCATGGCCCAGAGAGGGAATCATACTGCACAGATAGACAATGCAGGAAAAGATCTAGATTCAAAATTTATGGCATAGTTTCTACTAAACGTGTTTCACTTTCTGTAAGGAAAAGCAGGGCAGAACAGAGAGGAGACGAGACACAAACTCGCAGTCAGAACAAATGTATTCAGGGAAAATAAATTCTCAGAGGTGGTGACCACTGCCAGCGTGCACACAGACCCAGCACATGGCAGAGGGCCGAAGCCTCCTCAGGCTGGGCTTTTGTTCATCTTCGGGTGGTCTAGGAGTCCGGAGGGGAGGTGGGGCAACAGAAGGAGCTGAGTTTCTCCATACAGGTTTTTCAAGTTTGGCACCGGCTTCCAAACCTGAAAAAGAATGCATGGGGAAGGGTGGGGAACAACACAGAGTGTGAGACTGAATTGGTCTCTTGAAAGGATGCAGGGATAAACGGTAAATTCCGGATTTCAAAGGAGGCGAGGGTAAGGAGTAAATTCCGATTTTATCTACTTTCAGGCAAGGAGCTAGAATGGCTGAGGCTCTGTCCTTGTTCCATCACTTTCACACCATCATAAAATCAAAAAACCCTTAAACAGAACCATCGTAAGCCAAGTATCGTCTCCATATTTTGGATGCAAGTCCCTTTCAGAGTATGACTTGCAAATGCTTTCTTCCATCCTGTGGGTTGTCTTTTCACTTTTTTGATAATGTCATTTGAAGCTGTCAAGTTTTTAACTTTGATGAAGTTCAAAGTATTTTTTTTTTCTTTTGCTGCTGGTGTATTTGGTGTTGAGAGCACTTTGCCAAATCCTAGGTCATGAAGATTTATCCTTGAGATTTTTATCCAAGAGTTTTATGGTTTTAGGTTTTATGTATAGGTAACCGATTCATTTAGAGTCAATGTTTCCATATGGTATGAGGTAGGGGTCCAGGTTCATTCTGTTGATGCGGCTATTGAGTTGTCCCAGCATCATGTCCTATTCCTTCCCCCATTGAATAGTCTGGTGCCCCTGTCCAAATAATAATAATAATAATGATAATCGTAATCAGCTGATTATAGACAGTTGGTTTGATTTCTGCACTCTCAATTCTATTCAGCTGGTTATATGTCTATCCTGTGCCAGTACCATGATTTTGCCCAATGTTGCTTTGTAGTAAGTTTTACGACTGGAAAGTGTGAATCCTACTTCGTTTTCCTTCCACAAGACTGTGTGGCTTTTGTGGGTCCTTTGTAAATTAATTTTAGAATCAGTTTGCCAATTTAAGGGGTAGTTGAAATACTACAAATTATCATTTTTCTTATCAAATATTTGTAGATTTTCTTTAATAGCTGTTTCTTCCTTTGTTCTATTTGCCTAGGGCCATTTCTAGAGCCTTTAACTGCTTGGAATTTTTTAAAAATAATTTTAATCTATTTCACTGGGGAGTGGTTCTGCAGGACTTCTCACACTGCCATACCAGAACTCAGTGTCTTCAACAAAGGATCATACAGAAAAACTCCTTGAGTAAGAAAGAGACAAACAACCCAAAGTTGATGAGGAGATGGAATGACCAGAACTCTCAGACATCGCTGGTGGGAGTGTAAAAGAGTATAACCAGTTCGAAAAACAGTTTGGCAGTTTTTCATAAAAAACAATCCACCTGCCCTATTAATCAGCAGTTGTACTCCTAGCTAAGTAGTCAAGAGAAATTAGAGTTCATGCCCAAAGACTTGTATAAGAATGCTCATAGTGGCTTTAGTCATAATAATCTGGAAACAAAAGGTCTATTTAAAAAAAAAAAAAAGTATAAGAAAGTAGTGATGGGGCCAACACTGTGGTGTAGTGGGTTAAGCTGCTGCCTACAGCACCAACATCCCATATGGGTGCCAGTACAAGTCCCAGCTGCTCCACTTCTGATCCAGCTCCCTGCTAATGCACTTGGGAAAGCAGCAGAAGATGGCCCAAGTGCTTGGGTCCCTGCATCCAAATGGGAGACCCAGAAGAAACTTCTGGCTCCTGGCTTCAGTTTTGCCCAGCCCTGGCCATTATGGCCATTTGAAGAGTGAACCAGTGAATGGAAGATCCTCCCTCTGTCTCTCCCTCTCTTTCTGTAACTATGCCTTCAAAAAAAAAAAAAAAAAAAAAAAAAAGCAGTGATATATGCATTCAATGGAATATTCCTCAACAACAAAAATGAATGAACTACTGATGAACGCAGCAACACAGGCTTTGGAGTAAGGTATTGATATTGCAGTGTAACTAACCAGGTATAAAGTATCATAAGCAAATAATTTTAACTACTTCTACTAAATATAAACCAGGAAGTTGATGCTTCAGGGCTGGACTACTGGCTTCCTGCTTGTCCATGTCCTAAGGCACTTATCGCTTTGTTCCTTATCTCAACTTCTGTTGCAGACAACCAGGGCAGGATGACTTGGTCACACTAGGTCTGATCTCAGCACCTGTGGACCTCAAGGGCCACTGTGATGAAATACAGAAAGAATGTATTGCCTTTGATCTGGTTGACAAGCCTGGACACCTGACACCAGAGACTTGAGGGTCCTTGGGATTTTTCCAAGCAGCTCTCACTTCCTTGGAGCCTCTTTAACCCCCCCCCCCCCCGCCCCCCAAACACCCTCGTTTAGCAGGGCGCTGGTTCTCAAGACCTGGGGGTCTGCTGCCCCGTCATCCTTTTCTCCACTCTCAGGCCTCGTCATTATGGCACCGGGGACAGGGACTGGGTTTACAGTAACGTGAATTAGGGCCGATTCCTTGGCTTCTCAGTCTCTATTACCTTTTTGGTAACTAGGATTATAATAGGTTGACTTGTATCCTCCCAGAAATGCGTGTGATAGGGTCTTCACTCCCGGTAACTCAGGATATCACAATTTGGAGACAGTCTCTAAAGCCTTTCAATGACAATCAATTTAGAACTAAGTCCTAGCGTAGGCCCTGATTCAACATGACAGGCATCCGCATGAGAAAAGGAGATTAGGACACAGACACTGTCCTAGTTCATTTAGGCTGCTATCGCAAGATATCACAAACATTTCTCACGGGGGATAGGAGCTCCAAGGTCAAGGTGCCAGCCGATTCAGAGCCTGGTGAGGGCCTGTTCTTCATGGGCAGCATCCGCTTGTGTCGTCAGATGGCGGAAGCAGTGAGGCAGCTCTCTGGTGCCTCTCTAATGACGTCACCAAAAGCTCAGTCCCTGTCCCTGGTGCCAAATCAAAATGAGGAGGACAAGTTTAGTCTGTTGACCGATGAGGGGGGCTTCGAGGAAGGCTACAAGGAAGGGGGCATCAGGAATAAAGGGAACAATGCATGGGGGTGGCTGCATGCTGGCTTCCCGCCAGGAGATAAGGGACTGGCTGGCGTCACAGTGGTTATCTAGTCTGGTTACATGTTTTACTCCTGGTCAAATTCCTGGTTGGTCAGCAATGCCTTATTCATCAGGGAAGGTTTATGCCTTGCCCAGACCCCTCGAGACAATACTGGCCATCAAGGTGTTATCTATTGGAGAAGAAAATGACCTCAAATGTCTGATGATTAGAATCTTGTAGGTCTGGCTGTACCACTCTTTGAATTCAGTGAGCTGGGCTAAGGGACGTTGGCTTGAGAATATATAGCACCCACATTCAAGGCAGTGTTTGGGGGCTGTCTCAATGACCTTTCAACACCATCGCACTAGGGCTTAGGCTCTCCGCAGATGAGCGTGGCGAGGACACAAATAGCCCACAGCAGAACACTCAGAGAAGTCCACGTGAAGTTACAGTGAGGAGCAGATAGCCCCCTGCAACCCGAGGAGAGGGGCTTCCCAAGACCCCCAGCCTTACAACACCTTTGATACAACACCTTTGCTACAGGCAGACAGATAGAGTAAAACCTATTAGGTCTGTAAGCTGGAGAACACGCCCTGCACCACACCTCCCTATGTGATCTCATGCCCCTACCTGACCTCACCTGAAGGCCCACCTGCCCATCAGACCACGTAACCACTCCCCTTTGGAAAGCACATAAAAGGTGATGAGCTCCCCAAAATCGCTCTCTCTGCCTTTGCTTCACTACTCATGCTAAGCTACTTGTGGCTGCTCATAACCAAACGCTTGCTCCACGCGGCTGCTGGCCTGTTCTCTGCTTGGTATAGACCCAACTTAATGTCTAGTCTTCTATTTTCCCATTAAATAAAACCCTCACTCTCCTACTCATTTCTTGGACTGAATAGAATCCTTGAAACTTACCGTGTTGTCTGGTCTATTTAAGACCATATTGAGAATTCTTCTCTGAACACGTGGCAAAATGGTACCACCTTGACCACAGAACTGAGCCTCCAGAGTGGTGGGGAAACACGTTTCTGTTGTTCAATCCACCCAGCTTGTGGTATTTTGCTTTGGTAGCCCTGACAAACTAACACCTGGATCATAACTCCTGTGCGGAGAACTGCTGAGACAATGAAATGAGGTATGTATATAGAACAGTGAGCACAGTAGAAGCCCAGTCAGGGGCAGCTTGGTACTTCTCTCTTTGGAGATGTACACGGCCACACAAGGTGTGGAGGAGAGCTTTGGCTTGTATGAATGGACGGAAGGCTGGGGAGCATGTGTGTGAGTCTGTGAGTGTGCGTAGTTTTGCATATTCACAAATGGAGTATGTCACTCACAACCATGCATGTCCCCATCAAGCCTGGAGCAGACTATCTATCTGAGGACAGGACTCTTGACTGAGCAATCAGATGTCTGCAAAGTAGACTAGGCCGGAGAACCAAACGCAGCCCTCTGCCTGTTTAGGTAAATGGATCTTCACTGGCGTAGCATTGGAGAACAGCTAAGCCGCCAGGTGAGATGTCCACTTCCCATATCAGAGTGCTTGTTTGGAATCCCAACTCTTCTGCTTCTGACCCAGCCTCCTGCTGAAATGCACACCCTGGGGGCAGCAAGTGATGGCTCCTGTACTTGGGTCCCTGCCCACCCACATAGGAAACCCAGATTGAGTTCCAGGCTCTAGGCTTTGGCCTGGCCCAACCCGGCTGTTGTAAGCGTCTGGGGAGCGAACCAGGGATGGAGGATCGCGCTCTCTCTCTCTGTCCCGGTTCCTTTCAAAGAAAATGAAAAGAAACAATTTTTGGATGAAGTTGTACTGTGTCACAGCTACACCCACCGGCTCCTGGATTGTCCCTGGTTGCTTTCACGCTGCAACTGTAGAGCTGGCTGGCTGTGACAGAGACACATGAACCCTGAAGCCTGAAATCTTTACCATCTGTCCCATGAACAAAAGCTTTGTTGACGAGGCTACGGAGCCCAGTGCAGTAGGACCCAGACGCTCTGTTCTCCTTGATTTCCTTCTCCATGTTAAGAGACCAAGAAATGGAGATGAAAGAGACCTTAGATTCACCGCCCTCCCCGCGTCTCCTCTTGTATGTAGCAACCAGTCCTCATAACACAGGCTATATGTGGAGGTCCTGCAGTTCTGCCCCATGGCCTCATCCGTTAGACAGGGATAGTCTGAGAATGGACTGCCCTGATACACACAAAGCAATCAGAACAGTGCCTGGCACACAGCTTCCCCAAGAGTCCTGCTACTGGTCACTTCTGTCCCCTCTGATCATCTGGAAGACTTGTCCCTTTCTTAGTGTATACGCACAGCCTCCACATCCTCCCCTGCAGGAAACACGGGAGAGGAAGGCAGAGGGGGAGTCGGAGGTGGGGAGGCAGAAACAAGCGACCGAAGGCGCCTGCTTGGCACCGAAGGCCCTGGACGGCTCCCCACTTACCCCCTGCCACCCCATCTCTACTGGCCCCGGCCTGCGCTAATGAAATGCAGGCGGTAATACAATCCCCAGGCTCTGAATTCCTGGAGGATCCTGGCCAGGGGCTACCGGGAGCTGGCAGGAGGCCGGGAGGCGGGAGAGGGCTCTGATAAAGATCAAGTGCCCGCCTCACCCGGGGCTGCCTCCTTAAGCCTGGCCTGTCAGCCGGGCCCCAGCACACGCTTGCAGATCTGGTCCCGCCCCGCCCCCACTGCTTGTCTGGCTTCCTGGGGAGAAAGTGTTCAAGCACAGAGAGCCTCAGGAATGGGAGTCTAATCAGACCCATGTGTGGAGGAAACCTCATGTCCTCTGCCCTTGTTCTCGCTACTTCCATTCCCACCCAGAGGAGCCGGGAGCTGCCTGGGGGCGGGGGGTGGGGTGGGGAACCTGGTGATCAGGGTCCCTCCCACCTCCTGAGCCAGAGCCCCCTCCTCTCTGCTCCCCTGCTGGGGAGCCCAGTCCTAGACAAGGCTTTTGATCCTTTTTCACTCCCCAGGACCAACCAAAGCTGAAGCAGCCACTGAAATTCAAGATGGTTGGGACAGAGTGAGGACAAAACACGCAGCGAAAACAAGAGGCAGGTCTGTGTCTGGAGCTCCTTGTCTGGGGGCAGAAATGCGAGGCATCCACAGGGCGTAGAAGGAAGAGGACAGAAACCTTCCTGCAAGACTATCCAGGCGGTGCTCCACATCTGTGAATTCTGCATCCTCAATCCAGCAGATCAAAATGTTCCGGGAAGGGGCTGGCATCTGGTGCAGTAGTTCAGGTGCTCCTTGGGAAGCGCGCATCCCACATCGGAGTGCCAGCGTTCCAGGGCTGGCTCTGCACCGATCCCAGCTTCCTGCTACTGTGCACTCTGCGAGGCAGTGGGTGATGCTCCCAGTACTTGGAGCCCTGCCAGCCATGTGGGAGACCCAGATCAAGTTCCCAGCTCCTGGCTTCAACCTGTCCAAACCCTGGCTGCTGGGGGCATTTGGGAGAGAACCGTATTATAGAAACGATGTAAAGTACGCAAGAGGAAGTGCATAGGCTAAATGCACATACTGTGCCATTTTAGAGACTTGGGCATCCATGGGTTTTGATACCCCTGGGGGTCCTGGAATCCTTTCCCTGTGGACACCAGGCGCCGAGCGTAATTCGTAGCAGCTGAACAGAGCAGTAAGCTGTGGTTAGGCCCATTGTAACACTGTCTCTGACAGGGGAGAACGGTGTGGGGATGTGTGAAAAAAAAATTTTTTTTTGACTCTTTTAGGAACCAAATTCCTGGCAAAGCATGAACAATTATGGCAATAACCTGCCCGGAGGGAGTCCTGCAGTCTGTGCTTTTCGAATGCTTCTCGTCTGGGCCGAGCTCAGGACAGGAGCTTCCACACCCCCACCGCCCCTGCTCATTAGCCAGTGGTTCTGTGCTAGAAAGCCGCTGCCAGTCCTGGACCTTCGCTCCTTTTGGAAACACAGGGTGAGTTTCTGATGACAGTATTTCCATCCAGAGAGCGACACGTCCCCACCGCTGATGTGTCTCTGTTTAATACCCAGCACCGATTCATCAACACAACTTACCGGTGGTGATAGGACTTGTGTCTGCATGAAGATCGCCAAGCACGGTCAGGTTCTCTGTCAGGCTCGTTGCAGCCTTGCTGTGCAAGGAACATAGATGCCACTCCAGCACTATGCCGGGGACCATTTGAAACAGGGAAGCAAAAAATGCCGAGACCTGGCACTGCGGAGGCAGCCAGGAGGACCTGTGTGTATAGTCTGAGCGCTGAAACGAGAAGGCAGAGTATTCCTTGGTGACCTCAGCAGGAAACACGGGTGTCAGGGGACTCAAATGCCTCCCTGTGCATGACCACAAGTGACCCCAAAAGCATGGCCAATATCATTTTGGGGGTTGCAACTAAATTTTGTAAATAGTCAAATTCACAGTTAAAGAGTCTACAAATAATGAGGATCAGCTTTAAATTAGTCCACTTCTTCTAGCAATTCCATGAAGTGGATATATATATATATATTTTTTTTTTTTTTTGGACAGGCAGAGTGGACAGTGAGAGAGAGAGAGAAAGGTCTTCCTTTGCCATTGGTTCACCCTCCAATGGCCGCCGCGGCCAGCACGCTGCGGCCTGTGCACCGCACTGATCTGATGGCAGGAGCCAGGTACTTCTCCTGGTCTCCCATGGGGTGCAGGGCCCAAGCACTTGGGCCATCCTCCACTGCACTCCTGGGCCACAGCAGAGAGCTGGCCTGGAAGAGGGGCAACCGGGACAGAATCCGGCGCCCCGACCGGGACTAGAACCCGGTGTGCCGGAGCCACAAGGCAGAGGATTAGCCTAGTGAGCCGCGGCGCCGGCCATTATTCCCGTTTAAAGCCTGGAAAACTGAGGCTCAGAGGGGTTATATGAATTGTACTAGGTGACACAGGTGAACAAGTCAGGCTTTGCGTTCCCCCCACATTCAGTATCACACACTTCACAGGTGAGGACCATTCTGCCTCAATCAATCCTTTCTTCTGTATCCATTCCCCATCCCTAAATGCACTAGTTGAGCTGTTGCCATGGGTCAGGGTGTTCTGTCTCCCTTACTTGGGGATGCTTCTGGGGGATCAGGAACCAAATCCCTCCTTCCTCCTGCATGTGGATCTCAAAGCTTCTGGAGCGTGGAGTGCCTCTCCTGCTGCGTATCCCCAGGAGTTCTGCAAGCAGATTCTTGAAAAATGAGCCCGTGTGTCTCTCAGGGTCTCAACCGCTGCTTCAGGCTCACAGGGCACATGGTCAGAGGCTTCAGTTCACTTGACAGATGCAACACATACTGGGCGATTTCCTTAGCCCAGTGCTAGACTCTGCCCGGTGTCACTGAAGACATAAACTTCGCAACCATGGTCCTCTTTGAAGGAGGTTACCTGTGCCGTGGGGAGACTAAACAGGACACAGAGATCATGGCCCAGGCAGAACCTGAAATGGGCCCCCAAACAGTGAGTGGCAGAAATGGAAAGGAGGGGAGTACAGACATCAAGAAGGTGGGAAGAGGGGTAGCCTGTGGGGAGACCCAGGTGGCCAGAAGCTGGGACAAAAGCTCATGATGGGTTCTGGAAGCATCCAAAAATCACCCACGAGGGGCAAGGAGACAACAGCGCTGCTGTTTAAGTGTTGGAGGCTGGAGATGCCCTAGGGGGCACCTTCTCAGTGACCTCCCAAACAACCCTGGGTGGAGCTCAGGAAAAGCCATCCAGTCACAGCGGGGCTTCATCCTGCTTCCCACTTCGGAGACCCCAGACATGCGCAGGGAAGATGAGAGGCCCTGCCAGGGGTCCTGCCCCTACCTCAGGGACCCAGGACTGCGCTTACCTCTGCGGTCTGTTTATTAACTCTCCTCCCAACTCATCTCTCCTCGGTCTGACTTCCGCCTCATTTCTACTTCAAGCCATTCTCATGAGGTCACTCTTGACCTTCCTGTTGCTATGTCCAAGACACATTTTTTGTTTCAGTCCTCAACTAACTACATATTTTCCTCCTAGATTGTAGTCATCATGAAGTCAGGGAATTGTGCAATTACTGTTGTATTTCCAGAACCTAGAACAGTCTGGCAAAATGGGTGCTTGATAAATGTTCGATGAATGAGCGAGTGAGTTTTCTTCCAGTGGCTTCTGTGACCCTGTATCTCCCGTTTTCTTCCTACCCTTTGTCCCCTCTTTCTCTCTGGCCTTTGTAGACTCTTCTTCAGCCTGCCATGCAGGATCACTCCAAGCTTCCATTCAAAGCTATTCTCTCTTCCCATCTATGCTCTTTCCTTGGGAAATCTTACTCATTACCTTTAATTAGCACCTGTGGTGCATAGTGTTGTCCAGGGATGGCCACACCTAAATATTTATCCCATCCCCTGTGTTCTTACCGTGGAACTGATGGCCCTCCACCAAGAACTGGAGTCCCATTCACCTTCCCTTGAATCTCAGTGGCAGTTTAAGACTTCCTTCATCAATGAAGTACAGTAGAACTGCATCCTATGACTTCCAAGATTACGTCACATAAAGGACCACATTTCTACCTGGTTCTCTCTCTCTCTCCCCCTTTGTCTCTCTCTTCCCCTTTCTCTCTCTCTCCCTCTCTCTCTCTTTGGATTCTCATTGTTAAAACCAATGCTGCTGAGAGGAAACCCAGGCCACAAAAAGAGGCCACATGTGGGCGATGTGGCCAAAAGTTCTACCTAAGGTCTCAGTCAAGAGCCAATATCAATATCAGATGGTTCCAGCTCCCAGCCTTTGAGTCTTCCAGCTGAGACCTCAAACGCTGCAGAACAGAGTTAAGTCATCCCCTCTGCCCACTCCAAGGTCCCAACACACTAAAACCGTAAGAGATGACAAATGATTGTTGTTGTTAAGTCACTAAGTGTTGAGGTCATTTGTTACTCAGCAATAGGCAGCCACTACACCATCTGCATGCTGGTATCTCCTAAATTTAAGTTTCCAACCCCATTTTCTCCTTTGATCTCTAATCCACATATCCACTTGCCTACTCATCATCTGCTCTTGGAACTATGATCTCATCATGTCCACAACTAATCTCAGATTTTCCCACAGAGCCAATCCTTTCCCAGGGTTTTCTTTCTTGGTAAAAGACTGTCTTCCAATCATTTCTTCAAGCCAGAAGTGTAGAAATCATCTTTAGTGCTTTCTTTACCCTTCAGCCCACAACAAAATCAATAATTCAGTCTTGTCTCACAATCTCTCGGCACCCTCACTGTCATCCTGTTCCAATTCTCCATCACTCCTTACCTGCCTCCACCCTGCAATGGTTTTCCTACATCCCCAAACGTAGCTTCATCTCCACTTCGCTCTTCACGCTGAATCAAGGTTATCCCTGCTTAGCACACCAGAATGACTTTTCCTTGCTCTTAAGATCAAGATCAAAGCCCTTCACATGTGCCTTCAGATCCTGTGAGATCTAGCTCTTCTCCCTCACCTCTCCCTTTGGTCTCTGCTCTGCACTATACTGCCCTTTGTCCACCCCTGGATTGAGCTGTGATCCTCCCAACATGTGGGCATCATCCAAGGAAACACTCCGTGTCTCCTGTCTCTTACCAAGTATGCTTTCATTCATTTTCCAGATCTTAGCTCAACCAAGGGAGCCTCTCCTGACTCCCCAGCCTGTGTGAGCCCTCCTGTTTTATGTTACCATCCCCCAATGTGCTTTCCAATTGCAGCACGTCTCTGTCTATATTTATATATCATCTGTGAGATTATTTGATTCACATCTCCCTTATAAGTTCAAAAGCTCAAGGTTGGCAGGAATCATATCTATTATGCTCTTAGCACCAGGAGAAGGCATTCAACCCCATTGTTTGACTGAAGGGGCAGATCCCAAAGTGGCTAACCCAGCAGCAAGCTAGCGCTTGTCCTTGAGGGCCAGAAGTGCATTTCTCAGTTCATAAGCCCAGTAGGACAGGGAGATCCTGCTGTAAAGCTACACAGGGTCCTTTCCCCTCTCCAGAAGGCTCATTTCTTTCTAACAGAAGACACATTTTGCTCAGATTTCAGGTTCCCTCCCCTGGTGTCAGGGTAAGGATGAGAGTGAGGAGTCTTAATTAAATTGATCATGTAACCCCCTTGCCCCGGATCAGTGCAGGAACAGGCATGGACACAGGAGAAAGCTACTGGATGAAGATGTGAAGTGCAGGCATTGCAGCCTCTATGGCCTCGAGGGAACAAAGGCCCCACATGCACAGAAGCAAAGCCACCAAATGGAGAGAATGCAGCTCCTCAAAGAGCTGTGAAGCAGCCAGCGCTGGGGCAGCTCCTCAGATGGGCAGGTTGCTCCTTGGTGACTTCTTTACACATACACCTTACCCAGACTTATTTCTTCATTAATGCACATGTGAATACGTAGTTCTCAATCCTTGTATAAATGAGAGTCGCTCCAAAAATTCATGGGAAATGGAATTAAAATAGGAGTTTGCTTTGGTGAAAAAAATTTTGAAATCCACGCATAGTTTTTCATAATATGCATTTCTGTGAAATTTTGGAAAATCCCTGTGTATATGAATTTCAACATTTTCTGGTAACAAAACAAACATATTTTATTTTATTTAAATATACTTTTTTAAAATTTTATTTGAGGAATACAAACTTCATTCATTTCATGTATACAAACTTGGGAACATGGTGATTCTTCCCTCTCATATCCCCCTCTCCCTCCTCCTTTCTCTCTCATTTCCATTCTTATTTTTTTAAAGATTTATTTTTAAACATTTATTTGTTTGAAATTCAGAGTTACAGAGAGAGAAAGGGAGAGGCAGAGAGAGAGAGAGAGAGAGAGAGAGAAAGAGGTCTTCCATCTGCTGGTTCACTCCCCAATTGGCCGCAACAGCTAGAGCTGCGCCCATCCGAAGCCGGGAGCCAGGAGTTTCTTCTGGGTCTCCCACACAAGTGCAGGGGCCTAAGGACTTGGGGCATCTTCTACTGCTTTCCCAGGCCACAGCAGAAAGCTGGATCAGAAGTGGAGCAGCTGGGACTTGAACCAGCACCCATAAAGGATGCCAGCACTGCAGGTGGCGGCTTTACCCACTATACCACAGTGCCGGCTCCTCCCTTCTTATTTTTTTTTTTTTTACAAAGATCTATTTGCAGTTATCCTTAGCGATTCAGGCCTCAATTTCTCAGCAATACCACTGCTAACATTTGGGGTCACATAACTCTTTGCTGTGGACAGCTGTCTTGTATGTTAAATAGCACCTCTGACCCCTACCCATTAGATACCAGTGGTACCCCCATCCCAGTTGTAATAACCAAAAATATCTTTAGACCTTGGGAAATATCCTCTAGGATGTGGTGTAAGTCAACTGAACTCGGTTTTCTATTACTTGCAGTCAAAAGTGCCTTAACCGATATTGCACTCCCTCCAAAAATTATATGTATTCCTGGCAGACTAATCTCATTTTTATCTTTCCACACCCACATCTGCCTACCTCCCCAGACCTGCTCACAGACACAGTCACACCAATGCCATTCAATCCCATCCTTCCTTCCTCTGCCTTACACGAAGTCACAGTGTCACTTCTCAGCCACAGATCCAACCATCTCTGCTGTCACCAGCTTTGTCACTTGCTGAGGGAGCTCATGACTCGATTCTCAGTTATGCTCTTGCTGTGACACAGCCCTTAGCTTTTCCCTGCACCCGTCAGAATGAGGTCAATAGAAGCTTCTTTCGAACTTGTCCTCTCAGGGTTTTCCCCATCCCTCTATTCCTGCCTCACTAGTTTCATCCACCTATTCATCCACCTATTCATGCCTTTGTCCATCTATCCAACCATCCATCCATCCCTTCATCCACCCATTAACCCACTATCCCACATCCATCTTGCATATTTATTATGTGCTAGGAGCTACAATAGGCTCTTGATAGCAAATGGACTCAGATATGGAAGTTATCAATAAAGAACATACAGTTCGGCTAAGAAGAAGGTTCCCTGAGCCAGTAAGTACTACAAATATTGAAGGTATCTGACCTGGTAAGAAAAAATGTTTTCACACCCTGAGTCGCCTTCGCATATAATAAGGAATTTAAGATGATGACCATAGAAGATCTTTATCCACTCATGTAGCGAGTCTGTCAGGGCCATATCTGATGACATGGTAGTGCAGTTCCAGGAACTGGATGCACTTAGGCAAAGTAAGAAAGCCTAAGTTTAACTATGTTAAGTCAGGCTTCTCTTCCTCTCTGGCCTTTTCTCCAACTGGTCTGAATTAGTGAGGTCTAACTGTTTCTATTTAAAGAAAAAGGCAGCAAAATCTTGAGGGTGTGTCTCCAAAAACCCTGCCAAAGACAGACAGAAAGACACACACACACACACCACCACCACCACCAGCTCCATCAGCTGCACACTTCACCCTCAGGACAGGGACATACAGTGACACAGATCGTCCGGAAGTTAAGGGAAAAACAGAAATCGGGCGTCGGTTCAAAGAGCTTAAAGCCAAGGAGGTGGAGGGATGGCCACGGGAGGGGCAGGACGAGAGGGGGTTTGGTGAAGGAACTGCTCCAAACACAACAGCCGAGGTCTCGCCTGAAGATTCTGGATTTCCTCTTTGGGTCTTTCAAAGAATGAGCCTCTGGTTCGGTTTGGCTGGGGGACCAACACTTGTGGGGTGTGGCCTTGGGCTCCCTCTTCCCCTGCACAGTAACTCCATTGTTCAGAGACCGCGGCCAATTTATGGAAAGAGGTGGAATGTTTATGTAACCGACTCTGCTTTAGACAAGACGTTTGAAAAGGGAAAAAAAATGACGGATGGAAGGAGGCCAGTCCAAACAGGGTTTTTCTTCCTTTCTGGACACAGATGTTGGAAAAAAGGAGCAGAGGGAAGGAGGGAGTGGGGGGGGGGGAGGGCTGTGGAGCGGGAGAAAGTCGGGGATGGAGCAGGACTGCCAAAGTCCAAGCTGGCCAGAGACAGCCCGAGTCTGTCTTTGTGGCCAGGGGCACAGCCTGGACGCAGAGTCTCCATTTTTGGAAGCTGCTGTTTTAATTAAATAGGTCAACCCCATCAGGGCAGCTCTGGTGTGGGGTCTGGACCTCATTAGCCTAACATGGGTGCGGTGGGGCTGGCCGTGGGGGAGTGGATCCCCTGGTGTGTACGGAGGGGGTGGAGGCCTGAGATGAGGGAACTTCTTTACTGCTTTCCCCAAAGCCAGGCCCCAGGCAGCTGGAGCTGCCAGCAGGGCCAGACCACAGATGGAGACAGCGCTTCATTAAGCACCAGGCCGATCTGCAGCCTGGAGGCCCAGGCAGGCTGGAAAAATCAGCACTGCTTTGAGGGGGAGTAGCAGGGACAAATCTCCCCCTCCAGCCAGCCCAACTGCGGAGCAGTGGGGAGAACAAGCTTTCTCCCTGTACTTCCCTGCACCTCGCAGGCCAAGGGCAAGCAGCCCTGTCCCTGGGAGCCTCGGGGGAGAGGGAGGACAGTTTTGGGTCCCTAGAGACCCTGGGGTTGAGGGGGCAGACCTAAACCTACACTTGGGAATGCCCAGGGGAGCGCCCCTGCCCCTGGGATCCCTCGTCTGATGGCAGAGGCAGTGGGAAGCGAAGCAGTCATCAAACCTGCACAAAACTGGTGTGAAATCAGGCTCCGCTGAATTTCATGAGAAGTGAGGGTGGGAGAGTAGCACATGCTCAGGACGGACAGCAGCAGAAGAGGTTAGAGTCGATTCCTAGGAGCAGGGGTGGGAGGCCAGGCAGGGCCCCCCCTGTGGCCTCTCACAATAGGAGGAAAACGAAGAATCAACTGACTGCCTTGTTTTCCCCAAGGGAATCAAGCCGGGGCGGCTGCGAGGACATCTCTGTCAGCACATCCCAGAGACCAGCCAGTGTCAGGTGTCCCCCAAGAACAAGGCCGCCATGTAGATCATCTACATGGGGCGCTCTGGAGAGAGAAAGGGGTCTTTACCAATCACAAGGCGGGGCCCACGGGCACCCAGCAGGACAGTGAGCCACACTCCCTGTCTGTTTCTCCAAGGGCCTGGGTATGAGGCAGGGGAGGGATATGGGGAACAGAGCATTTTGCTTCAAATACTCTCCAGCACCTCAATCCTACTTGAAGGGTAGGATACATGATTATTATGCAGAATAATGCATGTGCATAAACACACACCATGCACACATGAGTATGCATAGACATCTACCTAGAAAGCCAGATACATAAAGACATGTACACTTATGATACACAACACACAAATTTTTAAAAATTTTCTTTAAATTAATATGAGAAGTGTGTGTTTTGGCAGAGCGGTTAGGATGCCACTTGGGATGCCCATATTCCATATTAGAGTGTCAGGGTTGGCGTCCTGGCTCTGCCCCCATTCCAGCTTCCTGCTAATGAACGCCCTGGGAAGCAGCAGGTGACAGATCAAATACTCCCCCAAGGGAGACCAGGGTTGAGTTCTTGGCTCCTGGCTTCAGCCTGGCCCAACCCTGGCTGGTGGAGGCATTTGGAGAGTGAACCACGGAATGGGAGACTTCTCTCTCTCTCCCCTTTTCAAATATGTAAGATACATTTTTTTTTTTAAAAGAGAGAGACTTTAGAAAGCAGTAGTGGTGGCAAGCCCCCAGGACCACGTCCCCAGAACCCCAAGGGGCCCTGTCACAGATAAGGCATCCCCAGTGCCCAAATCTTCACCCTCTCTCAGGTTTCATTATTTCTTCAGAGTGCACAGCCAACTTCCCAGTGGAGAGTAAAACAGAACAAAGCACCTGCATTTTCCAGTTTCCTTTGCTTCTGGGCAGGGAAGTCGATCTTTGACTCAGAACAGAGCTACCTGGGAAGAGGCACACAGCAGGAAGGGGTCACCCCTCTTGCCCGGCCCCAGCTCGTAGCAGACCCAGCGTGGCGTAGAGCCGGCAGCTTCCTGCTCCGGGAGGCAGCAGATCTGCCATGTGGCTCCCTCCCGGTGGTGCTGGGAGTCGCCGGAGAGGCGCGGCCTGGAGTCTGTTTTTCCAGTCCTCTCAATGTCTTTAATAAATCCTTTTATGCTAAAACCAGATGGGGAAAACTCTGGCTTTGTCTATGGGCTTCGTTTGCGCAGAGAGACACTGACCAATGCAGATGGTCTGGGGCTCGGGTCGAAGAGACGGGCCTTACTTGTAGTGTGAATGATGGGGAGAGGGGGGTGACACAGGAGCACAAAACCAACTGTCCTGGTCATCTGGTGCCCAGCGCCATCTTGTTCAGCCTGGGTCTACATCCACCTGCTCCTTTCTGTACGCCTTCCTCTCGCCTTCTCCTGCCCCATCTCTGTGGCCAGCGCATTCCAGGTCTCTGCGTCTTTGCTCTATTCCCAGTAGGAGTGAGGTGGCGAGAGTTCAGCAAGGTGAGCATGTGCAGAGAGGACAGGATGTCAGCCCCACACGCACAGCTGGCTGAGGGTGTAGCTGGCTGGACACACCCATTCTCAGTCCTGATCCCTGCACGCAGGGTCTTGATGTTTCCCCACCTGGGGCTCTCAGGAGCCACTGCAGAGCTCCAGGCGGGGCCTGGTGAGGGCAGTCCGACTCCTGACTCAAGCCCTGCCTGTGCCCCGAGGCCAGAAGGAACCCAGCTGAATCACTGACCCTCTCAGCCCTTCAGCTTCCTCATCTGCCAAATGAAGGAGTCCAAGATCAGTAATTCTCACCAAAGCTTTGGGGCGGGGCTGGTGCCGTGGTACATCAGGTTAAAACTCCAGCCTGCGGCGCCGGCATCCCACATGGGCACTGGTTCGAGTCCCGACTGCTCCTCTTCCAATCCAGCTCTCTGCTGTGGCCTGGGAAAGCAGTGGAAGATAGTCCAACTCCTTGGGCCCCTGTACCTGCGTGGGAGACCTGGAAGAAGCTCCAGGATGGCTTCAGATCAGCCCAGCTCTGGCCATTGCAGTCATCTGGGGAGTGAGCCAGCAGAATGGAAGACCCCCCCCATAACTCTTTCAAATAAATAAAATAAATCTTAAAAAAAAAAAAAAGCTTTGGGGCATCATAGATTCCATGAAAAATCTGATCCTGGGGGCAACCTTTGACCTGGTGGTTAAGCCACCACTTGGGACGTCCAAATCCCACATCTGAGTGCCCGAGTTTGAGTCTCAGTTCTGCTCGGATTCCAGCTTCCTGCTAAGCAGCCCCTGGAAGAGAGCAGGTGATGGCTGGGTCCCTCACATCTATGTGGGAAACCTGGACTGCGTTCCTGGCTCCTGGCTCTTGGCTCTGGCCATTGTGGGCATTTGGAAAGTGAGTGTGCAGTTCTGTGTGTGTGTTTGTGTGTGTGTGTGTTTCTCTGGTAAACAAATAAAATGTCAAATAAAAATTAGATTTTTTTATTTTTGTCCCCAGCATCTCTTCCCCTCCAAAGAAACGCACTCAAGCCCGTTGATTGAGTAAGAGGATTCAAGGTTTCTCATCAGCCTCCTGCTCCCAGGTCTCCTTGGGTGCTGGATTCTGGCAAAGTCTAGTGGAAAAGCCTGCCTGGTGATCTTGGCTCTGCCCTGGGAAGGCCATCCCTTCGTCGAACCCCACTTCCCTCACCTGTGAAATAAAGACACTGGTATCTGCCCTGCCAACTGTGTAGCATCGTCAGGAGAGTTCTACCAGAAGGTGAACGTCTATTGGTAAGCTGCGAGGTTGCGCACATGTGAGAGGCCGATCACCAGCTCTCTGTCCTCTTTCCTAAAGCCTGGGCTGACGGTGCCATCCAGCCAAGGTTGCCAGAGCCCAGCCTCTCACAAATGCGCGACCTTCTCCTGACCCGTGGGGTCCTGTCAAGGCTGCATCACATCCCACAGTTCCAGGCCCATGAACAGCGCGTCCCCCCCGAGTCCCTGCACTCAGCGTGCTGGCTGGGGCTGTCTGGGCGCCTGTCTCAGCTCCTGCCCGACTGGAACAGTCCCCTGCTCACTCATCCACTGCTGTTCTGCAAGGCGGCAGAGAGCAGTCAGGGAGGAAGGGCGGGCATGCCGGGTACAGGGCCATCTGTCTCAGCCTGTGGCCTTCTCTGTGGCACTCCTGCTTCTCAGACTTCCTGTCTAAACGTGGGCTTCGGAACATGTGAGCCCGGACTCGTTCCCCCTTGGGACGCTTTCCGAGAGGGGGCATGCAGAGACAGGCAGCGACAGCCTGATCGGGGCCAGACACTCACCCAGACACAACCCCCCGCGGAGGGCTGCGTCTGTCGCAGGCCTGGCCTGGCCTGCATGGCACCAAGGAGCTACATCAAAGCGGGAGGGTGGCTCCGGCATGTGGCTCACCTTCCTGCCAGTATTTTCTCCGACAAGACTTCACTTGCCGCCCACATTCTCTCTCTCTCTGGCAACAGAGAGGATTAAAGGCCCTCCCTTCTGCTCCGAACAAAAGCTCTTGCCACTCTGGGAGCACCACCTCCCAGGCCCCTGTACCTGCCTGCCCAGCTGGTAGGAGCGCCCTGCACAGCCTGTCCTGGGGTGTGTGATCCTGTCGCCACCCCAAGGTGTTGACCCTCTAGCCCCTGGGGGTTTTCCCTGGGCAGTGTCTGGGAGCAGTTTCCAAACTGCCTTTCTGTGTTTCTGTGGTCTTGAGTGAGAGCAGGGCTCAGGGGCCCCAAGAAGGAAAAACATGGCCCCAGGGAGCAAAGAGGAGAGAGGACATGGCTGTGAGCCAGCTGGAAGCTATGTGATCCGTGAGCAAAGGGTCGTGGAGAACAGGGCTCGACCTTTCCATAGCCACATGTGTCTATGCAGCACTAGAAATGTGTCTTGTCCTAACTGACATGTGTTATAAGTGTAAAACACACCCAGATTAGTACAAAACCAAAAAGTGTATAAGATCCCATTCGTAATTTTCATATTGATTACATGCTGAAGTGCCAATATTTTGCATACATCGGGCTAAATATATTACTAAAATTAGTGTCACTTGTTTCTTGGAACTTATTATTTTTAATGAGGCTACTAAATTTTTTAACATCACACTCATGGTTCTCATTAAATTTCCATTACAAGTGCTGGTCTAGCAAAAGCAAAGAGCCTCTCCGGGGGTGCATTTTGGTCTTAGTGGTTAAAACACCAGTTAGGATGCCCGTGTACCTGGTTCCATACCAGCTCCGGCTCCTGACTGCAGCTCATGCACACCCAGGGAGGCAGCAGTGAATGCTCCAGTCATTAGGGTCCTGCTACCCATGTGGGAGGCCTGGATTGAGCTAGCTTCAGTTTCAGTCTTTGCAGGCATTTGGGGAATGAATCAGCACAAGGGAGTGCCCCCTGCTTTCTCTTTGTCTCTTTCAGACAAATAAATAAAAAGTTTTTCACAAAGAAAGAAAAAAAGTCCACCTCGAGTTCTGCCATGGAGAAGGAGGACCAGTTAGAGAGCACCTGCTATGTCCTCCTCCCAGTCCTCCCTTTGAACAGTCCTCTTCCACGGGGAACAGAGCCTCTGCCCAGCTTGTCTGGGAGTGAGACAAACCTGGGCTGGAACCAGGGCTCCTGAGCCGACACTGACACTGTCCTTGCTCTAAGCCAGCCCCTCACTCCCTCACTCCCTCACTCTCAGGGCCATGCCGATGAGCTTGTGGCTTCTGGGGGCATCTGTCTAGGTGACCTCACTGTGGGTCCACTGAAATGTTGGGGACCCGGGGTGGTGGTGGTGCAGTTTCTTCCCACCAGGAGGGCTTGTCACAGCCTCCACGCGTAGGGAAGAGATACCCTTCCGACGCATGGCATGTTCTATTATTTATTAACCCCGAGGAGGCCTGCCCACGCTGGCCTTCCAGCTGCTTAATTGGATTTCATGACAACTTTTTTAAAAGGAATGTTCTGAGGAGCAGTGTTGTGTCCTGCCCCAGGGGTCCTGTGAGGTTTCCTCGGTCTCCTTGAAAATGCAGCCATGCTGTCTCACACGGAGCTTTAATCACACATGTCAGGGTAGCTCCAGCCCCAGCGGAAGCTGTGGTGGGGCTGGCATAGCCGCCGATGCTCAGGGTTGGTGTGTAAGAGCCTTTCTTGGCTGCGATGGAAAAAATAACCCCTGTGTGGGATTGCAGGGGGCTGCTGGTTCCCTTGTGTTTCCATTACAGCCCCTGATGGTACCAAGAGCGGGGCTGATCAGGATCAGACTGTCACAGGTTTACATTTCCTTCTGGTGTATGAGGGGTTGCGGTACCAGCGATAATCAATTAGCTATAGAAAATTACCTGGACGCCAGGCAGCTAAACACCTGCCACATCACGGGGCTGCTCATCGTCCTTGCTCTGTGGTCAGCTCCATCCAGAGGATGCTTGGGGGGTGGACAATGGGAGAGGACTCCTGGCCACTCACTGCCCCGAGGCCTGAGCAGGTACAACACCCGCTATGTAGCATCTGCTTGTATCAAGTCACCTTTTCAAGAACAGGCAAGACTTCTTGGTGCTCTGGGATACGTCACTGGTGCGTCAGGTTGAGCTGCTCCTTACCACACCCACGTCCCATATTGGAGTGTCCAATTTGAGTCCCGACTACCCCAGTTCTGAATCAACTTCCTATGAAAGCATACTCTGGGAGGTAGCAGAGGAAGGCTCCTGCCACCCCTGTGGGAGAGCCGGATTGAGTTCTGGGTTCCTGGCTTCAGCCTGGTCCAGTTGCTGGCACTTGGGGAGTAAACCAGCCAAAAGAAGATCTCTATCCCTGCCATCCAAATTAAAAAAAAAAAAATGAAAAGAAATTTTAAAAAAATTCTTGGTGCTGTGGTAGGGTTTATGGGTGGGCTCTTTTAATCTGCTGGATTCCTGCCAGTGTTATTTATGAGGCTCGCTGAGAATGGAGGCTGGGAAACTTAATGTAAGAAGGCAAGGATCCGCCCCCTTGTCCAGTGCCTCTCTCCTGTACTGTGGAGGCTGGACACTTACAGGAAGGATGTGCCCATGAACCAGTATCCTGTGGACCCAGAGAATTTGGAAAGGATCCTAGACAGAAGGGACAGAGGGCGGGCTCCGAGGCTGATGAGTTCAGACAGCCAGGAGATCCCTCCGATGGGCTCTCTTCTTGGAGGGTTGCACATACTTCCTACATTGGTCCCCATGTCAACAAGAACAAGGATCGCAGAACGAACAGTGTGATGCACCTGCTATTGTGAAGAGGGACTTCCCTGACTTCCTGTTACCTGTTATACATCCCAACAATCTGGTCATGTGGGTATCATCGTTAGCCTCAGGTTACTCACAAGAGGAAACCGGATCTTAGAGAAATCAAGACATTGCTGAAAGTTGTGTGCAGGCAAGATTGTTAACTGAGTTCTCTTAGGCTGAACCCCACGTTGGATTCCTGCTTTACAATGGCTGTCTAAAAACAAAAAGCCCCAAACCATGATTCTGGCTGAACATTACATTTTATATGTCATGGAACAGGCCTACTGTAGCCCTGGAAGCTTCAAACAAAATGTACATCTTGATTGCCCTTGAGGGGAAATGACTGTGTAAGTCAGGGCAGGGAGAGGACATGAGCAGAAGGTAGCCTGGACTGAGGGCTGGAAAGCATTGAGAGTCAGGCCTAGAGGTTAAGTGCACCTGTTAGGCTACTGATTTAGGACATGGGCCATTGAATGGATGGGGAGGCAATGCTGGGGGACCAAGGGGTGCTTCTGGGCACGAGTGGGAAGGTGCAGTGGCAGAGTGCCTAGCAGAGCCCTCTGTGCCAACTTGAAGATAACTGGAGGAAGAGAACACTCCCTGTGGGAGCAGAGGAAGAGGAGTTTGGGTGACTCAAACTCCAGTTAGGTGAGGTGGACAGAGGAGCCCTCCCCACATTTGGCCCCCATCTGAGACCGAGTCTGAGAGCCCTGGCTCACCCACTGAGCACTTGGGCCCTGCAGACCTGGCTTGGGGTTAGGGTCTCCTCCCAAGCTCCTTCCTGGTCCCTGCAGAAAAGCTAAGACACTCCCCATTTCTCCAGCCTCTTGTTTCTCTAATTTTATGATTGTATGAAAATAAGGTTCCCAAATTGCCTTTAATTAGCTTTAATAAGACAGCCTTTTTGCTAATTAAAACGATTATTAAGAAGCCATTTATTGAGAATGAACACAGTTGTTAGAACCTCCGAGAATTCCGAACTCTTAATAACAGCAACAGCCACCCCCAGCCCCTCAGGGCACCTGCCCGGCTCTTGAACTCAGGGCAGAGCTCAGACTGGAGGTCCAGGGGCTCAACCCCGTTCTGCTCTCCTGTGGGCCCCCAGGGCCGGCGCCGTCTGCATCCGGGCTCTCCCTGGAGAGCATGCCCCAGCGCAGCAGGCTGGGCCGTGTCGCTTGCCTTCCGGGGCCTCTGTCTCCCTGGCCGGGAGGGTGGCTGGGTGGTCTCGGAAGCCCGTGCCTCTCGGGAGCTTGGAGATGCTAAGGCAGCTGCCCAGGCCTGCCTTCGCGAAAGGCGCACCTCTGGGTACTAGGGGAGCTCAGGACTGGCATTGCAGCTCAGGCGAGGGATCCTGTGGCCCCGTGGGCGAGCAGTCGCCAGCCACCCGGCTCCCGCAACCGGGAAACCGGCGCGGTGCAGCGCGGCGAGGCCTAGGCGCGTGACCCGAGGCGCGGAGCTGCAGCTCCGTGGTCCCCAGGTCCCGCCCCTCCACCCCCACTCCCGTCCGGGGCTTCGTAGCAGCTGGCAGTTTCTGGGAGACAGCACGCGCGCGTGCACAGGTCTTCCCTTCCTGCGGGAGGGTGCTGGAGCCCGAGTCTGGAGGGGACGTGCCGGGGACGGCTGAAATGAGGGGGCGCCCTGGGTCGCAGGCGGCGCAGAAAGTGCCTCGGGCGTTTTCTGGTTGTATGTCCTTCCGTGGTCCTGGTCAGCTTGAGATTGGGCCGCTCTTTGAATGCAGTGCTTCTTTGTGGAGCTGGGACCGGAGGGCTGTGCCCTTGACCTCTGCTGGCGAAGGCGAAGGAAGAGCTTCCAAGGCCCAGCCCGCCCAGCGGTTCTCGGCGCTGGCCCGGCCGCAACCAGGCCACCTGGTCTCGAGACCCTGGAGTGGCCGGGAGCCAGAGCCCTGGGGAAAGCTCCTGGGAGGTGACGGGACAGGGTCCGAGGGGCGGCCAGGATTGGGAACAGGTGATTTACACGAAACCACCGCCGATTCTGGGAAAGGAACAAAGGGACCCTCCGGGGGCGGGGGCTGCGAGTCCCCTCGCGTCTGCGGGCGGCCGCCAACCACCCGCATTCCCACACCCTGGGAGCAGTGACCCGTACCCCCACGCGCACACCCGCTGTCTTCTCCGCGCGAGCCCTGCGGTCCGGATCAGGCCGAGAGCGCCCGCGGGGGGCTGGCCCTGTCGCTCCGAGGGTCTCCGGCCGGGGCGACCCGGGGCGCGCTGCTGCCGGGGACGGCGCCTCCCCCGCCCCGAGCCGGAGGCGCTCGGCAGAGCCCCCGCCGGGCCGCGCCGCGCTCGCTCGGGCTCTTTGTTATGCTAATTCGCCTTCCCAGCTGGTGCCAGCTGCCTGCACAATGAGCGCCCGAAGCCCTCGCCAGCCAGAGTGGGGGCGGGGTGGGGGCACCCCGCGCGGCGCCCGCGATCCCCGCCCGGCGGGCCCTGGCCGCGTGGGGAGCCGCCTGGCCCGCAGCCCTGCCCCGTGCCCCTCCCCCACGCGGCCTGCAGGGCACCCCCTGATTTCTTCCAGTCGCCCGGGCTGCCCGCCCAGGTGCCAGGGCTTGATGAAAAGTAAAAGGCGGCTCGAGCGCGGAGCGGATGAAAGAGGCAGCCGCCTCGCAGACCACACAGCTAATCCTCCCATAAACCTCGAGCAAATGAGGGGAGAGGGAGAACAGGCCGGCTACAGATGTGAAGTGCAGCCTCCGGGGATCCCCAAATTAAAGCTCGCGCACGGGAGCCCTTGGACCACCACCAAATGACACTAATTGGGTTATGGGACCATAATCTTGGCTGGTATGGAATAAAAAAAAAAAAGCAGTTATAGTCACAGCTGCAAGGACTGTCTTCATAAAACAGAGAAGGGAAGTCTGTTTTCATCAGGCAGCGGCATGGGAGAGAAGAGGGTTCGGGGATCCCCGCGTGGTGCAGGCCCGCTGGCTGCTCCAAGCAAGACCCAGCCGATGCCCGGGGGGGGGGGGGGGGGGGGTGCAGTGCCGCGCCCGGCTGGCTCCGGGCAGGCCGAGTTAATGGGCTGGGCCGAGGTGTGAGCTCACTGGATTGAGGGTGAGGAGCGCGCCTTTCTGGAGCATAGACAATACGTTTGCAGCCATGTGCAGAAATTGCAGAGCCCTTATTTAAGAAGGATCCAGAAGCAGCGTCTGTTTGACGGGGGAAGAGAGGGGCGGGATGGGGGGTGGGGGTGCAACGGGGACAGCATCCTGGGGAAGAGGAGGAAATCAAGAGAAAATCTTTGGAAACAGCCCAGGTTGTTGGAATCTAGAAAGACCAGAGAACAATGTCAGAGGCGTTTTGAGCCCAGCCTTGCCTGATGGAGGCAAGATTCAGATCCAGAGAAGTTCAGGGGCTTGTTCACGGTGACACAGCCAGTGGGTGGCAGAGCTGGGCAAGAACCACTAACTTGATGGTGATCTTGTGGTCAAGGGATAGCATCTGACCATCAATCAATACAATAGACCCCAAGACAGTGAATCAGAAAATTCTACAGTGAGTTTCCCGTTGTCTGATCTAGAATGAGAATAAGCATAGTTAGGAGCAGGTGTTTGACATAGTGGCTCAGACGCCTGCGTGCCACAACAGAGTGGCTGAATTTGATTCCTTCCTGCCTCTGACTTCTGACTCGAGCTTCCAGCTGATACAGACCCTGAGATACAGCGATGATGGTGCATGTGACTGGGTTTCTGCCACCCATGTGGAGACTAGAATGGCATTCTCAGCTCCCAGAGATGCCCCACGTCCCTTTTGCATTCAGTCATCTTGGCTAAAACCAGCTAGGCCAAAGCTGGGCTGGTTGAGAATCCTAATTGATCATCCTTACTCTTTGGAATCCTAATCACTGCATAAAAAACCCAGCTGCTGGGTTTCCCAACACTAAGAGGCCAAGGGTTTGGAGCTGGCCAGCCTACATGCCCTGGCTTCCCACGGCGTGTCTCAGCTGGCTCACATGTTAACTGCTGTTGCCAGTGATGAGAACCCAGAGCCCCACGGTGCTGGAGGAGAGCCTGTTGCAAGGAAGTCCCGGGACCCACAGCACAGCCATGCCTTTGCTTTCACTACACTCTGTGCCCAGTTCTCATTCCCAAACCACATAGTTCAGTTTTGCTCTCATGTTAGGATCTACTGGTCAGCATCACTACAGACATACCTCACCTTGTAGAAAAATACACCCTGGAAACACGGAAAGAGATGGAAACACAATTTTGCAGGTAGCATCCTATTTTGAGACCCTCTGTTGGGTTCAAGTTTAATGGCAGCACAGAAAGTGATGTGAGTTTGCTCTAGTAATAACCACTCCCTGCCTGATCTGTTTTTTGAACTTAGATTTTATAAGTAGAAACTATCCTAGTTATTTTTGATAGGCCATGTCCTCAACATTGTCCAGAAAATTATGCTTTGGCCCCATTATCAGGGACAGCAACATGAGGAACAGTGGTGAATCTAAATTATTCCCTTCCCCAAGTTTCTTTTACTTTTTACTGTGCTGTTTTCCAAATAAAACCAAGGTCGGAGAGAGCCATTCTATACAGTAACTGAGTCAACATGAACCTTGGCAAATCCTGGGGATGAGTCAGAGGTCAGTGGGTTTTCATCCCTTCACTTGTGAGGGACACCTGTCATTCTCTCCACACAGTCAGCGTTCTGAAGGATTCATAGAACCAAATTGCATTTATTAAAAATGCCTTGGGGCTGGTGCTGTGGCATAGAGGGTAAAGTTGCTGCCTGCAGTGCTGGCATCCCATATGGGCACCAGTTCATGTTCCAGCTGCTCCACTTCTGATCCAGCTACCTGTTAACATACCCGGGAAAGCAGAGGAAGATGGTCAAAGTCCCTGGGCCCTTATTCTCATGTGGGAAACCTGAAAGAAGCTCCTGGCTTCTGACTGGCCCAGCTCCCCACCATTGCAACCTTTTGGTGAGTAAACCAGTGAATGGAAGGTCCCCTCCCATCCCCCACAAACTCTGCTTTTCTAATAAACAAAATAATTTTTTTTAAAAAATGCCTTCATTTTCCCAGAGTTCATTCTCAGTTGATGATAAATTTTAGTCAAGCCAAAGGTAAGGAAATCTGACATGGATTAGCCTGTGCAGCATGCAATGGGTTTTGTGGAATACTAAACATACCTTAGGGACACCAATGACTACCTTTTTAAAAGGAGTTTATTTATTTGAAAGGTGAAAGATTTTCCACCTGTTAATTCACTCCCCCAAATGGCTGCAGTAGCTAAGATTAAGCCAGGCTGAAGCCAAGAGCTAGGAACCCCATCCCGGTCTCCTACATGGATGGCAGGGGCCCAAGCACTTGTGCCATCCTCTGCTGCCATCCCAGGTACTTTAGTGGGAAACTGGATCAAAAGCAGAGCAGCTAGGACTAGAACCAGCATTCTTATATGGGAAGCCGGGGCCACAACACCAGCCTCCCAATGCCTACTATTGTAGTAGCTTAAGAGCCCGAGGACCCTAAGTTCGAGGTCACGGTACAGAATTCAAGAAAGTGAACACTCTCTGCACCTAAAGGAGGGTCTGGCAGTGTTGGGGCCTTCAGGGCAGTAATGGATAGCAATGGAAAAGTCACACAGGCTCACTCTCATTGCATATCCCGGCAAAGCCAAGACACTCCCCCAGTATTAGAGCTTTTAATTCAGCCTCATGAGGTGAATTCCATGTGCCTCCCCACTTTACAGACAAGGAAACCGGGGAAAAGTAGGTTTTTGGCCAAGGCCAGATTTGCACAACAATGGCAGAACAAGGATTTCAAGGCCGACTGTCTGGTTCCAAACCCCACTTTCTCAGTCCTCAACTATATACGAGAGACCCTCCGCCTCTGTGCCAGAACCAACAGGGCAGCAGTGCCTTGGGCTGAGGCCTCCTCTTAGCACTAAAGACAGTTTGGTGGGTTTATTGCAAAGCAGAGCATGTTAAGTAAGGACTTGGAGAACAGTGGTGAGAAACCCACCCAACTCCAGAAAAGCAAACAAGCCATCTCTCCCTGAAAAAACAGAGAAAATCCTTTAGTTCCAGAAATGCTTTTTCCTGTCTTCATAACGGGTTTGAAAGAGAAAAATACTTTTGCCTTGTTTCTTAGTCTTTAGGCTTTTCCTGAAAGAAATGCACTCATTGCGCAGTGTGTGTGGAGCACCGTATTCTGACTCCCTCCGCTGTACTGACTCAGAAGGCAGCTCCCTGACCTCTCACCAACACCCCTAGTCTGTCATTCCCCAGCTTTCCATTTTCCTTCCCACAGCGGGGTTTTGGGCTTTGAAGGTGGTTTAAATACGCCAGTGCTGTGCCAGGTGCATTTCAGAGCAATCTACTCCTCTCCTGATAGCAAGGAGACCGGGCCACACCACAGCTGACCTTAATTTCTTAGCATTGCTTCAAGGGCATCTGCAAAGTCAGGGCTGGGGACTCACGTGTGAGAGCTGGTGGGAGGAGGCAGCAGACCACAACATGCCTGATGCCTGGACTCAGCTCCTCCTATAGAATGATCTGGATGGAGGAAGTGGTTGCTAAAGCCCGGTCTAGTCCTGGCAGTCAGGGCCATCAAGTACCTTGTACCTCTTCTTTCCCAAGTTCTCATATTTGCCCACTGTCGTGGGGGATCTTTGCAGGAACCAAGATCACAACTTAACATCTCTGTAAGTTCTGGTGTGTGTGTTCTCTTCCCCAGACGTGGTGTTTTTTAAGATTTTATCATTTCAAATCAGGGAATAGTTATTAAAATGGGTTGAGAAATACGGGAAATTTCATGAGAAATGACTAATACATCTCCATCCCTTCTATCCATTTCATTGTGGTCAAAAGCAGGTGTTTTCAGGCTATGGATAAGTAGTTTGCATTTTCAAAATTAACAAATTGGATCAACACCCAGGGGGAAAAAAAAAACCAACCATAGACAGCCCACCAGAGAATTGTTTACCAAAGAAGATGAAGCTCATGGCGATGGTTTGCAAACATCACCAGACTAGCTTGTGTAAATTCCCTCCGTTTAGTCATCCTTCTTCAGCTTGTCACAGATACTGAAGGGAAACGCAGAAACAGGAAATTGCAGACTATTTTAAACAGCATGTTTTATTAAACTCACTTGCTGATGCACTTTATGGCAGGATGTGAGCTTCAAGTGTTCAGAACTTACATCTTTGCAAGTGCTTTTGCTAAGTGCATTCTCCCAACTAAAAAATGGCAAGTACCCAGGGCTGGAAACCATCTCTAAACTTGCAACTGTTTCACCCGGGGTCATATAGCTCTGTCATACAAAATGGAGAAGTCTTAGAGCTCATACCTTGCTTATACATTGTAACTCTCAAAGAAGCAACAGAGGCATCTTGTAGTAACTTACAGATTCTCAACGCATTTATTTTAAACTGCAGAACCAAAACACAGCAATCATAAAATGAATGACTAGAAACCATACATCATCTCTTATTATTTAAAAACGGATTTTATTCTCTTCATAGGACAGTCCTGTATCTAGTTTAAACCATCATCGTTAGTGCCCTGCTGAATCCTTGTCTTGGACAGGACCTAGTAAAACTGGCAGAGAGGTGACAACCTCAACTACAAATGGAAGGACTTCAAAAGATTAAGGGGCTGTCATAAAAGTGGATTTGAACAACTAATTTTTCCCCAAAACATTTCCTGCTCAGTTTCAGCCCAGCTGTATCACATAGGAATCCTGTATCTTTGATGTTTGCTGTGAAGTTGTTGTCTCCTAACTCCCATATTGTTTCTACTATGTTGTTCGCTGCTCTCTTTCTGATACACAGACAGGAAGTGATCAAATTCATGACTGGAGGGGCTGCAGCCATGCTTTGCCAGAGTTAACCAGGAGCTCTAAAAATAAATACTTTTCATCCACTTGCTTGTGCATTTGTTTAACAAAGTAGCTTGTAAAGCTCTCTAAATTTGTGTTGTCTTAAAAGGTCAGGCCAAAGCATGCAAAGGTGTTTTACCCTGATTGTTGATTGCCTGTTAAACAGCAGCTTCTGCTGGTTTCAAATTGTTTACTTTGCTCCCAGGCTCTTGTTCCTGCAATTCAGTCCTCAGAACCCCTTCCAGGTGAAGTGTTGAACCACAGGATTTTAGGAGCAGAAACCCAGCATGATTCCTTTACCTGTCTAAAGTGGGTCTGGCAGACCACCTTCTACAAGCACCCACTTTTAGAAAGGAAGAACAGGAGACACAGGCTAAGGATTTCAACGCCTAGAGGGAGAGCACTCCTGGGGAGCAGGACCACCTTCATAAGCCAAGATTGCTTTTAATCTGCCTAAAAGTTTGGATTCTGCCACATCAAGCCTTCCTTAAAGCAAAGCACAGCTATGCGAGGGGCTTCTTGCTGGCGAGGTCAGCAGGCTGGGGGAGTAGAGGCCATCACACCTTCTCCAAGGCTCAAGAACCCAACAAATAGCTTTCACTTACTCTGAAGGGAAGCCTTGGCCACCCCAGAATAATCTAACTGGAGATGTCATGAATAGAAATGACAAAGCTGGACAGTCAGAGGCCACGGTAGGAGCCAAGAGACCCCGAAGCCCTCCGACTAGCCACAGGGCAATGTTTGTAATAGGTTGGTGTCACGGATTCTTTTTTCATAAAGAAAAATAGTTTATTTTAGGTGTTGGAAATATCCTGGATACAACACATGTTTATGTTCCTGGATTGGAAGGCACCACTCATTCTGCAAAGATGCAGTTCTAGTGGCTTCCACTGAACAGCACCGCCAGCTCAGCTGAGACCTATCCACCATCACCAGCTTCTCACTGTACAGCTTTGGCCATCAGGAAAAACACTGGCGACGGTAGGAGCTTTGAAAAAGCAAAAGCCTAAGTCTTATCTTCCATATTTAAATTTCCATGAGGTATGATACTCTTAATAAGAATGCTACATGTGACAAATTCATAAGCTCATGAGCTTTCAACTTGCTTTCTCCCTTTATCAAATAAAATATTAGCTTCCAAGAATAACATTAATACGGAATTGTACAGAATACCATCAGCAATCCTTGGTAGCTATTGTAACTGTTTACAGCTGGCTCTTAGTCTTAAAAAATTTGACATTTCATAAGGGAACTAGCTAGGATTCAGTATTCACAGCTTTGTGCTATGCATTTTTTTCAGAAACTTTCCAAAAAAGGAAAAAGCTTACAACTTTAAGATATAACCTTATTGATCACCACATCATTTATTAACATTGTGCTTCTTTATCAACAGAAATCTAAACCTATAAGCTAGGACCATTCCAAAACATGTGTTAGATTGGCCTCTTAAAATACTTTTATTTTAAAACTCCTGTGTGGCCGCTGTCCACTACAGTTTCTAGATGCTTTAAACTTTTATGAAGGGGAGAGACTAATGGAAAAGAGAAATATAGCCAATAGCCACCTAAAATAAAAAAAAAACCTTAATGAGTTTTGATCCTTTTAATAAATATATATCAAGAAAACCTCACTTTATTACAACACATTCATATACAAGCATCTATCATCTAAATTTTCAACATCAAATGTTTATCAAATATTGAAAATAAAGGACAAAACAATACTAGACTATTTCGCTATAACACAAGAACATGTTTCAAAAATTGGTCCTTGTGGACAACTGCCCAAATGATCCAACTCATACACTGTATGAATGAGACCTATATTTAATATTAATAGCAATACTTTTAAAAAGCTTTATCTTGGAGAAACTGGGAGGACTCACTTATTTCCTCTGTTTGGCATTTAGTTCCTATGGAGTTTAAAGAGGCTCAAGTCCATGAGTAGGCTTGGAAATTGGAATACAGTGTAGCAAGAGCAGTTGGCTGGAGCGGAAGGCAGGCAAGTCAGAGGGCCACTCTGAACACTCTTGCCAACGCACAGATCAAAGATGTTATTGCAGAGAATGTTGACCGAATACATAGTCACTATCACAGATGAAGTCCCATTTCTCCAAAATAACTTTTCCCAGAACGAAAATCTTTACACTCTTTAAGATAAACCTCATTGATCACCACATCATTGATTAACATTGTGCTTCGTAATCAATAGCAAAAGTCATATATAAAAAACCACATGCTTTGATAATCTAAACAAGTGAAATGATGCAAAACAGACGAAAAGATAATGCATGCCACTGGTTCATGAACTTCATTGGACAAGAAACAAACCAAAGAGAAACAACCCAAAACCCAGAAAATCCAAACCCCAGCAACAGGCCATTGCCATAGAAGAGCTCAAGCAGCAAGTGCTGGTTTCTCACAGCTCTCCCTATTGTTCCCTCCGTCCCTATCAAAAAATGCCAAATCCAAACGCAATCAGGCATCAAAAATAAAGGAAGAAGAGAGATGTCGAATCAAAAGTTGAACACAATAGTTCAAAGTTAACAGTTCCCAAACCATACTGATCCACCCTGTTTTTTTTTTTTCCTGTTTGTTAAATCCCTGCTATAACTCTGATTCATCCTTAATTTTCACATTGGCAAAAATTAAGATAAAGTAAGGCACCAAGAATCGCCCTGTATACCGCCTCTCTCCAAGCCTCAACACCCATCACAGGCAAGTCAGGAAGCTGCAGGGAACATGGCCTCCGCGGACTGTAGACTTTCGCCCCGAGACAGGTGTGTTTCATGCCATCACATCCCATTTGCACATCACAAGACTGCTAAATACCAATATTTAACAGCACCATGAAGCCATTTCACCTAGCTCCCTGCCTTCAGTCTTTTCTTTAGAAAAAAATAACTGTATCACGTAGAAGAAGCAGACATCCTTTTCTGGTTACATTGATCTGCTTGCCAAATAACCATCTAATTAATTGGCAACCATGTTGAAGGTTCTTAGCTAGTGACAGGCTCCTTGGGGGATGTCACAGGGGCACATTGTCTCCACCCCCCATCTAATCTATTTGTCTCTTCTGTAAGAAAACTAAGATACACTCTTCTGCATTAAGTCAACTGTTTTCTTGGTAAAATCACCACATTGATAAGTAGCTTGCTGATGCCTACTTTACAGATGTTTTATGCAATCTGCTCTTCAGGCATTAAAATGACACGGCATGTTCATGGCATAATTTTATCAGTTGTACAAAACTATAAAATCCATTCAAAATAAAATTTATGAGAGCTAATTGATCATGCTGGGCATGCGTCAAAGTTTTGGGGCAAAGATGGCTCATATTTTACTTCCTTTGCTGCAGCACAGTTTGCTACTCGGTGAAGGCTCCTTTTTCCTTAAGGACTTTTTCCAAGACTCACTGACATTGTTTTTCTCATTATATCCAGTCTCAAAATAATCATAAAATTGGCCTTTGCACTCAAAAGCAAGGTCATTTCCCACAGGTTCATGGCTGAGGGGGCCACCATCTCTGCTGGTGTCATTATTTGCTTTCTCATCATTTAGTGACCTGACATTAGTAACAAAGATTTCATTGGCAGGTATCTGGCCATCACTCTTGTACACAGGTGCACTGCCTACATCAAAATCCACCTGGTGGGAACAACTCGGTAATGGTAGAGGGGGAGAGGAAGAGGAAGAGGAAGAAGAGGAGGCGGTGTTGGAGGCACTTCCGACATTAGCATTGACAGAGAAGGGTAAATTTAGGTAGTGACCACCACACTCTTGGTAGAAGCAGCAGGCATGGAACTTCTCACACTCCTCTTTGGCCATCCGGGGTCGTTTTCGGTAAGGGCAGTCTTGCGTCATAAACCACTCTTGGGCGGAGGCGCCGCTGAAGGAGCAGGCAGGGAAGCACCAGTTATTCTGCATGATGATTTCTCCGTGGATCCTTTTCATCAAATTATTTATAAGGACAGACCTTCGGAGGTACACTTCTGGGTCGTCAATAAACTTGAGCTTTTCTAAGGACATATAAAGGATGTGGGCTCGTTCCTCAAAAATTGAGATGGTCTAAAAATCAAAAACAGGGAGAGAAGGCTTAGGACATGGACTCCGTACGGGTATCAGCAGAATCGCAGTTCTTTCTCAGCAGTGTCTGGGTCTGGGAAGGCTATGGCCTAGGTTCCCTGTGGCTCGTTTAGAGATGGTGTCCCCGGGGCTGCTGAAGTCCTCTTTCCTCACCCACAGGGGCTCCTGGGCCCTTCCTGACTCACCGTGTGCTCAAGCACCAGGGGCCTCCACAGGGCCCCGCCAGGTGCTCACTCTTTCATAAGCCAATGGGAAAGATGCCGAAACGCACCAGGAACGTAAGCTATTAGAAGCCAGGAGAGCAGCTACTTTGGGGAGCAGGGTACAGTGACTAGAAATGGGTGCAAGGAAGGATTCTGGTTGCTGGCTGCATGATGGTTACCTGGCAAGGCTAAGTTCGGTGAAATTCATCGAGCCATACTATGATGCGTGGTTTTTTTTTCAATGCATGTAAACAGACACACATGCACACACAGACACATACAGTCAGAGATGGTACACCAATAAGCGTTTTTTTTTTTAAATGCCAAGATGCAGGTCATAAGGGGCATACTGCACACCTGCTCCAGCCTACGAGGAACCGGCTTTCAGCGCTGTCCCTCGTTTAGCCCTCTGGGTTACGACTCTTGTTAGAGACGAGAACAACAGTGATTCCTGAGGCTCAGCAGGACCAAAGCAGGATTCCTGTAGGGGGCAGGATTCCTGTAGGGGCCAGGCAGGAGAAAAGATGCAGAGAGGAAAAGCGAGGACTTGCTCCTGGGCCGTGAGACAGCCACAGCCACAGCCCTGCGCAGAAACTGAGAAGGAACGCAACGCACGGGACCAGTTCACCGAGGTCACGGGAGAAGCAAGCGGATGGCATAACCTGGGGAGCTGTGAACTAACCGAGTCCAGACTGATCCGTGGAGGGACTCCACGTGCAGGGCAAAGCCCAGTGTCTGTGGACGCAGGCTCACACCAACATTGAAAGGATGGGGGCTACGGAGGAGATGAAGGAGGAGGCAGAGGGGAAAATGAACTGAAAATGAAATGCAGGAAAATTACCTGCATTTCAGGTAATTATGGTCTGGGGCTATACCCCCTGGATTTAATCACGGATAGTTCTTTCAGGGAAGGCATCATCAAGAAAAAAGAATCGACTATTTCAGAAGCTTAGTTTCCCAGTTTCCTAGTGCCAAGCACTTTCCCGCATCCTGTTATCTTCCTACTGTGCCAGGGAGCTTCAGAAAGTTTGTGCATGCAGAGAACTAAAACATAATGCCAGGGACAGGCATTTGGTGTACGGGTTAAGACAGCCCATGGTGAACACATGCCTGTGTTCCCGTCCTGGCTCCACTCTCTGTCCAGCTTCCTGCAGCTGTGCACCCTGGGAGGCAGCAGGTGACGGCCCAAGCAGCTGGGTCCTTGGCACGCACGTGGGAAACATGGATTGAGTCTCTCTTCTGGCCTGGGCCTGGCACTGTCCTGCTGGCTGAACTGGCAGATGGGAAATCTCCATCTCTTTCCCTGATCCTATCCTTGTCTCTGTTTCTCTCTGCCTTTCAAAGAAATTTAAAAAAAAATTTTAAAGACAATGTTAATTTTCCATGAACTTTTTGAAAGTCCCCTCACACATACAAGTTAGCTTTGGTCTCTCCTGGGAATGAATTCTATATTTCAACAAACTTAACGTATGTCGTGAATGTCCAATGAAGCACATTGTCCTCCTAGCAAGCACACGAGATGGTGAGTCTGCCCCCAAGAGGTCAGGACAGCCCCCCATGGGCACCACGAGAGTCAGAGCTTGGACCGCGGATAGCAGGCAAGGAAAGAACGGAGTGCCTCCCCCACTCACGGAGAGAGCAGAATCCCTGTAACCCTTAACACTACGTGGGAAATATTAAATCATAAGCAAAGAAGACATTTGTTGGCTTATATAATTTTGTTATTTCTAGGGGAAAAAGATCTCTTTCTGGCTCTCTCTCCAAGTACTTATGAAAAATAACACAGGGCCCAAAAAAGTGACAACGATTAATGTGGCTCTACTGAGAAGTGGCTCATGTTCATTGCTTGGGTGAAACAATTTAATTTCTGGAACTGGATCAAGCAACTGTTACTTAAGTATCTTAAACTCTTAATAAAAATAATGACTATTAAGAAAACATACTTTATGGCTACAGCTGCTGAGTGGTGGGTGAAAATCCTCTTCTTCCACATACTTCCTCTTAAAGTATGTGATCTTGGATGTTGTTATAGGATTTGAAATTCCCCTGTAATGTGATCCTGTGGTAATAAATCAGATATGACAAATGACATGCGGTTTGCCAGAGGTTCTCCAAACAAAATACTTTCCTTTCCTTTCCTTCCAGAGGATAACTTGGCTGCATATTTGTCTGTGCATGTGGTGATTAAAAATAAACATTTATCTTGATAGTTGCTATCACATGGAATCCTGACCCAGGCTAGGTGAGGATTTCTGGGCAATTATAGAAGAAAATGACATATTTCAACATTTACTAAGTTTACTTAGTTCTAGGCACAGGCAAACATCAACATTCATAAAGGGGAAGAGTATTAACAACTCTAAGATAACATGACTATTCACTCAAATTGTTTAGTTACATCCATGATAACATAACACCACTGTGCAAAGGATACATGTTTAACCGTAACCACTGAGAACCAAACGACTTCCCAGTATCACTGGCTCTAGGTTACTGGACAGATGATTACCTACACACTGAAGTTATGACATTCCTTCTTTCAAAATACAAAATTTAAACTTGTAACTAGGATCCTTTTCACTCTCAAAAATGTAACAAGTCAATTATGACTAAAAGTAGGTCTACATGTTATTAAAGACCCCAGCTTTGAATGCTTTTTTTTTTAAATCAAAACATGCTCCATTGAGTACTTGTTTTATATTCTTTTTTTTAAATAGCCAGCACTACACAAAAGTCCAAACTAACTTGTCTTAGACTATAAGAGTAAAAGATCAGAAAGAACACGTTTCTGTTTTCTTGGCTTTAAAATTGTTCCCCTGCAAGAACCAGCACCAACGGCATACTTCTGAAGAGAAGAGGCATATAGCTGGATATCTCACAGGATACAGGTTTCATTGTCACGCCCACCAGGGCTTGCGCAGCCTGAGAGAACCCTACAGACCACAGGGTAGAAAACCCAAAACCAAGCCCAGAGTTTCAATATTTGGTTTGGTTCAAAAATCCTGATGCACGACTTAGATGCAAGCAGGGGCACAGGTGGACGCAGGTCGGACTGTGATTCAACTATCACTTCCATCATGCCCTGGGCGCCCTGGGCTCACTTCCAGAGGCGCATGGGCAGCCCTGGAAGCCCTGAGAGCATTAGCTCTGGGCTGAGAAGCGCGCCCCAGCCACCACCTCCCGTCCACCAGTCTGGCCGCAGAGGGCAGCACAGGAGGATCAAGGGGGAATACCTGCCAGAGGGGGCCCGGCCCCCCGGTCTCCCTGCGAAGGAGCCTGGGCTGGCCCCGGGGGGCTCAGGCCTCTGCAGCTGTCAGCCTCCCATAGCGTCTGGTATCCGGCAATTTCAGCAGCTCCTTCCGAGACAATGGGCTCGCAGAATCTATTCATGGACAGAACCAGAGTCATCGCTGACAGCCTCAGATCTGGAAAGAAAAAAGGGGAAAGAAAATAGCGCTCCTCCTGAGCGGGCCAGGGGACGGGCTTGGCATCTTCGTCCCTTTGCTTTGGGAAACTTTTACTTCTTGGTCCGCCCCTTCACCCTGCAACGTTTGATTATTTTTTCCAGAGAAGACCTCGGCAAACTCTCTTGCTGCTATTTAGCTCAGCCTTCGTGTTCGGCAAGCCACGTTTCATGGGCGGCTCTTTAAAACCCCACTTCTTATTGTTCTCAGATTCCCCTCAGCCCTCTTCCAGACAGCTGCTTTGCCTTCTAAACACATTTTCCTCCTGACCTTCCCGCAGAAAACGCACCGCTAAGAGGCAGGGCCAAAACCCTTGCGCTTCTTTTCTATTAATAAGGCAAAATCAATTTTCTAGTCGATCCCCTGGGAGTCTCCTTTGATGAAATCCGCTAATCAATCAAAAGAAACGGGTGGAGAGGCAGAACCCTCTACCGTAATTCCAACAGATGCTCAGTGTGTCCCGCTGCCCCCTGCCCCCCCTCCTCTGCTTGCCAAGGCCAGCTCCTCTCCAACATTCTGGGGCTCCCTCCAGCTTCTCCCAGAGCGCGGCAGACACAGAGACACTTGGTAGTTGTTTCCACCAGCCCTGATCGGCCTGAACTGGATCTGCCTCCAGTCAAAACACTGCGAGATGAAGACAGAAAATTGGCTCCAGTTTCAAGCCGTGAGTTGCAGTCCCACAGGAGCCAAGCACAACATCAACGGAGCAGGCAGAATATTAAACAGGAGCCAGGGCTCCAGGGCCAGAGGCAGCCAACAACTCTTCACACTGCAAAAGCCCAGACACAAGGCAGGAACTTTCCAAGAGGCAACACCTCGCTGCTCCTCTCTCCAGTTCACGCCCTTCCTCTGGTCCAGCAGGCTGCTGGGCACCTCTGCCCTGCCCCACTCCTGGGTCTCCCATACCTGGGCCGGTGGTGGTAGGAGTATGGGGGGGGGGACACTTCCTGGGGGTTCCGTGTCTTCACCTGGTCCTAGGCTGGGCTCAAGCTGGGGTGAGGACTGAGCCCAAGGGAGAAGAAAGTCTGCGATCAGAGCGAAATGACTGAGGGGCCAGCAGAGCAGCCGGTTACTTAGGAGACCAAACCTCCTCTCTCTGACTTTGCAGTTTAAAGAACTGTCACCAAAGAGATGTCAGGCCTGGCTTTCTGAAGATTGACTGTCTTTCAGCTACACACCAAGGGTCTGGTTCTCGCTTTCTTTTCCAAATGACACAGCTCATGTCGCTTTGCGGAGGCCTCTCTGATCGTCTCGCGGGAGACTATCATTACCTACATGCTTTGACAAGGGTCCACTCCCAGGGAAACGCTGGCAATCGCCAGGGGAAGGGCAAACAGCTTCATTAAAGTGACAATGGGCTGGGGCTAACACAGCAGCTCTTGGCAGCAATGACTCGATCTTTCCCCCAGGCCTCTCTCTCTCTCAGGTTTCAAATGTGGCTCCAACCCATGAAGAATGAAGCCAGGCTTTCTGACATACAGGAACAGCATCCAGGTCAGTGGCTAGAGGGGGGCTGATCTGGGCAGCTAACCCGCCTCCTCCTCTTTCACAAAGCTCTTCCCAGAGCCATCAGCAGGGGCTTACTAGAAAACCTTGTCACAAAAGAGAAAAAAAAAAGGTTCAATTAATTCTCTATAAAGAATCAGAGACATCAGCCAAGAAATTTAACCTAACATTGATTTATCAAACTTAGCTGTTCTCCCACTCCTTAAACTTCATATCCAAGCAAGGCATCAAACCTCCTGGTATTTTATTCCTTGAAGACACTCATGTGGTAATCCGATGTCTTATCCTATTCTAAGAGATGATCATATCAGAAAATGCTATTGCTAGCAGTTTGCATCAGTTGGTAGCTCTCTCCTATTGGCAGCAACCATAGTATCCAGCTTGAAATTGGCACTCACTTTTCCAAGCCCTGGCCTGCGGAGAACTTTTCTGACAGATAAACAAAAGCAGGTTGATAACCCCACACCCTTTAGGAAGGAAAAGCATTCTCAGGCAGGCTCCTCGTGTTTACTAGGACATCCTCCATCCTGGTCTGTTTGATGTTGGTCACTTTGTTTATATTTCAATGACTTTTGAAGAGTAGCTTTCTGGATTGTCCCGGGACTCCAGAGTTGGTATGTGTTAGTCTTGTTCCCCAGCATATGAAATTCTATCATTATGCATTTGAACTTGAAATGTGACATAATAGTTTTTATCCTGTTTCTTTTGTTTACAATATCTAATTTTGGTAAGGTTTCCTTTTTTTGAATTGGAAACCGGTTACACGCAACATCCTAAACTGGGGAGGCTGCGTTCTGCCAGTGATTTATGTAAATCTGAATAAAACATGAATGAGTTGGGATTACTGGAGAATGGGGAGGAGATTTTGCAATTGAGTCTTCCTGGTCTATTTAGAATTTACACCAGGATGTTAACAAATTAAGAAGGGAAGTTTAACGCTCATGAAAAGCTGGACTGTGCAGTACTAAGCACCATTGTTTCATGGGAATTTTTATCTGTAACACATGGAGGAATCCAAACTGGCATTACTCCCTGTATGAGATTTACATTATAATTCTGCTGCTGAATTCAGAAGTTCAAGACCACAAATTTATGTGCTGTTAATTTTTAAAATTTCCATGTGCTGATAACAATTAAGTACAGCCCCAGGGGTATAGATGGTGGCAACATTTGTTTCTTTACCGGCAGAGGCAGGCAGATCCAAATGGAGGATGTTCAAAGTGTGTTTTGTCTGTGCTTAGAATTACCAGCAGGTGCTTGGGAGTCTGTTCTGTCACCCGAGTGGATGTTGTGGAATGAACGACCTCTCAAACATCCCCAGGAGACTGGGGGCTAAAATGTCAAGTTCTTCCAGCAAACGTTCACAGCAAAGTCACCAGGCATTTCTATACACATTGGTTCTTCCGGAAGAGTTGGGCTTGTCAGTTCTTTGGTGCCACTGTGGTGCTAACAGGAGCGGCTGGCACACTGGCCAGGGCAGCCCTGAGCTAGTGGCCTCTGGACTCTAACGGGGTGGGGTGGGGGGCCCTTCTGGCCGCTTTGTGCCCACACCTCTCTCCTCTCCTGTGACTTCGGAGAACAGGCAGCATTTCTGAAGCGCATCACAGCAGTTAGAGAGCACTGGCTGGAGCCCAGGAGCCCAGGGGAGCTGCTGGGCTGCGGCTGCCAGCACAGCAGTCTCACACGTGTGCCAGGTGGAACCAGCCCCCTGACCTCCACATTGTCCCTAACAAAATCTCAACAGCTTGTCTGGCTCGTGGCGGTGTTGGAAGGGGCCGGTGGGTGGAGTGACAGCCTTGAACCCTTCTAAACAGACAGATGTCGCTTTCCTGCCAGTCCCTGCGGTACACCTGTCTGCCCTGGGAAGCGCATTTCTCTGCCCCAGCCCCGCGAGGCCGAGGGCTTCAGGTTGGGCGGTGGAGTTGGGAAGGCTATGCTGGAACCCAGGGAGCACTGAGAGGTGTCGGGGTGTCCGAGGCTTGGCTTGGCCCCCGACTTTTCCCAGCAGAGGCCCAAGGTCAGGGTCCTGGGTTTGGAAGGTCCATCCCCTGCAGGCGGGCAGCGGCTACGGCGTCCAGGCTCGTGCTCGGACACAGCCCCAGCCCCCGGAGGCGAGCGCCGCAGCCCCGAGCCCCTGCCCCAGCTCGCGAGCTGAGCCCGGCAGCGGGTGAAAGTCACCAGCACCCCAAGTGTCTAGGAACAAAGGCAAGTTGTCTTTCCACGGTGCCAGAGCCCTGCGCCTCTCCTGCAGAATAAGAGCTATTATTATTCTTTCTTTTCGTCTCCCTCTTCTTTTTTTTTTTTTTTTTTCTTAAACCAAGTTTCCTTCTAAGGGAAATAAACACCAAAGGTAGGATTCCAAGGAAGTGACTCACGGCGGTTGGCAGGGCTCTGGCGAGGCTGGCCCGGGCCCCGCGCTCCAGCCCGCAGCAGATGCCGGCCCGGCCTCCCTCCTCGCCGGCCCATCCCACCCGGAGCCGCGGCCGCCGAGCGCCCCGAGCGCGCACCTCCCAGCGGTCCGAGGCCGCCTCGGCCCAGCTGGTGCGGCCGCAGCTGGGCATTCGGGAAAGTTGCTGGGACCCAGGAGGCGGGAGGGAAGGAAGGGGGGAGAGAGGCGGAGGCGTGGACCCGGCGGGCAGCAGCCCCAGCCCGCCGGGGAGGTGAGCTGAGGACAGAGGAGCCGCCGCCGCCCGCAGCGCGGCTCGGCTGCCTGGGAGGAGGGCGCGGGGGCGGAGGTGGCGGGGGACAGAAGGTGTCAGCTCCCGCGGCGATTCTTTTTTCTCGCAAACGCGCGCTCCTGACATCCACAACCCCTCCCTCCCCACCTGCCGTGCGCCGCGGCGTCCAGATCTGGGGACCTCCCTCCTGCGGACCTCGGTCCCCTAGGAGGAGAGACCCAGCGCAGGTCTCCCCCCGCGAGCTGCTGGCCGCACCTGCCCCTGGGGTCCGCTCCGTGCTCGGGGGCGGCAGCCGGAGCAAGCAGCCCCGGAGGCGGCGGCGGCGGTTCCCGCCCTGGGAGAGGCGCCGCGGCGCACGCCAACCCCGGGAAAAGCCCGCGCCGCCTCCGCGCGCAGCTGTGCCCCGGCCCCCACGCCGCGCCCGGGTCCCGCTCCGGCCCGCCGCGAGGCCACCCGGTGGCCCCGGAGCAGCCCCAGGGTGGCGGGGGCGCGCGGGCAGGAGCCCCTGGGCACCTGCCCTCGCCCTCCGAGCCGCCCAGCCCTCCGCCCCCGCGGCCCGCGCTCAGCCCGGCTCTTACCGCGGGGTCAGCGGGGAGGCGGCGGCCGCTGGTCCGCTCCGGGCTTGGCGCCAGCGCGGCCGCCGGTGCACAGAGGCGCGGGTCCCGGCCCGGCGGCCCGGTCGGCGGTGGCCGCTGGTGCGCGGCGGGCGAGGGTCCCGGCAGGTCCCCGCCGCGGCTGGGGCGCTGCGCCGCCGTCGCTGCAGACGGTTATGGTAATGAGCGGCTGTGTCTAGCTAGGAGCGCGTGAAACCCGTCAATCCTGTTTGCCATTTCCCCGTGGATTTCCGAGGAGAGGCTGTGCAGGATGCCCCCGGGGCGAGAGAGGGAACATGACAAGCGCCCGCGCTCCCTCCTCCTTCGCCGCCGCCGCTCCTCAGGAAGCACACGGGGCGCCTTCCCCTCACCCCCACCCCAGCCCGCCCCTGCCTCCTTCCCGGCTTCCCGCCCGCCCTCCGCCGCCCCTCCCCGCCCCTCCCCTCGCGCTGCCCGGGGACACGCGGGCCCTGCTCCAGCCCGCAGCCCGGACCCCACGCGCTCCCGGGCTCCCGCCCTGGCCCCGGGGGCTCGGCTCCAGCAGAGCCGTGGATTCGCGCCGCAACCTTCCGAGACGTCGTGTCTGTCTTTATTTGGTTTAGTTTCGTGGCTGTTATTGTGTGTGCGTGCGACTTGAAAAAAAAAAAAAATCTGTGCTTTTCCCACCCTTTGCAAAAGACTTTCTTCTCCTTTGCCACAGCAAACCGAGATGAGAAACAGATGTCCGTGCAGGACCCAGCGGTGTGCTCCCTTCGCCGCCCGCTCCGCCGCTCCCCTCCTGGGCTGCATCTGTAGGTATAAAAAAAGCAGCCTAGGTCCTGCTGCAGCTTGCATTGGCAACTCATTCTGCGTGGGGAGCCGCGGGGAAAACCCCCAGGAAATAAAAAGAAAGTAATAAAGGAGGTTGTCCTTGGTCAGGAGAACGTAACTGCAGCCCCAGAATCCCATTCTTTCGCTCACGGCAATTTCCCCCTGTGCTGGGCTCCATCGGAGTTTGTTGTTGGAAACATGAATTGGTAACTTCTGCCTGGGGACCGCTCCGTAGACGAGATGGGTCATTTCAGGTGTAATGAACGCAGAGGCTTGGAAGGCAGAAACCTAATAAAACCGAGGGGAGGCACCTGCAGGAACGTGTTACAGAGGCTGTAATGTTTGTTTACTGCACCCCGCCAGATGTGCTAAATATAACACTTCTTTAAAACAGTGATCCTCCGACTGTGGAAAGACAAACCTCTGGCTGCCTGGCTCCCCAGGAACCAAGGAGGCGCAGAGCCTGAAAATCAGGGAGGAAAGGAGCAAGATCAAGGGTGAGGATTAGCATCTGCAAATTGAACTCTATCTGATTTGCATGTTTATTTCCTAGAATTGTAATTAAATTTGTGTAATAAATGTTTTCCATTTCATTTGTACACTTAAAATTTGGGAGACTGGCATGCAGTTAAGTGAATTCCCTTTTTTTTTTTTTTTGGAAAAAAGGCAAGCGTAGTTTATTCAATAAAGCAGCAAACAAATATTAAACATAATTAGAACTAATCTGTTCTGAAGGTGTTTTTGTTGAACTTTGTGCATTAAAGACTCTCAGAGGGTTGAAGGGTATTAGGAAGCGAGAGAAGCAATTATGCTGAAAACAGACAAACCCAACAGACTACCAGGAGCTTACTTCATTTTTTTCCAGGAGACATTCCAGGGTTGCATGCCTACAATTGGGGGGTGGGCATCCATCTTGGCTTCATCCTAAACCACATTCGATTGCATTGGCTCACGCAAGATATAGGCCACCAGGACAGCAATTTAAGAATTGTAAAGATGCTAGTTTTTTATTTCTTGGGAACCAATGGGAGTTGCATGTCCAGGTTTGGGGTCGAATGTCATTTTCACTTGCATAGGGAAAGATGGTAAGGAAAGGCACAAAACAGAGCAAGTACTTGGCAATCTAAGTCAGTATCTAAAACTGGTTATTGTCAAACTCAAATAAAGAACTAAATGTGAGGGCTTGGAGGCATGGCTTATTATTGTTTTTATCTCCCTATATTAAAGTTTTATAGCATTTAAAGGACTATGGGGAAATCCCCACACACACTTGGCTGTGTCAAAATGCATAAAACCAAAAGGAGCAAATTACGCATAAAATTGAGAAATAACATGAGACCAAGTATCAGCATGGGTTGCACTGGCATCTTTGGAGCTTTGGCTCTGAAAAATGAGCCTTCTGGGAAACTGGCATTGCCCTTGGGTGGAGAGGACTCTTGGCTTTAATGCTGCAACAAAATGAAACGACAATGCAAGTACCAAACCATTGTGCTGAGCATGAACATGGCCCTACCCTGTTCAGGTACATGAGGTTAACATGTTTTACTGACAGCTCCCCCGTCCTACTTGTAATCCAAAGCTTCATGTTTTCTGAGATTCAATGCCCAAACTGTGAGAACCTGTGCCTACGAGTAGCAAAGGCAGGTAAATGTCCACGGAATGAGAGACATCATTTTAAAATGGAGCTATGGCATGAGAAAAGAACTAACTATAAATCAATAATGAAATATTTGGAGTGGATGCTATTTATAATGAATTATAATATTCAGTTGAGAACTATGATGCCATCGTGTGTGTGTGTGTGTGTGTGTGTGCGTGAAAGTGAGAGAAGTTGCAAGGTAGAAGTTTGATTATAAAACTTAAAATATTTTGAGCTGCAAATTCACTGAAGGCAGATTTTTTTTCTTCAGTTCAAGACAGTGCCAGACTTACACCTGCTGAGACCCATTTCATGAAACTTTGTCAGATTTGGAAGAGAGCTTTCTAAAGTCACATTGGACTTATTCAGATTGCCAGGGCATAATGCCCACTTGGAATAATAAAATGTCAGAGTTGCTGGTTTTAAAAAATAACACGTAGCACCTTTATAGTGAAAAGAGTGCTCTACACTCCGTCTTTCTAAGTCCTCTTCTCCCATTCTCAAATCCCCTTCAATTAGGCTTTCCGTCCCCATCGCTCCACTGAAACTGTTCTTGTCAATGTCATCATGACCTCCATGATGCTAAACTCCAAGGTCATTTCTTGGTTCTCATCTTGCTTTACCTGTGAGCAGCATCTGGCTTCGTGGCCCTCTCTCCTGGCTTCCAGGACGACACTCCCACCTGGTTTACCTGCCACGTTCCCACTGTTCCTTCCCTGTCTCTGTTGCTGATTCTTGCTTTTCTCCATGGCCTCTGAACTCTGGAAGGTCTCAACTCAGACCTGCTGTTACCCACCCCAGGTTCTTTGGCTCCCTTGCAAATAGGAACTGACAAGAGGCCAACTTAAAACTGGGCTGGTTTTATTGTGGGCTTAGTCTTGAATACAAGGGAGACAGCACGGTGGAAAGAGATTGTACTGTCTCTCCTATAGGAACTGAGCGGTGCTTTTATGGGTCTGGGGAGCTGTGTTGGTTCCTCATTGGCAAATGATGCTTAAATCTGCACCCACCTCAGTGTTGTGTGCAGGCACCATTGATTTTTTTTTTTTTGGGGGGGGCATACAACACACTTAAAATGGCTGTTGCTTACTACTGTTACCCCAAGACGGTCCCAGATCAGTGGCATTCGGCTGTTCTGGTCATTTGTGCAGGTTGAGGAAGCCCCTAACAGGGCAGAACGGGAGGTCTCTTGTGGTTAGGTCTGGACGCTCCTTGCTCCTGACTGGTTTGGAGCTGGAATGGATGCAGCGTTGTTGGAAGATGGTTATATTTCAGGTGGTGAGGGACATAACTGAGTCCTACCCCTATCCTGTCTCACTCGGGCCCTGCAATAGTCTCCTAACTGGTTCTTCCTGCTTCAGCCTTTGGCCCTCTCATGACTCAGTAGCCAATAACGTCCATTTTTGTTAAGACTCTACCAAAGGTTCCCATTTCAAAGTAAAAGCCGGATCCTTGCAATGGTCTACAAAGGCTAGACGTTTCCCTTTATTTCTCTACCGCCAACTGCTCTGGTCACTTTGGCCTCCTCTCCATTCCTCCAACGTCAGGCCTTGCTTACATTCAAGACTTGCGCCCAGGCTGTTCCCTTTGCCTGCAATGTTCTTTCCCAGGTAGCTGCACAGATCAGTGCTCACCTCTTTGTTCAAGCATCACCTTCTTCTTTTTTTAAGACTTACCCATTCGTTTGAAAGTCAGAGTTACAGAGAGAGGGAGAGAGAGAAAAAAGGAGAGGGAGAGACAGACAGACAGAACAGTGCTTCCATCTGCTAGTTCACTCCGCAGATGGATGCAACAGCTGGGGTTGGGCCAGTCTGAAGCCAACAGCCAGGAGCTTCATCCGAGTCTCCCACATGGGTGCAGGGGCCTAAGCACTCGGGTCATCTTCTGCTGCTTTCCCAGGCGCATGAGCAGGGCGCTGGATAGGAAGTGGAGCAGCAGAGACATGAACTGGCGCCTATATGGGATGTTGACCTTGCAGGCAATGGCTTTATGCAACAGTGCTGGCCATTCAAGCCTCGCCTTCTTAACAAGCCCTGACCACTCTGTTTAAAATCCTCGTACTCCATCCGCATGTACGGCTTTGTGTCCAGGAAATTGATCATATTTTCGCAAGCTCTGTATTTTACAGATGCATTCTATTGATCACTTTTTCTCCTCTACTAGAAAGCACAGCCCATGAAGGCAGGGACTTTTCTTTTTTGTTTACCCCTGATCTTCAGCACCTCTGCACAATGCCTGGAGCATGGAAAGCACTCAATAAGTATGTGTTGATTGAGCAATTGACTGTAAGTTTCGTTTGTGTGTGGAAACCTGAACAAGGCTGCCATAGAGCTATTCTAGCCTAGTGTATGTAGCCTGGTGAAACATACAATTAGTTCTATTAGCAACTCATTTGCTCTTTCTAGATTTCTGGCTCAGTGCTCTCATTTACCCTGTAGCATTCCAGGACCTGAAGACATTCCCAAGACTTTTGCAATCCAATGATTTCATGCTGCCCCATCTACAAGAGTCCTTAGCACAACATTTCATCAAAAATATCCTGGTGGAGCTGTGGCATCGTGGGTTAAGTCACTGCTTGCAAGCCCATCATCCCATATCAGAGTGCTGGTTCAAATTCCCATTGCTCTGTTTCCAATCCAGCCTCCTGCTGATGCACTTGGGAAGGTAGCAGATGATGGTCTAAGTGCTTGGCTGTCTGCCACCCATGTGGGAGACCTGGATGGAATTCCCGATTCCTGGCTCCTGGACTCAGCTGTTGTAGTCATTTGAGGAGTGAGCCACTGTGTGGAAAGCCTCTCTCTCTCTCACACACACACACACTCTCTCTCCCTCTGCCTTTCAATAAGTTAAATAAATCTTAAAAAAAAAGAAGGCTGCTAGTGTTCTGGGGCAGTTCCTCTCTCCCCCTACATAGCTGTCCATCATTGTCAAGATGCTTGTCCTAGGCTGCAGTCTTAGACAAGATTACAAAGTGTGCAAAGTTGTTCTCCACAATCCTGTCATGTCATTTCTTGGCAAAGCCACTCTTTCAGAAGCTGGGGACAAGTCTACTTTCTTTGTCATTCTCTTTCAAAACTCGCTCAGAAATACTTCAATAATTATGTGCATTTCATATGCAAGAATTAAGATAGGCACTGCAGGTGAGGAAGAGATGAATAAGATACTGTTCCTAGGCTTATGGGCTTGTCAATGTAGTGAGTAGCATAAGACAAGCATAGAAATAGTGGTACTAGTTAGTAATTCAGGGCACAGGAGATGCCATGGGAGTTCAGCAGTGGAATGATCATGTGCCTGTGGGGGAGGGGAGGAGGGGCAAGACTTCTTCAAAAAAGTAAAATCTGAAGTTGATCTTGAATATCAGTAGCTCGCAATAGGTGGAAATGGGGCATGGTGAAAAGTATTTCAAGTGGCAGAAAGGCCCACAGGTTGAAAAGCAAGGGGCACTTTCTGAGAAGAGAGATCGAGTGTCACTGGGGTTTAGGAAAGCAGAAGGGTGATGAAGCCATTTCGTCACGTCCACTGGAAAACAAGGCGAATTTGATTTGAATTCAGTAGGCACTGGGGAGCATTTTGAGCTGGAGTTTTGAGCTGGAGAATGACATGATCCGAGCTGACTATGCACAGTGGAGAAGAGTAATGCACAGTGGAGACTACTGTGGGGATCCTGGGGATCCTGGGTGGGGGGCTCTTTCGGCAGCCTTCCGGGGCCGAGTGCGGGTGTGCGTTAGAGTGATGCCTCTGACTGAGGAGGAAGCAGGACTGAGATGCCTCGGAGATGCGGGCACTGATTGTGGGGAAGAGAGGAATGACAGTTGACCCTGATGATACTGCGTGAGACACGGCGTGACCGAATGACTCGACACAAGAGAGGAGGAAAGAATTGTTAAGGCTTTGGTTCTGAGTACAATGAGGGTGAAGTGTTGATGGAACAGACAGAAGCGGGCAACAGGGATCTAGCTGTGGATAGACTGCGGGAGCAAGTTACAAACATTTATGATTATTCCAGTAAATATTGAGGTTGAGGCCTTAGGACTTAATGAAATTACTGGAGATATTTCAGAGAATTGAAGAGTGAAGGGCTTAGGTCAGCATCTTGAAGAATCTGATACGTGTGTTCATTCAAATGTGAAAATTACATCTGGGGCTTGATGCGTGACCTCATTCAGGGATACCTGTAGTTAACAGAGTACAAAAACCCTTTTAGCTTAACCTTAAAGAAGAAATTTGGGTTGGGATGGTGCAGTTTTGGTAGCAAGCAGTCCCTCCCAGCCTCTCTGATATCTCCACACAGGAGCAATCACAGTATGAACCGTGCTTCCTCGCGTGGCTCAACTTACTGATTTGCCGTCACAAGTGGAAAGTGATTTGATGTTTCATCCGATAATCCTAAAATAATCCCTGGAAAGATGTAAATCATTGATAATGAGCCTGGAGTGTTGTCTCTCTCGGGGATATTTGTATTTTAATACGAGTATCATAATACTACAAAAATTAGTCAAAGCAATGCATAATTAATGACATGATTTCAGATGCAGTAGCAGCCAATGAGTGTTATTTCTGAATGGAAATCTCCCAACACATATGGTCCCTTGCTCAGAGTACTATTTCAGGAGACCTATGTTGCTGGACAGGCAGAAATGGGTTACAGTAACCACTGGTGAGTATACCAATTATTTCTAAAGAGATGTTCTAACATACTTGATAACTTTTTTGATTAAAATTTTTCTATTGAAATGCTTTTCATGTTAATATTGTATTAAGCAAAAGAATGTGATAACCAGGTCGGTATCGAGCCCAGCATTCATTCCAAGTCTTCATGGTAAAGATAGTGATAAGTGAGATGTGGAATGTGAGCAGGACCTGGATGACCAGAGAAGAGACAGGGGCCGCTGCGTGGGGGTGGAGGGGTGACTTCCACGAGGCCCACGTGTGAGATAAGCACAGCAGTGAAGGGGTGAAGGCACTGGGGCGATCAAAGCCAACAGCGAGCTTTCACACCCCTACATCTGGGGAGAAAACAGGGCCGCAGCTGGAGCGCAGGAGGGAGAAAACATCGTTTAAGCAAGAGGTGTGTGTGTGTGTGTGTGTGTGTGTGTGTGTGTGTGATTGGGTAGACTTGAACTTCTTACATAGGGAACTTGGAGGAAAAAAAACCTTCAAAACTGGTGACATAAGTATTTTCTGGTTGCCTTTTATTTATTTAATTTTATTTATTTTTTTTACAGGCAGCGTGGATAGTGAGAGAGAGAGACAGAGAGAAAGGTCTTCCTTTGCCGTTGGTTCACCCTCCAATGGCCGCCGCGGCCGGCGTGCTGCAGCCTGCACACTGCGCTGACCCGATGGCAGGAGCCAGGTGCTTCTCCTGGTCTCCCATGGGGTGCAGGGCCCAAGCACTTGGGCCATCCTCCACTGCACTCCCTGGCCACAGCAGAGAGCTGGCCTGGAAGAGGGGCAACCGGGACAGAATCTGGTTGCCTTTTATTGTTCTGTTTTCCTTTTCTTCATCCAAGGAGAGAGCCCTGTGTATCCTTTTCCTTCTTTGGAGAGGGAAAGCCACACAGTTTTGCCTTAATTGAAAGCCTGAACACTGGGCTCTGCCAGAGCACTGATTCAGCGGGATGGCCGGGCACAGAGGCAGGATGTTTCATGCAAAGCCCCAAGACAGACACGGGGAAGGCCGGGGAGAGGCTGCACCAGGCTGCAGGAGGAGACCCAGAGCTGGCCAACAGCACACCCCTGCCTAAGCCTGAGGCAGGGGCTTCAAAAATCCTGTCGTTCCGTTTTTAAAAAGATGCAAGCCAAAGGGAATGAATTCCAAAAGGGGGCAGTGTGGGCAGAAACTGTAGCTACTCACCACTTCATTTCCAAGCTGCTTTCCTTCTCTGATTGCCTCATCTGTACATTGTTATGAAACAGGTAGGCGGGCCCAGCATGTGGCCAGTGTGTTAAGCCCCCATTCTAAAGGCCAGGATCCCATATGAGTGTTGATTTGCGTCTCTGTTGCTCCACTTCTGATCCAGCTCCTTGCTAACAGTGTATCTGGGAAATCAGTGGAAGATGGCCCAGGACTTGGGCCCCTGCCACCCACGTGGGAGACCCGAATGGAGTTCCTGGCTTTGGCCTGGCCCAGTGTGGCTGCAGTGGCCATTTGGGGTGTGAACCAGTAGATGGAATCTCAATCTCTCTCTCTCTCTCTCTCTCTCTCTCTCTCTCTCTGATGCTCTGCCTTTCAAATGCATAAATTTTTGCCAGCATTTTCCTGGGCTAGAAGTCTTTTCATCTTAATGTATGACTCGTCTGTTTTTTGAATTTAGCATTTTTAAAAAGACTAGAGGCTCAAAGAAGAGTTGGTAGCTGACGAGGGCAAGGATGTATTCCAATTAAGTAAAATTCTGAGCTGAATAAAAATGTGTGGAGGTGGGTGCTTGGCCTGATGGTTACGACAGTGGTTGAGACACCCACATCCCATATCAAGGTGTCTGGGTTCACTTTCTGACCCCACTCCTGATTTCAGTTTCCTGCTAATATACACCCTGGGAGGCAGCAGCTGATGGCTCAGGCAGTGAGGTCTCTGCCACTTACCCTGGAAGCCTGCATTTGAGGTCCTTGTTCCTGGTTTTGGCCTGGTCCAGCCCTGGTCATTATGGATATGTGGGGAACAAACCAGGGACGTGGGGGCTCTGTTTCTCTTCTTTCTGCCTCTCAAGTAAAGAATAGAAATAAATGTTTAAAAAGCATGTATAGAGATTTAAGTGGGGTCTTAATTATGGGAGTCTTCAATAATCTCACAGAAATGGGCATTACCTTTTATTTGCATTTTCCATGAACTTCTAGAAATAGTCTTGTATTTATTAAGTATCACTACCTTTGTTTTTAGTGGTATGCTCTTTCTTGACTTAAAATAATTAGTGCTGGGTTGAAATGCAATATATGTACTTTTCATAAAGCACATTTGATTTCCATAGGCCAAACACTTTATGGTGGAAACCTGGCATCAGTAAGCCAGGACTACAAAGAAACAACGTCTGATTAGGATAAAAACGTAAGGGAAACAGCGCTTGAAAATCCTTCTTCCCGCCTGCAGGCAGTAGCTGACTTGATTCAGAGCTCTTTGTTGTAACATCCATGTGTACAACACAAGGAGAGTGAAATGACTGGTGTCAGGAAAGATGAACTGAGGAGCCAGGTTCGGGCAGGCGGACCCCTGGGGACAACTGATCTTGGGCATTTCATTTGGTGTCCCTTTCATCTAAATGTGCAGGTGCGGGAATGGACATTTGGCACAGCAATTAAGACAGCACTTGGTACACCTGCATTCCATATTGGAGTGCCTGGGTTCGAGTCCTGGATCCCCTCTTGATTCTAGCTTCCTGCTGATACACTCCCCAGGAGGCAGTAGATGATGGCTCAACTGTCTGAGTCCCTATCGCCGACATAGGAAACCCAGGTGGAGTTCCTGGCTTCAGCCTGGTCCAGCCCCAGCTGTGGTGGGCATTTGGGGAGTGAGCTAGTGTATGGGAGATCTGTGAGTCTGTCTCTCTTTCTGCCTTCAAACTAAATTTTAAAAATGTGCAGGGACATCAAAGTTCATAAAGAAAACAGCTTATACCATAACAAAGATGTATTCATTATCAACAATGTAAAGGCAAAAGCATACAATTGGAGTGGTGAGGGTAGAAGAGAGTGAGACAGAGACAGAGGGAGATGGAGTGGGGGAGGAAAGAGAGAGAGAGAGAGGGAGGGAGAGAGAAAACCTGCAGCAGACATCACCTGAGCAGGAAATTACACATCCTGCACACACAGGCAGGCTCTGCACACACATGCACAGAATTCATCTCTGACAATTTAATTGTTTAATGGTAGGACTAACAAGGAATCCTTTCTAAAGTAATGGCATATAAAGGCTTCCTAGTGAAGTTAATATTCCTGCGGCATTTGATGGGTGTTTCCCATTTGTGCCCTAACAGACTCCTGGTGTCGGATGGGGGAGGCAGAAGGGGCGGGAGTGTCTGGGTTCAACAGCAGAATCTGGAGAGGGCCTTAGCCTGTGACCTTAGCCATTACAGCAATAAATCCGAGGCCTTGACTGGCACAGAGCAATGGCTTATGTCGGTTGTAATGTCTTGGCTCGCAGACCTATGGATCTGGTCTCCCTGGACTGGAGGCTGGGTGTTTTAAGTACGTAGTTGTCTGTTTTCTCTCAGTTCAAAAGAATCAGGGTTTGGCAGCCATTTGTGCTGCAGTTGCAGGACTTCAGCTTGACTCAACTCCTCGATAATCACATGCGTGGTGCCTGGGATGCTGTGGGTTGAATTCTCATCCTGAGCTGCAGTCTCTTCTCATATTTCCTTGTGGTCCAACCTTGCTCGTATCTGTGCTTTAATTGGATCACTGGGTGGCCTGCCTGTTTCAGCAGTGTGCATAACAAGTCTACTCCTGGGCAGAATAACTGTCTCAAGAAACATAAAATTCTCAGAGCAGACCCTAACATGTTCTCACTTTATAGTCTCCCTTCTTAAGTCAATACATTTTGCATTTTTTATTCTGATTGCTTGGTTTTGGTAGGGGCACAGAGGGGAGTCCGGTTGCCTGCATCAGAGAAATCCAGTGGAGCTGGCTGGGCCACGGTAGGAAGTCCCTTAGGGTTGGAGATCAGCTCACAAGCAGGGTTGGCTCCTGTCCCTGTCGCACTCTCTGTGTCTTTCAGGCTTAGGAAAAGCCTTAGTAGGCAGAGTTGAAAATGACAGACTATTTTTAACATGCGCTTTCTACCCCACAGTTCTGGTTCTTACTTCTAGCATTACTTATTCATAGGCTTTTATTCCCAAATATCATTACCCTTTACAGTAATAGGATCAGCAAAGCAACCACTTAAAACCAAACAAACAAATGCAGGAATTCAAGTCCCCCACGTGGAACATGGAGCGTCTGGGAAGCTGCTTCAACTTCCATGAGCTCTCATGGCTGATCCCTGCCCACCTGGGGCCAGTGGAGTCCTTATCAGTCCCAGAGAAGCTCAGCTGCTTCCTACAGGCCACTTGGAGCAAGGGGCGTGGCACTGGGGACGGTAGGAAGGCACTGCCAGTGCAGAGAGCAGGAGGTAAGGAGACTGGAGAAAAACAAGGGAGAAAGAAGCGAGTGTAGGAAGCTGGGAAGAGTGTAGGAAGATGGGAAGCTGGCAGGGAATGAAGGAGAGATATGAGAGGTCTTCCAAAGCATGTGGCATTAAAAACTAGACGTGGGCTTCTTTACTTTTTAAAAGATTTATGTATTTGTTTGAAGGGCAGAGTTAGAGAGAGAGACAGACAGACAGACAGACACAAACACAGAGAGATTCACTGGTTCATTCCCCAAATGGCCACAATAGCTAGGGCAGGGCCAGGCCAAAGCTAAGAACCTATAACTCCAACCTCCCATGGCTGACAGGGGCCCAAGTCCTTGGGTCATCACCATCTGCTGCCTTCCCAGGCGCGTCAGCAGAGAGCTGGATCAGAAGTGGAACCACTGCGTCTTGAATTGGCCCTTATTCATGGAGGATGCCAGTGTCACAGGCTGTGACTTCACCCACTGCGGCCCCGTGCTGGCCCCAAGACATGATTTCAAAACACTTTCACAAAAATAAACATTTTCTTTAAAAAGTGTTTATTTTTTTCCATCCACTTGAAAAGCAGAACAGACAGGGAAAAAGAGAGAGGTATCTTCTAGCTGCTAGTTCATTCCCTAAATGCCCACAGGAGTCAGGGCTGGGCCAGGTGGTAGACAGAAGCCAGGAACTCAGTCCAGTTCTCCCATGTGGGTAGCAGTGGCCCAAGCCCTGCAGCCAGGATCCACTACCTCCAGGATACCTCAGTAGGGAACCAGGACTTGAACCGGCATTTCTGTACAGGATGTGGGTGTCCCAAGCAGGGACTTAACCAGCTGTGCCACAGAGCCTGCCCCTAAAATAAACATCTTGTAATTTGATTTTCTAAAGACTTTATGAAGTTCCTGTGCACAGTGTGTACTCCCTGAACTCGGTTTCAACAGAGGAAAAGCCATCTCAAACAGGCCCATTTAATTGACATTGACTTTTAAGTGGGGTCAATTAATTATGCGCTGTGGAATAACAGCTACAACGTATTGAGGACCTACCATATGCCTAGTGTTTTCTACATGTTATTTGATTTGCACAACTTTTTATAGTGGGTATGATTATATCCATTTTGTAGTCAAGGAGACTAAGGTTTCCAAAGACCAATGAGTTGTCTAAAGTTGTAAGCCTTAATTCAGTGGACGTGAAATATTTTTTCTAAAAGATTTATTTACTTGAAAGAGTTACAGAGAAGGAGACACACACACACACACACACACACACACACACGAGAGACACCGAGAGAGCGAGCGAGTGAGTTATCTTCCATCGATGTTGAACTGGCAGGAGGACAAAAAAACACCTTTACCATGGAGTAACCCGACAAACAATACCTCAGCCAGGTGATCAAGGTGAATGTCAACAGTGGAAACTCAAGCTGACAGCATACACCACTGATAGGATGTATTGACAATGGCACTTTACCTCTGTGGTCTTCCTCCTTGATATTGATTTGTTAATGGTAACAGATGTACCACACTCGGGGAAACTGAGTGCAGGGCTTATGGGAACCCTCCTTACTGTCATCTCCATTGTTATGTAAACCTGAGACCGTTCTAGAAATAGAAGGTCTATGCAAATATTTTGGCACACACACAGAAGTGGATTGGCAAAGATTACTGCCAGAATTAGTAGCATGCCTAGATATAGAATATATGCCCTGTCATGAAAACCAATAGAATCACAATGAATAGTTTTTTTCTCAAATTAATGCACCTTGTTTCCATCTCTCTCTGGAGTCTTCTGACTTGCTGCCTTTTTTTTTTTTTTTTTTTTTTTGACAGGCAGAGTGGACAGTGAGAGAGAGAGAGAGAGAGAGAGAGAAAGGTCTTCCTTTTCTGTTGGTTCACCCTCCAATGGCCACTGCGGCCGGCGCACTGCGCTGATCCGAAGCCAAGAGCCAGGAGCTTCTCCTGGTCTCCCATGGGGTGCAGGGCCCAAGCACTTGGGCCATCCTCCACTGCACTCCCAGGCCACAGCAGAGAGCTGGCCTGGAAGAGGGGCAACCGGGACAGAATCTGGCGCCCCAACCGGGACTAGAACCCGGGGTGCTGGCGCCGCAGGTGGAAGATTAGCCTAGTGAGCCGCAGCGCCGGCCCTGACTTGCTTTTAAATATCTGAAAATAGGACCAAGTTGCTGAAAAAGTGTGTACTCTCTCCCTGGTTTTCACCAAATAATTAGTGTTGAGGGAATGTATGTTACTGCAACACACACGTACAGAGCGCTCTAGGAGTCATGTAACCTGGCTTCCGTTTCATGGTTTCCAGCGATGGAACTCCCTGCCCCCACCCCATGTCCAATATCAAGCTACTGGGAATCACCAATCAATAGTAAAGCAGACAGGATGTGGCATTAGGATTTTTAACTGAGACAACTGTTTGATCAGTTTCAGGAGTGAAGTAGGAACTTTTTTTTTTTTTTTTCATTTGTAAGGCAAAGAGAAAGAGACAGAAAGAGATCTTCCATTGGCTGGTTCACTTCCCAAATGTCCACAACACCCAGAGCTGGACCAGCCAAAGCCAGAAATTCAGAACTTCATCCGGGTCTCCCACACGGGTGGCAGGAACCCACCCATTTGGGATATCACCTGCCGCCTCTTAGCACGCATGTAACCAGGAAACTGAACAGGAAGTGAAGTCAGGGCTCAAGTCTAGCACTCCAGTACGGGACACGGTGCCCCAAATGATGTCTTAACTGCTGCGCCAGGTGCCTGCCCTGGAAACAGTTTCTGAGACTAGGTCCAAAGACTTCCCCAAATTACTAAGGAGGCTCATTAAAAACCTCTGCACTAGCAGAAAGAGTACTGACCCAGGACTCCCACGTTTTACAATGTGTAATCGCCATCTAATCCCATCACCTCTGGGATTTTTTTTACCAGTGCCAACCTTGTCAAGAGCCACTGTGATTATTTGTTGTGTTTGGCCATTAGATAAAAACGACGTTTTACCAGGGCTTTAAATGTAGTTCATTGCTAGGAATATTTCTCACCCAATGATTTAGGCCATGCAGACATGAGCAAAACGAAAAGGAAAACTGGATCAATTCTCTGGATAATAATTCACCCTCGTAGATTTCTGCATTTGCCTGCAGCCCCCAGACAATGACATGAAGGGTTTCTAACTTGAATGATCAGTGTAGCTCTGTCGCAGTTCTCAAGTCTACTCTGAAGGTATGCATTCAAGTGTCAGAACTGAAGTTCTTAATAAGAGTGAGAGGAACAGGACTTTTCTAGGCCTTTATTCTGGAGGTATTCCAAATGCGCACATTCAGATAGCACATATCTGGTTCACTCTGCATGGAGACACACGCACGCCACTGATTAGAAGTTTCTTTGTGTTAGGCAAACATTGTCAGTTCCACTTGATCTCTAAACTGATCAGACTTCTGCACACTTACCTTAGGATAATGTTGTCTAGTTCAGACCCCCAGTAGTTTGTCAGCAGGAAATGTTTTAAATGGAAAGACAGGCTGGCTCTTGCTTTACAATGCACATGGAGGGAACTCAGCAATATACCCACGGCATTATGTATTCAAGAAAACTTACAAACCAAATGTAAACTGGAAGGACTTCAGTTAGTTAGAAAAGCAAACAAGGAATGCTGAGTGGAGAGTCTTGGTGAGTGTGAGTCCCTCTGTCCCCTGATAGTAAAGCCAATTTATTCGTTTAGTCTAGGAAATCAGTAATCATATTTCCTTTTTCTGCTATCTCCCCATACAATTTTTCATACATAACCATACATATGTAGTGCTAGGAGAGAAAGTGATTCAACTGATGATATAATTATGTTGGAAAAAATACATGATGACTACACGGACTCTGGATAACATTTGCAACGAAAAGAAGCTCACTTGGGGAATAGCCCATCACTCAACAGAAAATGCACATCTCACAGCGAGGCAGTTTTCTAGGGCTGTGTGGTGAAGTACCACAAACTGGTGGCTTAAACATCAGACATCCGGTGTCTTGCCGTTTTGCAGGCTGCAAGGCTGAGGCCAAGGCATTGGCAGGACGGATTCCCTCTGAGTGCTGGGGGAAGAATCTGGTGCTGCTGGTGCTTTTCTGGCAATCGTTGGTCTCCTTTGGCTTTTGCATCATCACCCATGTCTGTCTTCATCTCCACATGGCCTTGCCTCTGTGTTTGCCTGCGACATCCAGATAATCTCCCTTACCTGCCCCCCCCCTTTAATAACAACACCAGTATCTGCCACGATTGTCTAATATGGGCACATTCTGAGATCCTGGGGGTTAGGATGCCAGCATATGAATTTTGGAGGGAGTCACACACTCACACAAAACATGCAATAGATATTCGATGCACTGAAAGGTAATATACCATGAAGAGCTAAGAGCCTTCATTTCTCAAGAGGTGGAGACGGTGTCTCCAAGTTCCCAGGTCAGTGTAATCTGTAACTGAGCAGCTGCAGCAAACCAGGTCTCTTCCCATCCTTGAAGTAGCAGTTCTCAGTTTTTATTCTGAAGTTACTAAAAGTAAGAAGCAAGAGCACATTCCCTGAAGTTTCATCTAAAAATGTATTGCAATGTGGGGCCGGCCTCCACAACATGGGTATATTTTCTAAGGCATTAAAGAACCTTTGGGGCAGGCATTTGGTTAATGGGTAAGATGCCAACTGGGACATCTGCATCCCATATTGGAGTGTCTGGGTTTGAGTCCTGGCTTCCCTCCCAATTCCAGCTTCCTACTACTGTGCTCCCTTAGAGGCAGCAGGTGACGGCTCAAGTCCTTGGGTCCCTGCCACCCATATGGGAGACCCAGATTGAGTTCCTGGCTCCTGGCTTTAGCCTGGCCCAGGCCCAGCTGTTAAGCACATTTGGGGAGTGAACTAGCAGATGGAAGATGTCTCTTCTTCTCTCCTTCCCTCTCCTCTCCTGCCCTCCCCTTCCCCTCTCCTCTCCTCTCTCGTCCCTTTTTCTTTGTCTGCCTCTCAAGTAGATGAAAATAAATTTCAAAAATTTAAAAATAAACATCTTAAATAAACAATGGCCAAATGATAGTATAATAAATACATGAAGCAGTAACACAGTCAATATTGTGATCAAGCATTATGTGCTGTCCACAGCTGTATGTGCTCTACTTGTATGGGACTGGCAGTGCAGTGGGTTTGTTTACGCCACCATCACCACACTAGTGTGAGGAGTGCCTGTGCTGTGATGTCACTAGGGGACAGAAATGTTCCAGCTCTGCCTGTGAGCTATCAATGACTAAAACACTGTCATTCAGCGAATGACTAGTTGTATCATGATTTGGATTAGTTTAGTATTTCATGTTTGGATGCTTAACAATATGTAAATATTTCACCATTAGACATGTAATGGGCTACATTACATTTCCTTTTCTGTAAAACTTTCCCTCTTCTCTGGGGTTAGTAATGGTCAGTTTTGGTACAGGCATTTGGCTTAGTAGTCAAAAAATGCCAGTTAAGATGCCCGCATTGCATATGGGAAAGTCTGGGTTCAAGTCCCAGCTCTGCTCCCGGTTCTAGCTGTCTGCTAATGCACACCCAGGCAGCAGGTGATGGTCCTTGGCTCATGCCTTCGGTCAGGCCCAGCTCTAACTGTTGCAGGCATTTGGGGAGTGCACCAGCTGATGGGCTGTGCCTTTCTGCCTCTCAAGTAAGTAAAAAAAATAGTAACGATCAGCTTTTTTCACTTAGTTTTCTATATATCAATTTACCTTGAAAGTGACTGAGTATAAATCTCCTCCCAACATAATCAAGCATTCTCTCATCTTTATTATTTCCTCCCTCCTCCTCCTTTCTCTCTCGCCCATCACACATGCGTGCATACATGTGTACACACCTACTCTTTCTCTTTGGAGGCATCCCTCTCTCGTTCTGGTGCAATCAGGGATATTACTTGCCCCTTAGTGCTGCTATGTCATTATGGATTATCCATTATCATCATTCTGGGATTCATTTTACTTCATTCCTTCGGTTAATCCCCTGGGTCTTGTTTCTTGGATCTCATACGTTCCTCTTCCCTAATGTACTTCCTTTTGGTGGATCACATTTTTGAATAGCTTCCTAAAAAAAGCACAGAGGCTGTAAATTTTCTGAAATTTTTGTGTGTGCCAGTTATCAATTTATTGCCTCTCTACTCTGTTGTCTTTTTTTTTTTTTACAATATTGGAGCTGGACATTTTTCCTTTGCCAGCTGGAGCAATGTTAGGCTTTGCCAATACAGGTCTTGCAAGGCTACTGCAGGTATGACAGAGGAAGCCTCTCTTCCCGGCTGCTGTGTGCAGCAGCCACAGGTCTGCAGGGCCTCAGCGGCACTTGCCATCCAGCAAGTTTCTCCACGCAGCCTCCACTGAGTCTCTCCAGTTCTGCAGCAGAGGGCTCCAGCTTCCTCCAGTGGGAGGCCTTTAGAACACTGACAACAGTTTACCCCATACACAAGGGGGCAGCTTCCTGTGGCCCAATGACCTTCATAGAACTAGAAGAAACAATCCAAAATTCATATGGAAGCACAAGAGACCCCAAAAATCCAAAGCAATCTTGAAAAACAACAACAACAACAACAACAAAAACAAAGCTAGAGGCATCACAACACCAGATTTCAAGACATATTGCAAGACTATTGTAACCAAAACAGCATGGTACTGTACTGGCAGAAACAGACACATCGATCAATGGAACAGAACTGAGATCCCAGAAATGAATCTGCATCTACCACCACCTGATGCTCCACAAAGACACTAAAAATACACAAGGGAAAAGACAGTCTCTTTAATAAGTGGTGTTGGGAAAATTGCATATCCATATGCAGAAGACTAAAGTTGGATTTCCCTCCCCCAACTTCTCTTTACAAAAATCAACTCACAATGGATCAAAGACTTAAATGTAAGATCAGAGAAATACTTCAAGACATTGGCATAGGCAGCACATTTTTTGATAAGACTCTAAAAACATATGGAACCAAAGCAAAAATGGACAGACTGGATTATAATAAACTCAGAAGCACAGCAATTAACAGAGTGAAGAGGTGACCTACTGAATGGGAGAAAATATTTGCAACCTATTCTGGATTAATATCAAGAAAATACAAAGAGCTCAAAATAGTCAACAACAACAATAGTAACAAAATCCCAAACAATCCAGTGCAGACATGAGTAAAGAATCTGAATATTATTTTTCAAAAGAAACACAAATGGTTAACCAACACTGCTCAGTGTCAGTAGCTTTCAGGGAAAAGCAAATCAAAACCACGAGGGATCATCTCAGTCAAGTCAGAATTTCTGTTATCAAAAAGACAAAAAATAAAAACAACATATTCTGGCAAGGATGTGGAGAAATGGGAACCCTTATGCACTGCAGGTAGGAATGTAACTTAGTGCAGTCATAATGGAGAAGAGTATGGCAATGCCCAGAAACAACAAAATAGACCATCTGACCCAGCTGCCTCACTTCTGAGTATGTTTCTGAAGGAAATGAAACTGGCTTATCAAAAACAAACTAGCAGGCCTGTGTTCATTCCAACACTATGCACAACAGCCCAGATATGGAATCAACCTAGGTATCTATCAATAGATGAATGGATAAAAAAATGTGTGTCTATATTAGTCAGACATTAAGAGAATGAAATCCTGGGGTGAGCACTGTGGTACAGTGGGTTAAGCTGCAACCTGTGACGCCAGCACCCCATATGGGCTACAGTTCGAGTCCCAGCTGCTCCACTTCTGATCCAGCTGCCTGTTCATACGCCTAGAAAGGCAGCAGCAGATGGCCCGAGTGCTTGGGCCCCTTCCACCCACATGGGAGACCTGCCTAAAGCTCCTGGCTTAGCCCTTTTGGGGAGTGAACCAGAAAATGGAAGCCTGCTCTCTCTCTGCCTTTCAAAGAAATGTTAAAAAATAATTGTCTTCCTTATTTTTATTTAAAATGGCTTTTTTTCTTTGTACATGTGTGAGATGTAATAATCTCAGCGATTTAAAGCCACGTAGTTAAGATTTCTCTAAATGTGTGGTGGTGCTCTGTTGTCTTTCCTCACCAAATCAGCGTTTGTTTCACAGAGATGGTAGAAAGCAGCTTGAATAATGGGGCTGCTGCTCAATTCTGCCTTTTTTTTTCCATCCTGAATGAGAGAAAAGTCTTGAAAAGCAGGCTTTGTTGTGAGAGAAACTGTCAAACCTTCCCTTCACTTATCAAAGCCAAAGCTTGGAGATTTGAACTTAACTTTCTACATAAGACGCCTCAGAAATGAGGCGGAGCAATGTCCCCTTGCCTGGAGACCTGGCGGGGGTGGGGGGGTGGGGGCTGCTTGCAGTTGAAGAACGGAGTGGAACGAAGGAAGCACATTCAGCAGGTGCCCTACTTGGTGGGGAGGCTCTCCTAGATCCCCGAGAAGGGACCCCGATATCTCACCTCTACTCAGCTAAAGGGGCGACTGGGTATACACAGGACCACAGACGGCCTCAGAGAAAGCCCAGGTGGGTGGGCGGGGCCGCCACAATACCTGCGCTTGCGCTCTGGGTTCTGAAGGCTCAAGAGCAGTCTTTTCCCATTGAAGGCAAGTAAGGACCACCATCCGAAAGTCCATGGCATCTTGGCATTTTGTCTTCATTCAAAAACGTCTACTTTAAATAATAATAGCTAATTAACCTTTTTCTTGGCTAAATACTTCTCATGGATTAGCCCTTTGTTTTATCACAGCAGTCCTATGAGGGACTATTTCACAGAGGCCTAATGGCAATTCTAAGAAGACAAATCCCTAGCTCATGAAGACCTGGTAGGGAAAGGTTGGAGCAGGACAGGGTCTTAGATCTGCTGCCCAAGTTCCTGATGGGCCTGCAAGGCTGCCGCTCCCTGCCACCCTCCACTTCACCTCCACTCACTGCAGCTCCTCCTGCTATCCCCATCTTCTCCCCAAACAAAGGAGGCAACTCTGTTACTACTCACTCACTCCAGTGCAGAGGCGGAATTATTGCAATGTACTTGAAACTCACTCATACTAAACTAAACTGCTGCTTCATCCAGGCATTTGAATTTTTAAAATTTTATTTAGCCATAATTTATGTATCATAAAATCAAGTTTTTTTTCCAACAAAAAGAACTTAAGGGGTCAGTGTTGTGGCATAGTGGGTAAAGCTGTCACCTGTGATGCTGGCATCCCATATGGGTGCGGGTTTGTGTCCTGGCTGCTCCAATTCTGATCCAGCTTCCTGCTAACGGCTCGGGAAACAGCAGAGGAAGGCCCAAGTGTTTGGGCCCCTGCACCCAAATGTGAGATCCAGACAAATTAGCTCCTGGCTCTGGCTTTGTCGTGGCCCAGTGCTGGCCGTTGCAACTATCTGGGGAGTGAACTAGTGGCCTTCTAACTCTGATCTTCCAAATAAATAAATAAATCCTTTTAAAAAAGAATCTCAACCACTGAAAAGCAAGAAGAGGTTTATGACGTTGGAGGCAGAGTGCGCCCTCTCTGACTTTGCTCTTCAAGGGTGATCTGCTCCCCACAGAAGGTGAATTTGGAAAACTGGCAAGTGTTGCTGAGATGAAGGCGGCCTTGCAGTGAGGGCTGAAGACTTCTCTGTCACAGCTCGCATTCCCCAGCAGATCCGCCGGGAATCTTCTCTCTCCAGACAGGCTGTGGTGGGAGTTCAACCTGGAGATACGTACTGCTGGTCTGCACAAAGTTATATTTTTTATTTTTAAAATTACTTTTATTTATTGGAGAGAGAGGGAGAGAGAGAAAGTGCTGGTTCACTCCCCAAATGCCTACACTGGCTGAGGCTGCGTCAGGCCAAAGCTGGGAGCAAGGAATTCAATCCAAGACTCCACGTGGGTGGCAGGGGCCCAACTACTTGAGCCATTGTCTGCTGCCTCCCAGGGTGTGCACTAGCAGGAAGAAGGAGTGAGGAGCACAGCCGGGACTCAAACCCAGGCACTCCTACATGGATGGTGGTATTCCAAGCAGTATCTTAATCACTATGCCAAATGCCTCTCTCTAACCCACACAAAGCTTTAAAGATGAAACTTGAGTGCTTATAGGTTGGTCATGCATCCCCCATTTAACCGCATTTCCCAGTAATCCCTATTGGTTAAGACAGAACAAAGACGACACATTATCTGATTTCAAGACTTACAGTCAACTGGGGCCTGTGCTGTGGCACAGTGGGTTAAAGCCCTGGCCTGCAGTGCCGCCATCCCATGTTCCATTCTTGTACCCATGTGGGAGACCCAGAAGAAGCTCCTGGCTCCCGGCTCCTGGCTTCAGATTGGCTCAGCTCTGGCCTTTGTGGCCATCTGGGGAGTGAATCAGCAAATGGAAGACCTCTCTCTCTCTGTCTTTACCTCTGTGTGTAACTCTTTCAAATAAAATAAATTGTAAAAAAGTTATAGTATTAAGATGGGGGGGTGTTTGATGCACAGAGATCAACAGGAAAGAACAATCTAGGAATCACCCCAACTCTTATGCACTCATTTAATTTTTTGATAAAAGTACAAAGGCAATTTGATGGCAAAAAATTCCAGTCTTTTCAAGAAACAATGATGGGGCAGCCATTGTAGTGTAGGGAATTAGGACACTGCTTGGGATCCATATCCCATAGTGGACAGAGTGCCAGTTGGAGTTGTAGCTACTCCACATTCCCAATCCAGTTTCCTGTTACTGCACCTGGGAAGTGGTAGATGATGGCCCAAGTAATTGGGTTCCTGCCACCCATGAGGTTTCTGGCTCCTGGTTTTGGCCTGGCCCAGTCCTGGGTGTTGTGAGCATCTGGGGAATAAACCAGTAGATGGATGATCTCTCTCTTTCTCTTTCTCTCTCTCTCTCTCCCCCACCCCCATCCTGCTCTCTTTCTGCCTGTCACTTTGCCTTTCAAATAAATAGGTAAATCTTACAAAAGAAAAAAGAAAAGGTGACAGCACTATTGAACTCTCACATGTAAAGAAAGAAAAACCTCAGAAACACAAAAGTAAAAATCTCTGTTCTTCAAAAGCACTGCTAAGAAAGTGAAATGGAAGTCACAGACTGGAAGAAAACATTTATAAAACAGCTGTCTCCAAAAAGGACTGGGGACCACATTATAAATCCAAAGAACTCCTAGAAAAAATCTGTAATAGGAAACAATACAATTTTAAAAATGGGCAGAAGATTTGAACATACACTACACCAAAGAACACATACAGATGGCAATGCAGCATGGGAAAAAATGTTCCACACTGTTAGTCACCAAGGAAATGCAAACTAAAATCCTGTGTTACTCCTCCACCTACTAGAATGGCTGACATCAATAAACACGGCAGAAACATCTTTCAGGGCCAAATGCTGGAGAGGATGCAAAGCAGCTTGCTGTTTCATGCATTTTGTGGGGATGCAAAATGTTTCAGCTCCTTCGGAAAAGTCTGATATTTTCTAATAAAATAAAACCTACACTTGCCATAGGACCCCAAAATTCTACTCTTAGATACTACCCAAGCAAAGCAAGAACTATGACGGCACGCAAAAATTATAATTGAATGCTTGTAGTCATTTTATGCATAATTACCCCAAACTGGAAACAAAAAATTCTATTAACTGGTGAGTGGGTATACAAACTGGTACATCCCTCCTACAACAGACCACTGAGCAACAACCAACTGGGGTCTCGAACGCATTGTGCTAAGGCGAAGAGACCAGAGCCAGGGGGCCGTGTATTTGATTCCGTTCACATGGTAGTCTAAAAGAGGCAAACACAACAGGACAAAGATTGCTGATCTCTGGAGGTTGAAAGAGAGGAAGAGGCTGAATGCAAAGGAGAGTGAGGATACTTTTAGGGGGCAAAAGTTGTTCTGTATCTTGACTGTGGTGCTGGCCAGGACTGGGTGTGTGTCAAACTGGAGTTTGTCAAAACTCACAAAACTGTACGATGTGCAGTAAAAATGTCTCATTCTACTGCATGTAACTCATGCCACGGTGAGCCGCAAAGAAGACTCTGCAAGACCGCTGTCAGCCTCAGCAGTGTCAGATAGTAACTGGATGGCTAATTATTAAATATTCATTATGAGAAAAGGCACTTTTCCAAATTTAACTGATACAGAAAACGTTCACAACTGTAGAGCATTCCTTTAGCAAAAATCTAAATAATGCTTTTCTGCTCATATTTATAGAAATGCTCATATTTTTACCTAATATTATCTGTTAAGAATATGAAGTCTTTTCAGTTTCCGCTTCAACTGTGAGCCCTTCCATTGAAGTTGTCTGGTGTGCCAGCAGTATAAATTCTGTTGCATCCCTGTACACCTTTTGTTGTTTCTGACTGCAGCATTTGCAAATCATGTTTAATTTTGTTTGCCCAGAATAACAATGACTCGCTAAAGAATCTCTATTCCATTCACACATCACATTCTTGTAGTTACGGAAGAAGCTTAATGCTCTTCTGTCCTCTGAGGAAGCTTGTGGTAAAACAGGAGAAACATTATGAATAATTAAAAATAGGATATTTACTCCAGGAGAAAGACAAATCTTTGAAAAATCTCTGCCAGCAAAAAGCTTCCCAATCAGGTATCATCTCCTTATAAATAAATTGCTAGTCTTTTGGGGTGTCAAGGGATTTCATAGTCAGATATTAATGAGATAAAGACACTCAACTTGATCACTCAGAATGGGAAGAATGAGGATTGAGTTACTTCCTGGTAATTCTCATCAGTCTTCCTTGTTGGCTAACAAGTAGATACCAGATGCTTAGCATTGTGCTAGAAATAGAGAAATAAAAGGATAAGCAGATCCTGGACTGAAGAGTTTATTCAGAGAGACTTCATTTGAAAACATTCATATCGTAGGAAGTAACTTTTTCTTCATCACAGAGACAGGTTTGACCCACCATTGTTTTACATATTATTATGGAAAAATCTCCCAAAAGAATAGTCTAGGTGAGGAGCTGAGGTCCTGTGGAGAAAGCAATGTCAGTTATGCACTAAGATTAATCAAAGGACATAATAATTGCCTACACACTTAGGATTCAATAGACTTGAGATCCAGCTCCACTGGGACATAAGTTAGCTATGCAACTCTAGCAAAGTCACAACAACAGTGGCTGACGTTGATAATCTCTAAATAAACAGCAGCTCTGGAATCAGCACGGATTCTGTATGTAACACCAGTCTCAAATTACTGTAATACAATGTATAAACCTATATTAAGTATAGTTAAATCCTTGATAATTCATAATGTATTTCCAAACACTGCATACTTTAGAGTTATTACTGTGAATTTAGCAAAGTTCTGCTTAAACAAATTTCAGGCTAATGGAATTCTCACTTGCTTGGCTTTTACAGGCATTTTACACAAATATAAAATTCTAACTGTGGTGAGAATTTCACCATCATTTCAAAAAAACAAAACCCAATTCTACAATTAATCAGAAAAGAAATAACTGACTCTTTCTTATACAAGGTACAAGGGATGGCATTCTGGGATGCCTCAGCAAGTCCAGACTCCTCCACTGATGTGAACTGTGGATGATCTGCTGCGCTTATAAAATATTGGACAACAGAATATTGTTACGGCCCCTAAGTAGATTTTTATGGCTCCTTTGGATACCCTAAGTAGGTATCTGTGATGAATTTCATGCAGATTTTGAATAGTCAATTTAGATGCCAATAAATTGTTAGAAAAATAACACAATCTCCTTTAATAGGTTACTAATTGAAATTTATGATATTGGGTAAAGACCAAGTTGAAGTTTGCATTTCCTTCCTCACTTCCTCCCTCATTCTAGCTTTCCTGCACCAACTATTTATGGAAAGGTTACTGTACCAGACGCTGTAATTGTGAGACCTTAAATAACAGCATCAAACAGAAACCTCTGCCCTTAGAGGCTTGCAATATATCAGGAAACACATAATCTCATCATCAGAAAATGATGTGACAATTAAGTGATAGAGATATTAGGGGAGAATTGTCATACTTAATTCACACACGCATTCCCCTTGACTGAAATGGACATTCTATATCAAATTCCAAAGAAAACCCTTAAACCATTTTTAAGCATTTTCTAAGCACTAGTTTACAAATAACATCATTCTCATTTATTTTTGAAAGAAGATGCAAAAACCTATACTTATAAAAGAAACATTTGCAGTTGCTCTTAGTAGGAAAAATTTAAAGTAAGGCAACTCCATTTAAAAGTATTTCACCTGGTCTTGGGAAAACAGAGAGGAGACATTCTGTGTACATTCTGGCCCAGAGTATAAATTAGCAAAATTCTTCTGGAGGGCAACATGGCATGATTTATCAGAATGTTTACAAATGTACATATTGAATGCAGCAAATTTATCCTAGAAAATAACTGAGGATGAAAGCAAAGATTCAGTTACTTGTGCATATACATTTGGGATTGTCATGTCTTTTGGTGAGTTGACCCTTTTATTAGCACATAACGTTCTGCTTTATTCCCCAGCCCTACGGGTGGAGTAACATTATTACAGTTGTTTAATGGAGGGTTGCAAATAAAGTGTCTGTTGTAAGAAGTGGAAATCTGGAAAAACATCCTTTAATTTACTATTTTGAACAGTTGCTTGGATTGTGCTTGACTTTGAGCAGGTATATGCTAGTTAGCAACATCATGTATTTGTAGAAATAACTTTCTACTATTAATAGTCTGAGATGCATGACTTCTAATTAGGTGTGAAAGAAACAGTAGTAAACTTTCCATATTACTCAAATCATGTTGGGGGGTTTATTACCATACAAATTGTTTATGCAAAATGCATATAATTTATTTATTTATTTATTTGTTTATTTTGACAGGCAGAGTAGACAGTGAGAGAGAGACAGAGAGAAAGGTCTTCCTTTTTGCCGTTGGTTCACCCTCCAATGGCCGCCGTGGCTGGTGTGCTGCGGCCGGCGCACAGCGCTGATCCGATGGTGGGAGCCAGGAGCCAGGTGCTTTTCCTGGTCTCCCTTGGGGTGCAGGGCCCAAGCACCTGGGCCATCCTCCACTGCCTTCCCGGGCCACAGCAGAGAGCTGGCCTGGAAGAGGGGCAACTGGGACAGAATCCGGAGCCCCGACCGGGACTAGAACCCGGTGTGCCGGCGCCGCTAGGCGGAGGATTAGCCTAGTGAGCCGCGGTGCCGGCCTATGCATATAATTTATGATATGATCCCACTGGATACATTTTATTGCATTCCTATGGTTTTGGGCTTTGCCTTCATATTATCTTTGAATGCCCTTTTGAGTTTATATTGCAGCATTTAAAAATGATCAGAATTGAATAACTAACTAGAATATTTAACACAAAATAGAGGAACAGCTACATTGCCATCTATAGACCAAACCCACCCTACCCAAACAGATGGATATTCGGGTGAGAATTAACTGAGCTCAAGGTTGTGCTGACACCTTGTGTCTAAACACATTTGAGAAGTATTCTCCAATTCTTAAGAATTCAAAGATGAAACTTAATGTGTAACTATGAGTACATCACCATTCATATGGTTTGAGTTTCTTGTGATTATATTCAGTCTTCCATTTGCTCTCACATGATGCGTGTTTGGTGTACAGTATAGAAAATTGTTTCTGCTTCAAGTAGTGAGACTGTGTTGTAAAAGTATACCTCATTGAGACAAAAGGTGTTACACTTTTCACTTATCCTAACTCTAACTCATAAACTATCTAGGAAATAACCATTTTAAATGTAATTTATGTGTTGGTTTGGAACTCATTGAGAATAGTAACCATACCATTTATTCCAATCTGGTAGAAAATTCTGGTTTCCCAAGCATATAGCTATTTTCATAAAAAAGGACTTAGATAATTGACATTTACAGAGTGTTTCTCATATGCCAGGCACTGTTCACGTAAACTCTACCACTTCATAAACAAGATTCCTATCACTTAGAGCTGTCCCATGTAGGTCCTATCCGTCAATCTCCATCAGGTACCAGAAACTGGACCTTTTGTTGCCACATTTTGAGCTATCCCAGGAGTGATAAATAGCCCTGACCCATCTCTGTTTGAGTTCTTTGACACAGCTAAACCTCTGGTGAGAGTTCTGTTCTCTAAGCACCCCTGAAAATCCTTAGAAGTGATTACATACATGCATCTGCAACTTAATTTTTGGTTCTACCTATCTGTGTAGACAGAGAACGCCAGTGTCCATCTGGAAGCTCAGCTTTCCATCTGTGATGCACACGATGCTCCCTTCCAAGGTCACTGGTTGTTGGCAGATTTCAGTGGAGCTCTGTCCATGTTCTAGTTACTAAATCCACTGATGGTGTTGTAGGTTGGCTCTGAGTCACCTGGGCATGAGTAGTCTACAAGATGACAGAATACTCTTTGATTTGTTACACTGATTTCCTACAAAAACTTAGGCTCTGAAGAAGTTGTTCATGGTATGGCTCTTTCCATTCACAAATGTAGATGCATATGTCCCAAGCTGGGTCCAAGGGTCAAGGAAAATTGGATTGGGAAGCACTCTGGGAGAGGATGCTTGCCATTCCTTGCCACAGTGTGGCAGTTTCCTTTTTGAAAGCCAGCAAGAGGTCGGCACCGCGGCTCACTAGGCTAATCTTCCACCTAGTGGCGCCAGCACACCAGGTTCTAGTCCCGGTCGGATTCTGTCCTGGTTGCCCCTCTTCCAGGCCAGCTCTCTGCTGTGGCCTGGGAAGGCAGTGGAGGACGGCCCAAGTCCTTGGGCCCTGCACCCCATGGGAGACCAGGATAAGAACCTGGCTCCTGGCTCCTGCCTTCGGATCAGCGTGGTGCGCCGGCCGCAGCGCGCCAGCCGTGGTGGCCATTGGAGGGTGAACCAACGGCAAAAAGGAAGACCTTTCTCTCTGTCTCTCTCTCACTATCCACTCTGCCTGTCAAAAAAAAAAAAAAAAAAAAAAAAAAAAAAAAAAGCCAGCAAAAGACTTCTTTAAAGGACTTACCTGAGTAGCAGATCCGGCCCACACAAGAAATACCCTTCACTTAAAGCAACTGAAGAAAGACGTTAATTACATCTGCAAAACCCTTCACAGAAACATCTAGATTAGTGTCTTCTTAAATAGTTGTGAGAAGGTATGTGCACGAGGGGGAGGGGCTCTTAGGAGCCTTCCTAGAATCTGCCTACCACACCGCCAGTTTAGCTGCACACATGGTATACACCATCTAAATGGATACTTCACACCTTGTCTAGCCACTTGATACACTTGTTCCACATGGGTAAACCTGAAAGTACAGGGAACTCAACTTTTATCCTGGAAACTTCTACAGTAATAATAAAATGATGGCTATCCACTAGCAGGTTTCAAGAAATAAAGCCTACAACTTGGATGATCCGAATGATTTTTCTTCCTTTTCTATTCCTCATGCCCTACGTGCATCTCTAGTTTCTAGTGCCCTCAGCACTATTTCAGTGTGCACCTCGTTTTTACACCATGAACCCCAATTTGACATTTTGAAATGTAGCCATGTGACTCCTATCTTATTTCACCCAAAGGTTTTTGTGAAAATATATCCTTCGCTTAATATTACTGTATTCAAAGCTCAATCAATCCAATTTGGCAGGCGTTTTATTTCACAATCATCATATGGAGCAATTTCCCCTTCAAGACATTTCACTCTGTTGCTGTCAAAGGGAGACCCATTTAGAACAAAATCAAAATCAAGAGAGAATTAAAAGTAACTTTGTTGGGAACAAAGTGGCAATGAGAAGACAGTGCAACCATCCACTTATGGTTTCAAGAAATAAAGACTAAAAAACTTTGAGTAAAATGAACAACCAAACTCGTGCTCACCTTTTATGCTTTTCTACAGACTCCTGATAATCTGTTTAGTGTTGAAGTCTGCTTTGCTAGAAATGTTCTTAGTAGTTTAAAACAGAGTCAACCAAAGATCAATGAAAAGAGAAACCGCATGACTTTGTAAAGGAAGTTAATGCTGCAAGCTGGGGGGAAGGGTGGAAGTGAGTTGTTACAGCAGCCTCCCCAAGAACGGCTCACACCAATGTAAATAGGAAGAAAACCTGGTCCGTTTTCCTCTGCAAGTCTGATACTCAAAAGGTTGTGTGTCTCCTTCCTTCCGCTATTAGGATCCAGCCACCATGATGTGGCGAGGCCTTGGTAATAGTCACGTGCTCCCAAGTGAAGGCGGTTATTCTAGACATTCTCATTTAACATGTGAATATGCAATTTTTTCTTTTAATATCTGTTTTTAAAGTTGAACCTGCAACTATTACAGATAAGATTTAACATACTGCATCTATCAAGCATGTAAAGAAAAATACTCAAGTAAAAACTGCCAATTTTTCACTAATGTGTAATGAATTTTCATTACTCACGAATCAACTTTGAATAAGAAGTACTTTTAAGTGTTTTTGTTCATTTTTATTTATTTATTTGAGAGACAGAGAGACAGACAGGGAGAGAAAGCTCACATCTTCTGGTTAAATCCCCAAATACCTGCATTGTTCTTGCCTGAGCCAAAGCTGGGAGCCAGGAACCCCATCCAGGCCTCCCAGCTGTGGCAGGAACTCCATCCAGGCCTCCTAGCTATGTGGCAGGAACCTGACCACCTGAGCCATCACTGCTGTTACCCAGGGGCTGCACTGGCAGGAAGCTGGAGTTGGGAGTTGGAAGTAGGCATCACACCAACGCACTCTACTGCTAGGTCAAATGCCCATCCCAAGAAATATTGTTTGCTTATTTGAAAGAGAAAGGGAGAGACTGAAAGAGATCTTCCATCCACTGGTTCACTCCATTAATGTCCACAATAGCCAGGGGGTGGGCCAGGCTGAAGCCAGGAACCAGGAATTCCATCCGGGACTCCCACATGGGTTGGGTCATCATCTGAAGCCTCCAAGGTGCATTAGTGTAAGCAGCTGGATTGGAAGCAGAGGTGGGACTCCGTCCTAGGTACTCTGATACAGAACACAGGTGTCCCAAGTGGTAGCCTCCTCCCAAGAAACTTTTAAAAAACCACATCAACTGACTGATGATCCCCCTCCTTGTTCTGCCTTGCAGAGGACAGAATTAAGAAAAACATTTATTTAATTTGCTGAATGACTGAGAAACAGAGATCTTCCATCCATTTGTGCGCTCCCCAAATGCCCACATCAGCCAGGCCTAGGCAAGTCCTATGTCAGGAGCCTGGAATTCCATTTGGGTGCCTGCACGGGTGGCAGGAACCCAACTACTTGAGCAATCATCTCCTGCCTTGGATGCTCATCAGCAGGGAGCTAGGTCACAAGCAGAGTAGCTGGGACTTGAAATGAGGCACTCGGATACAGAATACAGGAGTCCCAGGTGGTGCACCACAATGCCTGTCCTCCAAGAAACACCTTTTTGTTCTTTTTCCAGTTTTCTTATGGGCAGCCAGCTCCCTGTGCTCATTTTGCTTCTGTAGCCAGCATGGCTTTCACTCTCTTAGCAAGGGAGAGTCTTCCGTGACCATCCCCAACCAGGAAGACCAAGTGATTATGGTGTCTCTGTCTCTGTCTGTCTCTCTCTCTCTTACACACACACACACACACACACACACTCTTGCTTTCTCGTTGTAAATGGCAGGGGGCAAGGTGGGGGTGTAAGAGAAACTTTATACTCGGGAATGGATGGTTTATTTACAGTTAGAAGTTTTCAAGAGAGAAGGCATCTTCACTATTCCTATAAAATATTCTTTGATCCAGGTCAGTGTCAAATACATAGCAGAAAGTCAAGGATTCCTTCAAAGTCTCTATCAGCCATGGGCTTCTTTGGATAACGAGTTTAGCAGAAGACTACTTCTTGGAAGAATTATGCATATGGTTAGACTGCCATATATTCTTGGGTTATATTCACAGAAAATATATAGGAGGTGATTTTCTTCAGAGAAATGTGCTACTGGGAAAAAACAAACAAGCATGCTAATAAGGTATCAAAGATCTCATAATATTTTCACAAAATTGTTGGTAAGTGTTGGGAAGCTTGAGAAATTAGTCTACCCCTTGCCAGCCAAATTTGATTCTCTTCTTGATAGTGGTAATTTAACAGTTGTAACTGATAGTCAAAGAAGACACTGCATTCAATTACATGTATAAATAATCTGCTTTAAGGACAACTGGATTTTTAAAAAATGTTTATTTTTATTTGAAAGGCAGAGTTACAGACAGACAGAGGCGGGGGGTGGGGAGAAGAAGAGGGAGAGAAAGAGGAGAGAAAGGGGGAGGGGAAAGGGGAGGAGGATGGGGAGAGGCAGAGGGAGAGAGTCTTCCATTCACTGGTTCACTCCCCAAATGGCTGAAACAGCCAGAGCTGGGACAATCTGAAGCCAGGAGCTTCTTCTGGGACTCCCACGTGGGTGCAGGGGCCCAAGGACTTGGGCCACCTTCCACTGCTTTCCCAGGCCATAGCAGAGAGCTGGATTGGAAGTGAAGCAGCTGGGACTTGAACTGGTGCCCATAAAGGACGCTGGCACTGCAGGTGGCAGCTTAACCCACTATGCCACAGTGCCAGCCCCTGGAATTTTACATAAGTTCAAACAGTATTTGCAAAGCAATGGCTTTATCCAAAATATTTTTAAAATTTTATTTATTTTCATCTTATTTGAAAGGAAAAGAAACATCTTCCAACTGTTGGTTGACTCCCCAATGCCTGCAATAGCCAGGACTGTGCCAGGCTGAAGTCTCAAGCCTCAATCCAGGTCTCAAATGTTAGCAGCCCAAGTACATCAGCCCTTGTCTGCTGCCTCCCAGGGTACACATTAGCAGGAAGCTGGATCAGAAGTGGTAGAGCCAGGACTTGGACCAGGCACTCCAATTTGGGATGCAGGAGTCCCAACCAGAACCTTAACCACTGCACCAAAGGCCCACCCTTGATCAAAGTGTTTTTAAAACTCGTTTGGAATTTGAAAACTCTACTACATTATTCTCAATACCTCAATGATATCCTTTTGAAAATGGGTTAGATTTTTCAGCAATATAAAAATGTCATTTTGTCATAAAAATGTCATTCGTGAATAGGACATGTATTAACAATACAGGTTAACCTAGGCAATGTCCCTGAACAGACCGTGTGGCAGATTTTATTTCCCAGAGACAGCCCCACCTCCTACATTCCCCGTTCTGGCACCCAGGCAGACCTTTGTGAGTGTTACCCAACGCAGGACAGAAGTTTCTGAAGAACTCGCATATTAGCCAGAGTCTAAAGGACCCCGAGAAGGCTTGCAGTGAGGGCTGAAAAGAAATCTAGGAAAATGTGATTGGAAACCGGCAGAGAAAGACGTTTGTTTCTTACTGGTGGAAAGTTGTCCCTAAGGTCACCTGCAGTGACAGTGAAAACAGGACATGTACTGATGCATTCAGGACCTCAGTAAGGGGGTTTGCAGCCACAATATTGGAAATGCCACCTGAGCTCTCACTAGCTATGCATCAAAAGAGAGGTTAAGAGAAGGAAAAGTTAAATTTAAGCAGCCAGGACTCACTGCATGCAAAATTAAACTGCTCTCAGTTCTAGTCTCTCCGGATGGTAAATGATGCTCTAAGAAAAGGCTTCCAGGCAAATCAGTGCTGTGGAAAAAAGCGGTTACACATGAGGCCAAGGAATGACAAATCTCTTTGCTAAGATCTCAGTACGATTTAAGGTGGTGTTTTATAGATATTTTCAAACAGATGAAAATCCTGCTAAGTGTTTTTAAGGAAGTGCTTCATGGACCGTACTGTAGAACAGGGTATCTAAAGATCTTTAGGCTGTTGTCCTATGGTAGCCCCATAGAGATTCCTAGGTAGACAAGACTTGGATGTATTTTTGGGTGTAGATTTTGTCTAATAGTGGGTTGAAAATTAATACAAAAAGCCCACAATGTGAGGTAGGCATTTTGGCGCAGCAAGTTAAACCACCACTTGAGACATCTGCATCTTGTAACAGAGTGCCTGGGATCAATTCCTACTCTGCTTCCAATGTGGCTGCCTGGTAATGAACTTGTGAAGGGGCAGATGATGGCCCAAATACTTGCGTTCTTGCCATCCATAAATGGAGTTATTGTTTCCTTGACTTTGGCTTGGCCCAGCCATGACTGTTGCAAGTACTCAGGGAATGAACCAGCCACTCTGCCTTTCTAAAACAAAACAAGGCCAGCACCTCGGCTCACTAGGCTAATCCTTCACCTGTGGCACTGGCACCCCGGGTTCTAGTCCCGGTTGGGGCGCCAGATTCTGTCCCGGTTGCCCCTCTTCCAGTCCAGCTCTCTGCTGTGGCCTGGGAAGGCAGTGGAGGGTGGCCCAAGTGCTTGGGCCCTGCACCTGCATGGGAGACCAGGAGGAAGCACCTGGCTCCTGGCTTTGGATCAGCGCAGCGCGCCGGCCGTGGCAGCCATTTGGGGGGGTGAACCAATGGAAGGAAGACCTTTCTCTCTGTTTCTCTCACTGTCTAACTCTGCCTGTCCAAAAAACAAAACAAAACAAAAAAAACAAAAACAAAACAAAACAAAAAAACACCACACACACACACACACACACAAAACACAAAACAAAAAAACCTAAAACAAAGCCCACAAGGCTTAAGAAGCTTATACTGCTTTGACTGAAAGGGAGAAAGACAGTATGAAGTTAAAATGGGCCACTGGACCCCCCAAACTTCTACAGGCAGAAGGTAGTGTGAGAAAACTGCTCAGTGGCATAGATTTTGCCTACACTTTGTGAAGAAGGCAGCAGGCAGAAGTCTTTCTGAATGGTAGGATCAGTGGTTAGTCTCTGCTTGTCCACCACCACTGTGTGTTGGGTGTAGGTCACTGAGCACGTCCCTTGTCTCTACTTCAGTTCTTTAGAATGCTACTCAAAGAGCTTCACCCACACCTAGTTTTCGCTGACATGACAAATCTCTGGACTCCATGTTCGTGCCACCATGGTAAGAGGGCTCCAGTGTATTCTGTATGTGGAGAGATGTGAACCCTTGTGGCCAGAAGACTGCGCTGGGAAGCACGGGCAGATACGTGCCTAAGATGGACAGTGTACACATCCCATCCCACGTTTTCACAATGTGAGTCACCATCCTTTCACTGAGTTGTGGAGTCCCTCTTGTTTCTTCTGAACATGGACAAGACTGTGACAGTGTTGGCCACGGCAGCAACGCCTGTGTCTTAGAGGACAAGTCACTACAGCTTTGTTCTCTTGGGATACTTATTCTTGGAGTCCAGCTGCCAGACCGTGAGGAAGCCAAGCAGTCACAAGGAAAGGCCCCAGCTAAGATTCCTACTGACGGCCAGCATAGCCATCAGGCATGTGCGTACGTTTCACTGTGACTCCAGCCACTGGGCCATAGTCACCTCCAGACTTTAAGCCGCTCCAGGGAACATGTATAAAAGAAAAAAGTCTCCTCTGCCATGCCATGCTCGGATTTGTGAGTAAAGTAAGTGATGGTGAATTTTCCAAAGTCACTTAGTTTGAGGTGGTTTGTTATGAAGCAATAGAAAACTGGGTCAAGAAAAATGGAAAACAAACTGTGATATACACATACAATAGAATTATATATTTAGTCATAAAAAGGAATGAAGTATTGACCCATGCAAAAACACGGATGAACCTCAAAGACCTTACACTTAGTCAAAGAAGCTGAGCGCCAAGGTTTCTATTTTTTGAAGTTGTAGAATATTCATCTATGATGACTAAATACTGGTTGCCTTTGGGTGTAACTAAGGAAGAACACAAGGAAACATTCTTTGCAGATGGTGTAATATATGTGTGGGTTACAAAGGTGCATCCATTGGTCAAAACTGTACAAGTGTATTTGTGTATCCCAGCTTATGTAAAACTTACCTTAAAACAAAAAAAAATATAAGAATTAGGTGGGGACAGGCAGGACACAGAGATACAAAACTGACAAAATGTTCCTTGCTACTAAAACTGGGAGAGACCTCCACAAAGGTTCATTATTCTATTTTGTTTACTTTGTAGGTGTTTTAGATTTCCCCCAAATGTTTTAAAAAATACTGATTTTTGTAAAAAGTGAGTATAAAGCAATTTAATTGTTATTTAACTGCTAATCAGGCTGAAAAATAATACCAAAAGGATGTTTCTAGAATGTTTCAAATAAGGCAGTATTTTTAAATAAATAGCATACTATCTGCTAAGGCTGCCAAAGTACTACACTCACTGCAATATGTAATTATGTAAAATTGGTTTTTAAAATCAATTTTATTATTCTATATGGTTCCACCGTTAAACAGCATATACATTTTTCATTATTTATTTACTAGATACTGTTTAGTCATCCAACATTTGAGGAACATTAGTAAACTAGTTCTAAAAACAAAAGTAAACACACAAAAAAGAAAGAAAAACTAGTTCCTAGCAACCGAACTGACAGAGATAGAATAGTAAATTAAGTCACTATTTATTAAGATAGTTTATTAGTTTACCTTTATTATGATTGTTCTTTATAATCTAGAAAGAATTCTTTAGGTAGCTATTTTAAATCTCTTCTAATTATTTATTAATATTCTTTTCTAAATGAGGAGAGGTTGGGATTTGGATATCCAATATGCTGTCTTCATAATGAGTTTAGTCTTATGTGATTTTTTAAAAAATAGGTAACCTATGTTGCTTAAATTATACACCACAGGCATATCACAAATTCCATTTATCCAGACTGAACAAATTTGAAATTTGATGATCCATACCTTCAGTTCATATTTTCCTTCTTAGCTTTGGGATTGCTTATGCAATCTATTGGAAATTTTACCTGGAATATCCTCACAGGCATCCAAAACGAAGTGACAGAACTTCTTCTTTCAGACAGGCTCACCCTGGGTTAGTAGACGGCAGCATCCTGGATTCAGCACGCCGTGAACTGAATGCCCAGATTTCTCCCTCTCTACTCCACGTCTCATCAGCCACCGAGGCTTATTCAGTCTTGAATGTTTCCTTTTCTACAATCCCTCTACAAGTAACTACCGACAGTAAAACACCTCTGGCCAAGATGACTGCAACAGCAAGACCAAATTTTACGGGGAAGCTATGGACCAGCATTTCTCATGAACACAGATGTAAAATATCCTCAAAAAATCAGTAAACTGAATCCAAAAATGTCTAAAAAATTATTAACCATAATCAAGTGAGATTTATTCTAAGTATGCATGGATAGATCAATCGTTAGAAAATCAATGTAATCCAACAGTTCAACAGGCTGAAGAAAAAACTTAGATGATCATTACCAACTGATGCAGAAAAAGTGTCTGACAAAATTCATCACCTGTTCATGCAAAAACATCTCAGCAAGCTAGGAATAAAGGAGAACTTCCTTGACTTGATGAAGAACATTTGCAACGTATCTACAGCCAGCATCACACTTACTGGAAAGAGACTGCATACCATCTCCCTAACACTGGGAACATGGCAACAATTGTTCATTCTTATTCATTCATCATTCATTCAACATTTATCATTCTTATTCAAATCAAACTGGAAATGCCAGTTAGTACAAAGAGGAAAAAAAGGGGAGATTAGCGATAAATACACTGAGTAGGAAGAAATAAAAATTCATTTACTTTCTGCACATGACATGATTGCCTATCTAGACATTTCCAAAGAATCAGCAACAAAAAACCTCCTGGAGGACAAAAGGGTACAGGACACAAGATGAACAGAAAGTTGGGAAAAGCAATGTGGTGCAGTGGGTTAAGCTGCTGCCTGCAATGCTGGTATCCCATTCTGGAGTGCTGGTGGAGTTCCAGGCTCTTGGCTTTGGCCTGGTCCAGCCCTGGCTGTTGTGGCCATCAGGGGAGTGAACCACTGGATGAAGAACTTTGTCTCTCTCTCTCCCTCTCTTTGTCACTTTGCTTTTCAAATAAATAAAAATAATGAATCTTTATTAAAAAGATGAATAGGTACTGGCATTGAGGTGAAGTGTGTTAAGCCACTGCCTGTGATGCTGGCATCCCATATGAGCACCAGTTCAAATCTTGGCTATTCCACTTGTGATCCAGCTCCCTGCTAATGTGCCTGGGAAAGCAGTGGAAGACAGTTCAAGTCCTTGGGTCCCTGCACCCACGTGGGAGACCCAGAAGCTCCTGGCTCCTGCCTATGGACTGGCCCAGCTCTGGCCATTGCAACCATATGGGGAGTGAATGAAGGGATTGAAGATCTCTCTCCCCCCTCTCCCCCTCTCCCTCTGTAACTCTGCCTTTCAAATAAATAAAGATCATTAAAAAAAAATAGATGTATAGAAAGCTGATTGCTTTCCAAAATACCAGCAAAGAAAAATTGGAATTGGAAGTTAAAAAATAGTATTTCTGATAGGTCTACAAAGGAAAAAAATAGATATAAACCTAATAAAATATGTCTAAGATCTATATATGGAAAATTACCAAACTTGAATGAAAGAAGTCAGGTAAAAATTTAAATAAATGGAGAAATATTTCATTTTTCTGGATTAGAGAAAGTAACACAATCTATTAAAATAGCAAAACATTATGTGTTATAGACATCAACAAACTGTTTTTCAAGTTTATATGGATAAGGCAAAAGATGTAACATAAAACTGAAGAACAAAGTTAGAGTACCAAGTACCCAAGATCTAACATGAGACTATATGGTAAAAGAACTGATACACAGAAATGTAGTCAACTCCTCTCTGACAAAGAAGCTAAGGCAATTCAGTGGAGAAAGGGTACTCTGGAACAACTGAACACTCAAAAACAAAACTAAACAAAACCAAACCCAGACACAGACCTTATACCTTCCAAAAATTTTTACCCAGATTGGTCATAGACATACATGTAAAATGCAAACGATAAAACTTCTAGAAAAAAATGTGGTGGAAAATCTAGATGACCATGGGTGTGCACTGAGGTTTTAGATGCAGCATCAGAAACACAACATCTTCAAGAAAAAAAAGAGAAATTGAACTTTATTAATACTACACACTTCTGCTCAGTGAAAGACAATGTTAAGAGAATGGCAAGACATGCTGAGGCTGGAAGGAAACACTTGCAAAACATGCATCAGATTAAGGACTTGTATCCAAAATACACAAAGAACTCTTGAACAGAACATTAAGAAAACAAACCATTTTTAAAAAATGGGCAATGATTTAAACAGACACCTCACTGCTAAAGAAAATAGACAGATGGAAACATGATATCTCATCTGTAGGCAACTGAAAATTCCAAGTGAGACACCACTGCATACCTACTAGAATGGCTAAAATCCAAAACAACAAACACACAAAACCCTGACAATACCAACTGCTGGCAGCAGTGTAAAGCAGTAACAATTTTCAATCATTACTGGTAGGATGCAAAATGCTACTTTGGAAAATACTTTAAAAAAATATTTTATTCACTCATTCATTCATTTGAAAGGCAGAGTTACAGAGTTAGAGTTAGAGTTAGAGTTAGAGTTAGAGTTAGAGTTAGAGTTAGAGTTGGGGGGGGGGAGGGGAGAGAGATCTGATTCACTCCCCAAATGGTAGCAATGGCCAGGGCTGGGCCAAGTTGAAGCCAGGAGCCTGAAATTCCATCTGTGTCTCCCATGAGGGTGCATGGGTCCAAGCACTTGGGCCATCTTCTGCTGCTTTCCTAGGCACATTAGCAGGGAGCTGGATCAGAAGTGGAGCAGCCTGGACTGGAACTGGCACTCATGGAACAGCAGCGTTGAAGGCGGCAGCTTAGCCTGCTATGCCGTGCTGCTGGCCCCACCCTTTTTAAAGTTTGGTAGTTACTTCACACAGTGGCAAAACTGCCCAGTAATGCATTTCTCAGAAGGTATCCCTGTCATTAGGAGATGCAAGACTGTGGCTTGTCCCCATTTACTTGTTATTTAGTTATACAGAAGCATTTAATTCATTATAAAGTACTAACCAAACACAATATTCCGCATATTTTACTGAGATCTTTTATTTTTAGATTAGAATGAGTTTATTTTTTCAAAAGGAAAACTGTATGGAGTATTTTGATAATATTTGGGGAAAAGAGCTGACGTAAATATTACTTTGCATACTGGAGATCAGAGTGGTTATAGCCAATTTGCAATCAAAATGCAATCCTAACACATTATAATGAATAACTACCCAACCCCCCTGTAACAACAGAAAATAACGTAGTGATTTGCTGGCAAGAATACAGATGTGCCAATCCTCTGCTGGAATTGCACTTCATGTAAACTTTCTCTGAAAGACAACAAGCCATGACCAAGATAAAAATGATTTTTTTCAAAGCACTCAATAACAAATAAACTATCCAAATGGGGACACTGCTTAGAATTCAGAAAGAGAATTTTGTGAACACTCACAAGCAAGTCTATATTTGCCGAAAATATCTGAGAATTCAGCAGCAAGTTCTAGGAAAGGATACAAGTTCCTTAAACTGTGGCTGAAGATTACATTGTGAACACATTTTATGTTTTCATGAAACTTACATAAACTCTATAAAAAGCAAAAACAGAACAAAACAAAATAAAACAAAAAGTAAACCAGACCAATTGGGCATTGATGTTCTACCCTTTTAAAAAGTTAACAAAAAAGGCTCTGGTTAATTTATGGAACTAAGGATTCAAGACAACCAGAGATTAGATGATGTAGCAACTTTAATTTCTGTCAATTTTAGAGCACCAAATGCTTAAATTCTTTTTCATATGCAAAATAGTACTTGTTAAGTCTGTTGTTATAAATCTTTATTGCTAGAAATAAAATGGACCAAAAAGATCTCTAACCCCAAGGTATTTGGGAAACAATACAACTACCTAATAAAACAGAATTAAAAATCAACAAACTACTAATGCCCAATGGAAAAGGACTTTGCTAAACAGACTGAAGATACGGCTATGAATGACCACAAATTCACGCTAAAGGGAAGCTAAAGATACTGAGACCATTTTAAAACTAGTTACTTCTGTCCTTCAATGGTATCAACTTTAAAGGAAATTGTTTTAAAATGTTAAAAAATGTCTGTAGTTTATTTTTCTGGGGAGAGGAGAGAGGCCAGACTTGACTTACAGGTGAAGCAAATAATATGACCCAAACATTGTGATGGCAATATGTCATAGCATGCTTAAATGATATTCCTTCCAGACCCAAGATTTTACAACATTTACATGTGACCACTGATATTTGCTACTGTAATTGATATTTTATTTTGTATAACAGTCATATTAACACTTGCTTGTCAGTGATAAGAATTAGGGCTGATTTTTATATATTATTAGAAAAGTCAGATGTTTACCCATTCCATGTGAGTACTAAAGCGTGAATAGATTTCTTACATAAAGGTGAAGAAAAGTAATTTTTAACCCACACAAAAATTTATTCTCTGAAAATTAAACTGTCATTAAAATCTCCTTGGAATAGTAATTTTAACATTGTTTACACAGAAGTCAACAATTTCTTTATGTAGTACAATTATACAAAAGGAAAAAGGCACCGAGACAATCGGTGTATAGATAGTAGAAAAGTAGTTATGAGGATAAAATGCAACATATAGCACAGTTTCCATTATATGAAAGTGATCAGATATACGCTCATTCTAGAAAACAGATTGCTTCACACACTTATCTGTTTATACTTTTGATCCAAAATGCAAAGTAATGTGACAATAATACAATATTGTCGATAATCACACAGACACTTGTATATATGAACAAGATCCACCAATGGTTGAGAGTCACTAGCAGATGTGTTAGGGACAATTGAAGACCACGGGAAACATTATTCAGGAGTGTATTTTCTCAGGTTGTCTGAAAGAGTTCTGCTCACAGAGCATTTAGACTTCATCACACTGTTATATCCATTATTAGAAAAATAAGTAAGAAAGCTCTGTAGAAACTATATTATTAAGGAGGCTTCTTGACTCAAAAAGTGAGAGGAAGGAAGGGAGGGAGGGAAGAAGAAAGGCAGGAAGGGGACAATGGAATAAAAGATTCTGCTAATTGAGTTTTCCCATAAAATTACATTATTTTGAGAACTAAAACAATGCAAGAGTGTTGAGCAGTGATGAACCTCATGAGTTTTAGAAAAACGATCGATCAAGACCCTTAAAACTCAGGAAATAACCATTCTTCCTCAAGGCTAATTTAACTGAAAAGTAATATTTATATATTTTTAATCTCAACATTTTAGTAAAAATCTAACCAAAGTTTGGCTATCTTTTCTATGACACCTTTAAAGATTCCTCAAAATTACTGTCACTATTCTTTTCCAAAAAGGCATCTAAAAATAAAATTATACAGAAACACGATAAACTAATTTTGTAATGCAAGCTACTACTGAAAATTTCCTCTTGGTAAGCTTAAATATTTTTAACATAAAATGCAGCTGGAAGAATCACCATTCAGTTCTTGCTGTGCTTCTAATAATTGTTCAAATACATTCAGACACTAAGAGAGCTATCTGGTCTTTCCTCACACAACAAATGTCTGTCACTGGAGAAGGCTGCAATATTCTCAATGTGTACTAAAAAGACTGCCCCAACAAAGTCACTTCCCATATTCCCCCACTAGAAGAAAGAAAGCGATCTTCTGTACTCCGTGGTATTTATTTCAGTCTTCAGTTTTTTGAAATAGCCTGGTTAAAGAAACTTTGAAAAGCCTTCTCAGAAAATTTAAAATAAAAAAGGATGTACAATCTTGGGGGAGAGGGGAGGGAGAAGACCAAAAGTAGAGATGTGACACAGGAACCCAGAATTCCTCACTTCCAAAGTTGGGTTCTGCTGCATTATAACTGGGTATTGGGCACCAAGGTGCCACCCCGTTACAGGCTTCTCCCTATTACAGAGACTGATCCTTTCTCATGCAGGGCTCTTGTCTCCCATTGGTGCTTACCTATTACTTTCATCAACATAACGGGGTGGGGGGGCACACAGGAATGACTGAGGATCTACCTTGAGAGTCATTACTGAAAACAGTACCAACAGGGGCAGCTGACAGCTTAGCAATGGACAAAGGGTGAGCTGGGAAGAGGCTCAACCAGGAATGGCAAAGAGAAGCAGCTAACCACAGATAAGGGAAAATCCCTACTTCCTCATTCAACAAAATCATGTTTAACACTAACTGCTTAGGCTTACATAGATAGGCACTCTAACAATATCTGAATATATAAATGAATTTTGGAAGCATTTTTCAGGGGAATGTTATACGTTGTACATTGAGTATTCATTTTAAACACATTGTCAGATGAGAGATCACATGTTAAAGGAATTAAAAGAAAGGTGTTAAGGTTTTATTTTTTAAAGCAGTCTTGAGTACTTTAAAGACAAACTCAAAAATCAAATAGTACAAGCTTCATTTACTAATAATGAGAATAACAAAGAAGATGAAGAAAGCCCTAAAATAAAAACAATTTAAGATACAGACTGTCAAACTGATGCTGAAACAATATCAAACATCTTGCACTATAACTGACATAGCCCTGACTTTGTTCTCATAATTAATTATTAAACGTTTTTATGTACTAAGAGGCTCATATTCCACAATACAGTTATACCAAGCCTTACAACTGCTCAAGGTAAGTGCATACAACAATAACCCTCCTAACAGCAGCAGCAAATGCCTTATGAATGAAGAGCATCACCCTTTGTCTATGTAGTCTCTGACAGAGCCTGGCTGCTCCTCCCTACCGCCTGGTCCACAGGACTAAGGAATTATTCAGCTCTGATGGATGAACTCTGCTAGCCAGTGCGACTTTCTGTGAGTAAGAGTAGGCGGAAAGGCAGGGCGGAAGAATGCAGGAGCGTTTTAAAAAGATACATACTAGTCTAAACAGGGAGAGAAAACAGCAAGAATTTTACATCCATTTTTGATAATGGATTAATAATTCCAGGCTACTGAACTCCATCATTTTAAGGTTATATTAACCAAATCTCAAACTATGGTCAGATCAAATACAGAGATACACCAGCAGTCACAAAACAGCCTAATTCCATAATGACATTACTTCAAATCTTCAAATAATTCACTTTTCAGTAGGTTGAGAAAACTTTCAAAACATAATATATATTAATATTACATCAGAGACAGAAGGGTGGCTGCATCTCAAGTGAGGGGAAACAAAAACTTAGATGTGCCTTATCCACAGCATTTATTCTATCTGAAAGAGGTTTTGAGGTTGCCATATTTGCTATTTCAGATAAAGGACCCAAGGACCCTAAGAAAGAATAAAGCACTCAAGGCAATGTGTGAGACTGGAGCAGGAGTAACAGGGTTCCTAGTGAAGAATCCAGGACTGAAGTGCATCTGGTCGGTGTGAGGACAAGGAAGCCAGTGAGGAGGATGGCAAGGAAGCCTACTCCACACAAGAACGCAAGAAGGCCACCACCCATGGCTGCTACTACACGTGTGCTCAAAGGTCAGTCTTATTTCACTTAGAATCCCGACAGAAATACAAGACAAATATCTCCCCAGACATCCTCCCGGCCTTGTATCTAATGCAAAGGAATGTGCAAGAATCCTAGAACCAACACAGCAAAATATATTTATTACAGCAAGCAACAGTTTGAAGAAGTTATATTAAATGTGAATGTGCAGGAACTCATGATTAATATCAATTTTTATTGTTCACTAAACATGTTTCCCTTTGAGAAAGCACAAATATCAATACTACTACCCCTAGTCTTAATCTCTCCCTGATTTATCCACTGTCACACTTAGAGATCTAATCTACAGATACTGAGGCACTGCTACTGATAATTTTATGCAATAAGTTCAATAGTCTACACCAATATCTCAAGAGAGGATTTCCTGGGGTGTCTGATAAAATGTCGCTTCTTAGATTTCCCCAGACCCAGTGAAACCGAATCCTTGGAGACGGAGTTGTAGATACAAAATTAAGCTCTCAAGGTAATTTTGAAGTGCAGTGCAGTTTGGAAAACACTAGTTTGTGTCTTGTCCCTGGGAAGAACATGTGTCTGGAGTTTGGTGTGAGTCTAACATATTTTCATTCTTCGACTCAGGAGTTATCTTCTCCTAGGGGGACAGAGCGACATGCGATGAAACTAGCTGTAACTCCTGTGTTCTCTTTATTAAAGAGCACAGGGGAAGCATAAATAAGCTGCACCGAGAGTACAGGGAGGCAGAACCTGCTGGCAACTGGCTGGGTTAAGATGTGGGCCTGACAGGTTACAGGATTTCTGCTGCCCAGGGCAAAAAGGTGCTTATGCAGTTAAATACCTCAGATTCCCAGAAGCAGTCAAAAAGCAGAATAAATTGATTAGTATACTTTGGGAACATTAGTATGTGCTACATTGGTAAATTAATCTCAAGTCTTTGGAAAACAAAGTCATCTACAAGGTATGACACAGAGTATCATCTGCGGCCTGAGAGGAATGAAATCCTGATTGTTTTTCTGTCACTCAAGTTTATTTTGCCCCCTAGTTTCGGCATTCCATTAAGGTGGGTGGGATCATTAATAAACACTGTTTTTGCAACTAGTAAAGAAGGATCCAACTTCAACATGCATAGCAGAGGTCTTAGAGTAACTTACACCTGGGTTCGGAGGCTAGTTTCACTAATGTACTTACTTATGGGATGACCCTAGGACAGTCGCTTAACCTCTTGAATGATGAAAAAAAAAAAAACTGCAGTTTCTTCATCGATAAAACGTTGATAATATTACTTCCCTCGGAGTACTGCTGTGAGAATCAAATAATAAGTTACTGTGCCAGGTCTTAGTAAATTACAGCTGTTTACTATCATCTTTATGACACATTTTGGAGGGCCCAACTGATATTTTAAAATTAACTTTGGAAAATACCTTGTATCATGGTTAACCCTGTGAGATACTAAATGGCTGGTGATAATTATACTGATGGCTGCCCCAGTGGAGGCCACACATGAACTGGGGATGGCAGATGGGAGAAAAAGAAAGAAACAGAAACTTGTGAATAATTAGTCTCCACGTGAAATAATACAACAGCTGTCAATTAATAGGAAAAACTTCTAGGAGTTTTCCAGTCCATGTAGACAAATGGCAATTTTATGCAAATAGATTTAGGCCCTTTCTATTCACATCTGGATAGGTACCTTGAAAAAAATCTCTTGGTGACTACTGCTCTTAAGCCGCCTAAAACTCACACCTTCCAGTAGCCTGTTTTACAGTTCGTTTGAAAGACTGCAGTATCATTCGGCCTCCCCACCCATCTCTGCTTTGAAGAACGTCCTCAATTCTATTCCTTCTCTCTCTACTTGGTGCAACCTTCCTTTGCAGTCCCTGATTATGCGCGATTCACTTGATAAGTAAATGGAAAACGAAGAGGGTCTTAAAGAAATGATTTATGGATAGCCCTAGGCGTCAGCACCATGCTGGATGAAACTCCTCCACCAGGCCTCAAATGTAAACATGCAAACAACAATCAAGGTAGCTTAGATAGTTTATCAATTAGGTTTTCCATTTTTAAGCTGGGGTCCAATTTATTATTTTTGTCAGCAATACAGTACTACTGAGAACTGACTGAATGCATAAGGTAATATTCGATTGGATTTCAGGCAAAACGTGGATGGTACTGAAGACACAGCACCATGAGACTGTTTCTGAAAGGTAAGATGATCTCCTATACCACTTCTCTGCAGTTTGAAACACACGTCATTACCTGGCCAGTAGTAACTACACTTGGCAGCTCATTTGCACGACTGTGACTCTAGGCTCATGAGCTCTCATAACCGCCAGTCAGTTGCCATCTCTAGACTGTCTCATTTTATCATAAAACGAGGCAACTCCAATGAACAGGAAGAAAGGGGGTTTTCTTTCTCCACTTTCCCAGTCAGCACCTGCTGCCCGCCACTGGGCCCCTATTTGCTATAGTTAGTGAGATGCAAGGTTTTGTCTTTAAGCTTTCATGCAAATTCAAGTACACAAAGCAACAGTAGTACTGTGCAATACATCAGATCAGCAGAGTCGTGTGGGTCTCTTGAGCCCCATGTAATCCCTTTATATAAGAACAGTCAATTTGGGGGAGTAACTACTTCAAGCTGTGTCAATTCACAGGAAAAAAAAAAGGTATATATTTTGTTTTGTATGGAGAAAAATGCCAGCAAATATCATCCCAAACTAAACATAGTATCTGGCAAATTTATGGAGGAGAAAAAGAATCCATAAGTTGAGAAATCTTTTTCCATTGAGTTTTCTGAAAAAGCCATGGCCACTTCACCTTTGTGAATTAACACACGTGCACACATAGTTATCTAGGGTGTGTGTGCGTGTATATGCATTTTCTAATCTTTGAGAATCGTGGTGTGCATGCACTTTATCGTCTTTGAGAACCTGGAAGCTGGGATGAAGGGAGGGTCTTTCTTAATGTTTTTCAAAACGTTGACTAATTTTTGGGTCACATAGGACTTGATCCTTGCACCAGATAAACTTAGGATATATCAAACCACAAACTTAATTCTGGGCATAGTCTGAATAAAGAGGTACATTTAACAATGAATTAGTTCTTTTTCTTACTAGGGGTGAAAGCACCAAACTGATCTTACTAATGTGTTTGAGTAAGCTTGTTCCAGCTACAAATAAGCCTGATAACTCTTTTTATTAGGAAGATACCAGTTGTCAGCAATACAGGCAGTTGTTCCAAAGCTGGAGAAGATAGCTGTAATGTCAAATGCCTAAGTCTAATTTCCCATGAAATCTACACCCTCCCTTTCAAATCTTTTTGTATACTGTTGGCTGAGGATACTTCAATGAGATACCTATTTTACCATTTGATTCGTGTTCCAACTTTACAGCTTAACTAACCTATAAAAAATTCTGGAAAAAGTTCACTGATGTAACAAGAAAAGGCTGGATTTCCCCTTTCATGCAATTCTGCAACCTATGTTCCTAAACTCCATGTTACCCAATATAGCATTTGTATTTTTCCTATAGTTTATGTGTATGAATGCATAGAGCTGCCATTTTTTTAACTAAAAAAGATATAGGACTTCATAATATTTTTGATTTCTCTTAAGGCCTCTCAGTACAGCCAAGCCGCAGTAAATGCTATGATTTTTGTTATTATGCCAATAACAAGTTCTAGCTTACAACGATATATAGTACTTAGGACTAGGAACAATGATACACAGCTTTTTAGTAACTGATAAATAATATGCTTTTGTCTAGTTTAACTAAAAATGAGAAAGAAAAAAGCAAATTTTTTCATATATAAACATACTCTATTTAAGAAAGTATATGCATAAAATTATATATTAGGTAAGAAGCAAAATTAAAAAGAAAACAGCTTATAATATTCCTGACAGACCAGAGTTCCTAAATATAAAAAGAACAAATGAAAGTGTCCTGTCATTTAAAAAATTCGTACAACCTTTACTCGTGTCCGAGGAAATCAAGATTTGTGACACTGTTCTGAGGAATCTTTACATTTATAAAAATTGAAGGCCTAATTTCGCAAATACAACTTTCAAGCTGTATGAGCAAATTCAGCTTACAAGAAAGGCACAGGATGACGTCACGTTGAAGCACATTGTCTGTAAATTTCATAAAATCTCATCACAAGTCACTAGAAACTTCGTAAGGAGTCTCAGAACCGTTCATAGGATGTTCTGAATCAACTGAGAACTGGATAGTCTTTATATCACAAATACAAATTGAAGTAAAAGTGAGATTTAGAGAGGACTGTTTCTTATCCTGAATGCTACCTGCTTTATGCAGTGTTGGTTTCTAAGTACCCAGAGCAGACATTTTTCTTTAACTTGAATTGTTTTCAATTTCTAACAGCTCATCTACTGTGTTTTTCACTTTGTTAAAAAAAAAAAGGTATTTTGAAATTACTACAGTTTTAAAGAGTTAATTACTGAAAGGATTTTTAAAGTCAAGGCCTGCTCTATTAGCTTCCTACATTGGAATACAATAATACAGGAAGTGCTTTCAACAGAAAGTTACATAGTTCTACAGTACAACCTGTCTAGGAGACTTGCAAGGGACCAGTACGGTGACTTGGTCTCTTTGGATCAGGCAAAGGCAGATGCAAATGAAGAAATGAACTTGGGGGAAAAAAAAGCAACACATTTAGAAAATTCCTTCACAGAAATGAGTGTTTGCCTGCACTCAGATTCAGTGCTTTTGAGAAGAACTGAGGCACAATGAAACCGAATGCAGAGAGGGAAAACACCTGAAATAAACCAGGTTCAATGGACTGACGCCCTCCACCACGGATCTGACTTAGGAGAGAGCTGGAGAACTGCTCATTTCTCATCAGGGAACATCACAAACAGCAGGGACCAGCCAGTTGAAACGGGTTTTGTGGATATGTGGGGTGATACTGAAATACCGTTGCAACTAAAATTTTGATTTTTTAAAAGCACTTATAATATTCCATGACATTACTGGCTTTTTAGCTAAAGTAAAATTAACTTCAAATCAGAAGTATGTCTCTGGAGTGGTGTTAGTTTAACAATAATGATGTCAGTTTCTCAGTTTCCCAAACAAGCTCTACCAGAGAGATCTTTTCTTCATCCCTGTCCGTTTTAGATGTTCTTCCCACCGAATTTAAAGCATTTTGGTAGAATGTTGAGTGCGACTCTTCAAAGTACAGCTCCTCGGATGGTGATTAGGTGAAAGCAGTATGTTGTGATCAGAAATAACGCCGCCTTGGATTGCGACCGCTCCTGCGAACTGTCATCACGACTCTAGCAACGCATGCCACCTACATACTTGCTGTCCTTTGGACTCTTTCATCTCAGTCCAGTGATTGAGTTCCTCTTCTCCAGAGCTGTTCAGACCTAAAGAAATCCAGCCTATCATCTCTTTTCTTTTCATGCTGCGTTTGTTATACACGGACAGTATGAGTGTTACATCAGAAAGCTGAAATAGGGCCACTTGGAAAACAAACGTTTCCTTGTACACTGGGTTTGGCTGCCCTCTGCGGATGGATGTCTTGCATTTGGACATCTCTTGACCCATGGAATTCAGTAGAGTTAACTTAACATATGTATCTAAAGGAAAAAACAACACATCACACGTATCATTTGAAGCAAACTCAACATAATTTTCTTGCAACATATGCTGAAAAGATTAAATATTTAAACTTTACAAGGATATGGTGTATACCATGCTTAATGGTAATTCAACCAATTCCATTTTGATGTAGATGCTTACAAAATGTGATAAGTAACAGAAAACCTTAAGTAGGCCAAAAATATTTTTGGGGTAATAATAACTTAACCTCACTAGTTTTCAATAATAGAATTTAAAGGTATACCTCATAATCCTTCCTTTCCCCTCCCACCCACATCCCTGCCCGCCCACTACCACCCCTGCCCACTCTCGTCCCATTCAGCTTCACTGAGCACAACATCATAGCATTAATCAACACTTAGCAAGCTTGATTAGCCACAACACTGTAAAGCATTCCACTGTGTTTTCAGAGAATCAGAAGAAACAAACAAATAGGAATGAAGGCAAATGGTGAAGAGGAAAAGAGGAAGACAAATACGCAAAGATGACATCAAAACAGCTTAGGATGAAATGTCAAAAAAATCTCTGCATGGATGTGGTTTTAAAATATATCTTAAAAACATTTAAGGGCCAAAATGAAGCCAAATGCATTAAGAGTTCAAAGTTTAACAAATCAAGTAAAACTTTCTCCTGGTTTCATGCAACAGTATATTTAATGTGCTTTTTTAGGTAGTTAAGATAAATACCACAGAAATTCTTTTTGGCACAATTTAATGTAAAATTTCAAGTATGATATCTTAATTATTTTCATGAATTAGAAAACAAAAACCTGATGTGATGTTGAGTGTACAAAGTGAAACAGAACACTTCATTGCCTGATTATCTGGGAGAAAATCCTCTCTGAACGAATGGGCTTTCAAGCTCTTTAGCCCCATGCAAATGATCTTCAGCATGTTGATCCATCATGTGTACTTCAGATCAAAATTCAATTAATTTTAAAGAAAACTGCAATATTTCTCATGAAATATCTACTTCTGTTATATGAATCAAAGTACAGATGAATGAAAAAATAAAAGCTTTCATTTAAAAAATGTTTTGCCTCTTTTATAGATATTCTGCACACCATCATCCATAATCAGAGATAAATTCTACGTTAGTTTTTATTTATAGTACCACAGATAATAAATGTGCATTTTTTTCAGAAACCAACATGGTGGACAGCTTCACTGCCGGCAAGTTTTAGGGTATTTTGTTTTTGCATGAAAAGACAACATCCAATTAGCCTCTACAGGAACTCACCTCGGATAATATAAACCTGTCCACCTATCAAGTGTTTTAGACAACAGAACAGTCCATCTGACAACAGGGGGTGGAAAGCAGTAAAAGAAATAATGACCAGATGTCAATCGTTGGGTGAAAGAGGGTCAAAGGTTAGAATTAAAGAGGAAACACTGTTCACTGGGGTGGAAGAACACAAAACTTTAGCATTTTAATTCAGGCAGAGGGTTGAACAAAAGGGTTGTTGGGTAAATTTCATGGAATGAGAATTTTAAGGTCATTGTGCAACCTTAAATAAAAATTACACTGTTTTAAAGAGGGACATCTTTATAAAGATATCTTCTTGGTCTGAAGCACATTGAACATAGAATCATGCAAATTATCAAACTACAAAAGACTGAATAAAAGTCATTCATTATAGGATCATCATTATTATGCCAAATTTTAAGTTTGTCCATGCAATATTTGATATTTGCAATACTTTTATTACTCCCAATGTGATATAAAATTAAGTTACACAAAATAAAACAGAACTATCAAAATTTCTGCTCTTGAATGTTGCTACTGTTTATTTAGTTAATATTGGTATTATTCATTATGTGGCATAATTCAAAGCTCAGAACCTGGGTATAAATGAAGAGCTACAACTTTACATAATTTATTCAGCTTATGAAAACTGCTCAAACTGTTTTACATTTTATTTTATAAATATCCTACTTTTGCTTTATAAATACTCTGTGTTCAAGTAATTGCTTTTAATATTGACTTATATTTACTTCCTAGTTACCTCACAGCTAATACCACTGATCATCCTTATACTGAAGATCAAATTCTAAAATAATGGTAATTCCTATAACCTATTTTTTAGTCCAAAATATTGGCTCCAGGTGTGGATGTTAATCTTTCTCAACGTGTTTATTACCTGTCCCTGCTGCTGCCCCTGGCCTTGCCATGGTTCATTTTAGTCTGTGTTTCTCTGGTTTCATCAGAGTGGCTACAGGAAGGCAAGCCAATCATTTTATTACACTACATTTTATCAATATTTATTTAAAAAAGTATACTTTTCACTAAAGCATGAAAGACGAACAGATAGCCTGCGGCTCCAGGTGACCCAGATGATGTTTCGTTTCAGCTGTACAGTGTCAAAACTTTTTGCGGTCCGAATGTCTTTGGCCAGGGCGTGCACACTCCTGCCTGTCACTGGCCTCACCACGCTCCCTCGCATTCATCTATGAGCTTTACTCATTTCCTTCTCAGGCCATTGGAGCCTGCATCCTAAGTGTGTGTTTTAATGAAGATAACCAAGCCACGCTTCCACATCGGTTTATTCTAGTCATTGCTTCTTGTCTCCTACCGAACTTGCCCGTGTGAAATGAGAAGGCAGACCCCTTAATTCCAGCCGTCTCTGAGGCACCTTGATCTCACCTGAGCCTCCCAATTACCCCGTGAGGGACATGGCCTTTATTTTACCTATAAAGAAACGGACTGAGGTCACTCATGTAAGGGGAGAAACGTAAATATCACAGTAGCCTCCGGACTTCTAATTCAGGAATGGATACATTCCCTGATAGGACCTTGGAAGCAGGCGTTCCAATATGACTTGGGGCAAACCAAATACAGTCAGGCCTTTCACCCATCGAATAAAGAGCTTCCGTAACATTTAGAAGTAAAGCTTATTTAATTCAGTCTGAACAAATTTCCCCTCCTTTAATAATTATTTAGTGTGTGCAGTAAAAGGCTGCACTAAGCAATTGTGGGGGAATCCTTAAAGAAATTTAAGGTGGTATTATTAGTCAGCATTTCCTTTTGAATCAATCTTCAGTTTAGGCATCAACAGCTGTGATTTTGGGAAAGCACAAAGATGCCCCCGGTACATCTCACAGAGAGGCACAGACGGGCTGGGGGTTCGTCAGGGGACAGCCAGCACCTCTGTGTGCCCAGAACCTGCCCTCACCCCAGTGGACTGCGAGAGGCAGAGAGAAGAGCAGGAGGCGCACACGAGGGCAGAGGGCAGAGGGCAGAGGGCAGAGGGCTCAGGCCTGCCAGTTCCTCTCCCTGCCTAGCACCTGAGGTGCACTCAGCAGAGCAGTCCTCTTTCTGCCTGTCCTGGCACAGGCAGGGCCCGTGAGGGTCTCTGAGACAAGCCTCTGCCGGTAGTACCCGTTTGCAGTTTTAAAGGGAAAGAAATGTGAACACTTTCGTCCTCGACTGTTAAGGGGGCAAAAGGGGACGACACAGAAGTAAAAACAGTAGTTCGCAGTACCGTCTGCACACAGAAAACACAGAAGTAATCCGCAGTTGACAGCAAGGGCTACACACATTCCTGTTTATATTGGGAGCATCACTCACTTTTTAAAGCCTTGTAACTTTTTCTGACGTTAAAAGATAATGGCCATGATAGGGATAATTTATTCTGCAGGCACTATGAAAAATTAAAAGTCCTGTCACCTTACAATTAATATTTTGAATTTCAAATTTTCCTACTTCCCAAATGACTGGAAATAGAAAACATGAAAGAGATTAGCTGATGATTGCACCATTTCATTTTGATTGGTTCAGACTAAATGATAGGATTGAAACCCCTAACGCTGAGAGTCCCCTAAGTACAGAAAACATTAGAATGAAAAAAATTATTTTTTCACTCACTGGGTGGTCTGTTCGCTGCCAGGTTTTTGAAGTGGCTGCCTTTTATCACTTCTGCTGATAATCTTCCAGTCGTGGCGTTGTAGAGCAGGCCGATGAGGATCTCGGGGACCGAGCCGTGTTCCAGAGACTGGCAGGAGGAGGCGCTCTCGCTGCAAGACGCTTCCGACACACTCACCTGGGAGTCGCAGCCCTGAAATCAAAAATGGAATTTTTATAGTATCTTATAAAACCGGCGTATGAAGAGAGGCATGCTGTGTCTATTGGATTTAGACAGGTAACTCACAATAAAAGAGCTACAAACCAAATTCCCCAGACACCAGATTAAAAATACTGTCCTCAGCATAGCTGAGTCCCTGGACCTGCTTTCATTATACAGGAATCAAAGAAGTAATAGGAAATGACGACATTCCATAAATTCCTGTGTATATACATAAATATCAAAGATACATTTCTTAAGCTTACAGGTGTTAATAAACTATTTTCTGAATGTAAAAAAAATATTGTTTAAAGACTTATCCACATATGGGGCTACATTGTAGCATGCTGGGTAAAGCTGCCACCTGCGACACTGGCATCCCAATTGGTTCCCTGTTCGAGTCCCAGCTGCTCCACTTCCAATCCAGCTCCCTGCTAATGGCTGGAAAGCAGCAGCAGATGGCCCAGTGCTTGGGCCCCTGCACCCTCAAGGGAGACAAGGAAAGACGCTCCTGGCTCCTGGCTTTGGTCTGGCCCAGCCCTAGCCTTATGGCCATTTGGGGAATAAACCAGCAGATGAAAGAGCTCTCTCTCTGTAACTCTCTCTCTGTAACCATGCCTTTTAAATAAATAAAAATAAATCTTAAAAAAAAAAGTAGGACATTAATTTTAAAAAGACACTTATCAAGCTAAGGAGACTCGCAGAGATTAAGAACTCTTAACTGGCCGGCGCTGCGGCTCACTAGGCTAATCCTCTGCCTTGCGGCACCGGCACACCAGGTTCTAGTCCCAGTCGGGGAGCCAGATTCTGTCCCAGTTGCCCCTCTTCCAGGCCAGCTCTCTGCTGTGGCCCGGGAGTGCAGTGGAGGATGGCCCAAGTGCTTGGGCCCTGCACCCCATGGGAGACCAGGAGAAGCACCTGGCTCCTGCCTTAGGATCAACGCGGTGCACCAGCCGCAGTGGCCATTGGAGGGTGAACCAACAGCAAAAAGGAAGACCTTTCTCTCTGTCTCTCTCTCTCACTGTCCACTCTGCCTGTCAAAAAAAAAAAAAAAAACAAAAAACAAAAAACAAAAAACAAAAAAACAAAAAAACAAAAAAAAACCCTCTTAACTAGTCTTTTAAAGACACAGATTGGCACACTTTGATTAAGTAAATAAAACAAAACTCTGTTATTTATAAACCAACATCTAAAGCACAAATATGCAGAGAAGTTGGAAAGGATGGAAAAATTTTACCATGCAAACAAGAACTAAAATAAAATAAAAATGTATGTAGCTAAATTAGTATCAGTCAGGGTTAGCCTTAAGGTAATAATTATTATTTGAGATGAAGAAGTATAATTAAAAATAAGAAAATATTCAATTTACCATGAAGATGAAATAATTCTAAATTTGTATCAATTTAATAACATGAGCTCAATATAGAGAAAGCAAAAATTGCCAGAACTAGAAAAAGAGAAATTCAACCTAGTGGGATGTTAGCACACTTCTCTCAGTAACTGTCTAAATGAGCAAATAAATATGGGTAAACACGCAGAAGATTTGAATAGCACAGTAAACAAAATTCATCTACTTGGCCCAAGTCCTTGGGCCCTTGCACCCGCATGGCAAGATGCGGAGGGAACTCCTGGCTCCTGGCTTTGGATGGGTGCAGCTGTGATCATTGTGGCCAATTGGGGAGTGAACCAGCAGATGGAAGATCTCTCTCTCTCTCTCTCTCTCTCTCTCTCTCTGCCTCACCTCTCTCTGTGTAACTCTTTCAAATAAATTAATAAATCTTTAAAAAAATTCATCTTCTGATCATATGTAGAATAACATTCTCAACAACTACAGAACAGACATTTTACCCAGCACACAACAGGCTTTTAAAAATTAATAAATAACAATGAATTTCTTTTTTAACTTTTATTTAATAAATATAAATTTCCAAAGTACAGCTTTTGGATTACAGTGGCTTTTCCACCCCATAACTTCCCTCCCACCCACAACCCTCCCATCTCCCGCTCCCTCTCCCATTCCATTCACATCAAGATTCATTTTCAATTATATTTATATACAGAAGATCAATTTAGTGTATATTAAGTAAAGATTTCAACAGTTTGTACCCACACAGAAACACAAAGTGTAAAGTACTGTTTGAGTACTAGTTATAGCATTAATTTACATTGTACAACACATTAAGGACAGAGATCCTATACAAGGAGTAAGTACACAGTGACTCCTGTTGTTGATTTAACAATTGACACTCTTGTTAATGGCATCAGTAATCACCCTAGGCTCTTGTCATGAGTTGCCAAGGCTATGGAAGCCTTTTGAGTTCACCAACTCTGATCTTATTTAGACAAGGTCACAGTCAAAGTGGAAGTTCTCTCCTCCCTTCAGAGAAAGGTACCTCCTTCTTTGATGGCCCGTTCTTTCTACTGGGATCTCACTTGCAGAGATCTTTCATTTAGGGTTGGTTGTTTTTTGTTTTTTGTTTGTGTGTGTGTGTGTGTGTGTGTGTGTTTTGCCACAGCGTCTTGGCTTTCCATGCCTAAAATATTCTCATGGGCTTGTCAGCCAGATCCAAATGCCTTAAGGGCTGATTCTGAGGCCAGAGTGCTGTTTAAGACATCTGCCATTCTATGAGTCTGCTGTGTATCCTGCTTCCCATGTTGGATCGTTCTCTCCTTTTTTAATTCTTTCAGTTAAAATTAGCAGATACTAGTCTGTAACAATGAATTTCAAATGATGAAAATTATTCATACTTTTTCCCCCAGAAACCTTTTATTTAAGGTATACAGATTTCATGCATTTCATAAATACAACTTTAGGAACATAGTGAGTCTTTCCACCATACCCACACTCCCACACTTCTTTCTCCTTCCTCTCCTACTCCCATTCTATTTCCTACCAAGATCTATTTTCAATTAACTGTATACACATAAGATTAACTCCATACTAAGTAAAGAGTTCAACAAATTGTATGAAAGAAAAAAAAAAAAAACTGTTCCCAAATAGTTGAGACAAGGGCTGTTCAAAGCCCTTTTTCAATTTCATTTCTATAGATTAAGCATCAATTTCATGTCCATAAATTATCTTTTAGGTACTCTATTATTTACCACAATCAGGGAGAACATATGGTATTTGTCCTTTTGGTACTGGCTTATTTCACTAAGTATGATGTTTTCCAGATTCATCCATTTTGTTGTAAATGACAAGATTTCATCTTTTTTTTAACTGCTGTATAGTATTCTATGGTGTACATATCCCATGATTTCTTTATCCAGTCTTCAGTTGTGGACATTTGGGTTGATTCCATATCTTAGCTATTGTGAATTGAGCTGCAATGTACTTCCATGTTTATCTTTTATTTCCCTTGGGTAAATTCCCAGGAGTGGGATGGCTGGGTCATATGGCAGGTCTATATTCAGATTTTTGAGGTATCTCCATACTGTCTTCCATAGTGGCTTTACCAGTTTACATTCCCACCAAGTGTGGATTAGGGTACTTTCTTCCCCCACATCCTTACCAGCAGTTGTTTGTTGATTTCTGTATGTGAGCCATTCTAACAGGGTGACATGAAACCTCACTGTGGTTTTGATTTGCATTTCCTTGATGGATAGTGATCCCGAGCATTTTTTCATGTGTCTGTTGATTATTTGGATTTGGATTTCCTCTTTTGAAAAACACCTGTTTAAGTCCTTTGTCCATTTCTTAACTGGATTGTTTGCTTTGTTGTTGTTGAGTTTCTTGAGCTCTTTATATATATTCTGGTTATTAATCCTTTATTAGTTGCATGTTTGTAAATAACTTCTCCCATTCTGTCAGTTGCCTCCTCACTTTGCTGAGGGTTGCTTTTGCAGTGCAGAAGCTTCTCAATTTGATGTAATCTCATCTGTCAATTTTGGCTTTGACTGCCTGTGCCTCTGGGGTCTTTTCTAAGAACTCTCTGCATACAGCAATGTCTTGCAGGGTTTCCTCAATGTTCTCCAATAATTAGATGGTACTGGGGCCGGCACAGTAGCATAGTGGGTAAAGTCGTTGCCTGCAATGCCCATAAGGGCATTGGTTCAAGTCCCAGCTGCTCCACTTCTAATCCAGCTTTGTGCTATGGCCTGGGAAAGCAGTAGAAGACGGCCCAAGTGTTTGGGCCCCTGCACCTGCATGGAGACCTGGAGGAAGCTCCTGGCTCCTGGCTTTGGATTGGCGCAGCTCCAGCTGTTGCGGCCAACTGGGAAGTAAACCAGAGGATGGAAGACCTCACTTTCTCCCTGCCTCTGTGTAAATCTTTCAAATAAATAAATAAATCTTTACAAAATAATAATAATAATTTGATGGTATCGGGTCTTATACTTAGGTCTTTGGTCCATTTTGAGTGGATTTTTGTGTAAGGTGTAAGGTAGGGGTCTTTTCAAAATTTATTTATTTATTATTTGAAAGGCAGAGTTACAGAGAGGCAGAGGTAGATGGGGAGGCGGGGGCGAGGGGGTAGAGAGAGAGAGAGGTCTTCCATCTGCTGGTTCACTCCTCAGATGGCTGCAATGATCCGAAGCCAGGAGCCGGGAGCTTCCTTGGGTCTCCCACGCAGGTGCAGGGGCCCAAGGATTTGGGCCACCTTCCACAGCTTTCTCAGGCCATAGCAAAGCGCTGGATCAGAAGTGGAGCAACTGGGTCTCGAATCAGTGCCCATATGGGATGTTGGCACTGCAGGCAGCATTTTTACTTGCTATGCCACAGTGCTGGCTCCAAAATGCTGTAACAACTGATGTTAATGTATAGAAGGCTTATTTTTATAATATTCTCTCCCAAGTGATCTGAAGATTAAGTGCAATTCCAAGAAGAATCTCAACAGGTTTCTTTGCATTTGACTTCATTAGCAATGAGGAAAAAGGAAATCAAAACCATAAGGTAACACTATACTACAAACAGGTAGGCTAAAAGAATACCAAGTGTGGTGGAGACACAGAGGGAGGGGAACACTCATGTCCTCTAGTGGAAGTGTAGAGTTACAGTGATACCACTTTTAAAAATGTTAAAAATCACACACCCTGCCATCTGGCAACCCCAGTTCTATCAGAAACATGTGACTTGTTAATTAAGAGTTACATGAAAGAACCTCTGAGCAGTATCATTCATGCTGACCTGAGTAGCAGATGGATGGACAAACAATTGGCGGTGAGTTCACACAATGGGACACTATACAGCAGTAGAAAGCAACTACAACGACACTTACAAACGTCATTTTGAGTGAAAAATGCTGGACTCTAAAGGATACCTAGCTGCATACTTCCATTTATGTAAATTTAAATCTCAAAAACAAAATGACAACAATAGCAAAACTCCAGGTAAACTAACCCATGGCGTTCTAGAAACATCAACAGATAGATAGACTATAAAGAAAAGCAAGACAGCAACAAACCTAAAAGTCAAAACAGTGGTTAACTCTGGGGGTGGAAGAGAAGGAACAGTGTGACAGGGAGGGCAGGCTGCAGCTTCAGGGGGTGGGGCTGGTGCTGGCTACACTGTATTTCTTGACCTGTACAGTAGTTACGCGGGTTTTGCTTTATGATAAATGAATGGTTGTAAATTTGCTTTTTACACCTTTCTAATGGGCATTGTGTTTCATAAGACAACAGGTTTAAAATAAGAATGATTTGATGCTAGGACACAATATACAAATTAACATACAATGACAAAAATACATGTTTAAGACTTCCTTTGAAGACTTCTAAAAGGGTTTACTCTGTTAAAAAAAAAAACTCTAACATTATTCCCTAACAATGTAATTTAAAAATTGGAAAATATGTTGTATAAATCTTCAAGTTTAAATCTACTATTGGCTATATGACTAATGAAGGAGAATTAATTAATAACTGGCTCTGAGTTAACTCATTGGATTAATATTCATAATTTTATCATTTGCAGGTCAGAGACACAGAAGGGAAGCCTGGGGGCAGGCGCTGTGGTGTAGCGGGTAAAGCTGCTGTCTACAGTGCCAGCATCCCATGTGGGCGCCGGTTTGGGTCCCGACTCGTCCTCTTCCAAGCCTGGGAAAGCAGTACAGGATGCCCAGGTCCTTGGACCCCTGCACTCTTGTGGGAAACCTGGAGGAAGCTCCTGGCTCCTGGCTTCGGATCAGTGCAGCTGCAGCTGTTGCAGCCATCTAGGGAGTGAACCTGTGGATGGGACTTCTCTCTCTCTCTCTCTCTCTCTCTCTCTCTCCCCCTCCCCCCCCGCCTCTGCGTAACTCTGCCTTTCAAATAAATAAATAAATCTTTAAAACAAAAAGGGAGGAGCCATAGGAATTTGCATCTTGTATTGGTAAATCATGGTACACACAACATAGTTTGCTATGTGTTCATGACAGTTGGAGGAGAAACCACACTTTTAGTCAGAGTCGATGAGGATACATCGTCACCTAGGAAAGCGGTGTCACAAACATGCCGCGGCACACGTGGAGCGCTGTTGCATTAGGCTGTTCTCCTAGCAGCATCTGCTGGAATACTGTGACACAGTTCCCACAGCTGGGTTCTGGCATTAACTTACTGCCAGATACGAAGAAGTGACCCTAACCTGCTTCTCAACAGGAGCAAGGAAGAGGCAGCAAAGAAAAGTGACGGGAGAGGCCTCTCCCGCGGCTCAATCACCGGTTTGTTTCTTTCTCCCGCTTCTCTGCAGTGAATATTCTTATCTCTGAGCTCAACAAAAAAGCAACAGCATGAGGATCCCTGGTGGTGACGTCCCACGTTACAGGACTGTGGAAATGGTGTAGTGTTTGATAACAGAAGAAAAGCATTCTTTGAAAGCGTTCCTTCTGAGGTTCCACCTGCGAGAGAGCGCTCATCTCATGGGCTTTCCAATGCCATCCGTGCAGCTGCCCGCCCAAGCTCGGCAGTGCTGAGCCAGTGCAAGGGAGCGGGGGGCACAGCGAGCGCAGGAGACAGTGCCGACCTAGGCAGCGAGAGCAAATTAAACACAGAGGCTCCCAGCGCGAGTGGCATCTTGTCCTCAGACTATCCCTCAGGGCATCTGCTCCATTCTGCGAGATTCAGGAAGCTCTAGCTACTCCCTCAGCGGATCCCATCATTAATTTATAACTGGGGCTTGCCTAGGCGGCAGTAACTGCAGGTGATTAACCCAAAGTCAAACAAATTCCAACCTTAACGAGGTCTACTTAAAGGAACAGTCCCACAGGCTCCCCAAAGTAACACTTCTTCCCTTCTTGCGTAATATTTTATTTCTTTTTAATACTTCTCCTCCTTCCCCTTGGGTCTTCTGCCTCAGGGTGGAGGCTTGTAAGCCATTCTATGAGAATAGAGAAAAGCCTTTTTAATTTTTCAGCGAAATGCATAAACTCTATGTAATGTTTCTCTAAACCAGAATGAGTGCTTATTTCCTTAATGGTGTTAATAGGTTGAGACTGGGCGGGAGGACCGTAGGATGAGAAATGCCAGATTTCCTACTGAATCAACATAGTGGGCTTCTCTTACTGCTGAACTGACTCCAGCTTACTTGTAATTAGTTATACCCAGTATTTTTTAAGGCGAAAGTGCTGAGCTGCACAATGACAGTTACTAGACATTTGAAGGGTTTCTGTTGAAGGTTTTCTGATGGTGGCTGCCGCAGAGTGGCTGGTTTTTAATTTCATTTATATTTGAAGCGCTCCCATCACACTGTTCTGGAGATGAGGTGGCGAGGGTGCAGGGGGACTGGAGGTAGCAGGCGGCAGTCACCTGCTGCCACTTCGGGGAGCTTCCTCCTCCTCTGCAGCTTCCCCCTCAGGGCCCTTTCCCAGCCCCAGGGAACCCAGAGCAGGAAGAGATAACCAGAGGCAACTTCAGCTAGACAGAAAGCAAGAGCAGCACAACTACTTCGAATCCCGGGCCTCCCACACACACCCCTGTAAATCCAGGGAAGAAGAGCCTATTTCCGTAGGGCTTGTTAAAACACCAAGTGGATCCAACCAACGGCCACTAGGGGGAGTGGGGTGGGGTGGGGTGGGGAGTGAATGCAAAGTTTAAATTTCAGGGCTGTGCCGGAAGCTGGCCTGCCTGAAACAGTAGGCTTCACGAGGCTCTCTTTGATTACAAGGGACGGAATGTTTAAGTGTAACTGGTTTAAGTAACACAAGGGAATCCAGGTACTTACAGAACACAACAGTTAGTACAGAGGTGGTTTTAGGCACTCACTGATCCAGGCCTCATCCATGTCACTAGGAACCGGTTTCCCTTTATCCATTTCTCCGCTTTCTCCCCCTAAATCGGCTTCATTCTCAGGCAGACTCTTGCTCAGAGTTGCCAGATGGTTTCCAGCAGCTCTGGGTGTTGTGGGCAAGTGGAAGGCAGCTTCCTGATCGCTCAAAGCAAACCCCCAGAACTGGCTATTCAGTGCCCATGTGATTTAATTCCAGGGCTCCGAAACTAAGTCAGCCTCATCGGAAGTACAGGGGAAGGCTGGTCCCCCGAGCAAAGCCAGGGTACTGGGCCACAAGGAAATACACGAATGCTAAGGCAGAGAAAAAGAGATAGTGACTGCAGAGTTCATTCAACTGAGCTGTGCATCCCTGCCCTTCCCCACCCCCTTGGCCTTCGGGGAAGACTGCTGCTCTCTGTCCTCCAACCGCGACTGCCTGCTTCAGGCTTTCTGCTGAGCCAGTGCAGCCATTAGCCCTGCAGGAGCCACGGAGGAGGACAAGGTCACTCAGCCAAAGGGAAAGCTACTACGCTCTGTGAGCACAGCTCTGACGCTTAGGTTAGGGAAGGGAGAGGCAAAAATAAAAGCAGAAAACCCTCACTTGTACTTTCAGATATTAACATCGAAAAAGTGACGTAGTTGGTAAGGCTTAACATAGATGAAAAGTTAAAAATCATTTAACTATCGGAGAGGGAGAGAGAGAGATCTCTTATTCACTAGTTTACTCCCCAAATGCCTGCCGACAGCTGGGGCTGGGCTGGGCCTAAGCTGGGATCTGGGAACTCCATCTGTATCCTCCCAGGTGGGTGGCAGGGACCCAACTACTTGAGTCATCACCTGCTGCCTCCCAGGGAGGCCACCAGCAGGAATCTACAATTGGGAATGGAGCCAGGTCTCGGGGCCAGTTACCAGATAGGGGATGCGGAGTTCCACTGGCATCTTAACCACCACGCCAAAAGTCTGTCCCCAAAATAATCTACAACAGCATCCTGTGGCAATGACTGTGAAAAATTCCTGCTCTGATCAAAACTTTGTATAAGAGGGTACTTCAAAAAGTCAATGGAAAATGAAGTTAAAAACTTTATTGTGGTGCAAAAATATAGAAATTCATGCATAGTATTTTCATTACATGCATTTCAAGGAACTTTTGAATTAAAAAAATTTAATTAGTTTTTAACAGACTTAATATAGTTCATAAACACAATTCTAAGAATAATGGGATTTCCTTCCTCCCTCCTTTCCTCTCCCTTTGTTTCCAGGAACTTTCTGAATACCCTGTATATACATGAATTTCAAAAAATTTTGGATCAAAATAAATTTAATTCCATTTCCCCACAAACTTTCGAAGTACCCTTATACGTGTGTGTGTCTGTGTTGCATATACACATATGCGTGTGCATGTTCTCTGGCTGAATTTGATTAAAAATGATTTGGAGTTCCTATTTAAATGGGATTGCTTTATAATTTCTTTCCTTATGTTACTATCTAGTTGGTGTCAAAATTTCACAGATCTCAGAAGAGAAGTCAGGTGCTTTCTTTTCCTTTTCCCAAACAGTTTACACAGCACAGGAGTTATCTGTTCTTTGCAGTTGCATGAAACTTGCCTCTGAAGCTCAACCACCCTTTTCTCTCTGTTAGCGTGATCTTCTTGGCTACTGAGTCAATCTTTAAGGATAAGCTTTTTTCTTGTGTTCTATTACTCCTAAACCACCTTCTATAATTTTATTTTAAGAAAATCACTTGTTACATACAAATTTTCAAATTTATTTTTCCAGAATTATTTTCTCATCATCTTAAAATGTCCTGAGTTGGTGGCTATGTCTTCCTTTAACATACTGTTTTTCTTTCCTGAGGCTTATCTATTTTATAAGTAATTTCAAAGAACCAGCTTCTGTTTTTGTTAAACCTCTTTACAATTTTTCCTTATTTTTTTTTACTGCTTTCCTTTTCTAACTTTCTGAATCAAAGAAAGCTTAGCTGATCAATTCACATTCTTTATCACCTTCCTACAAATATATTTCAAACCTATAAGGCTGTTAGAAATGTTAGAGACCCCACAGATTTTTCATTTTGTTTGATTGTAAACATTTCAATTTTCCATTTTGCTTTAGTCTCTGGCCCTCAGTTAAGTTAGAAAGCAATTTGTGTGACTCCCAAATACACGTTTCGGAGGGTGGCGCGGGAGGACTGCCTCTTACCTTACCTCCTGCTACTCTGCTCCTCCATCGAGGAGCTCTAGAGCTAAATGCACCTCCTTGAACACAATACTGTGCTCTGGGTTCAGCAAGGTGTTTCATCTGCTTTCAGTGTCCTTTCCCCAGGTATGCACATGGTTGAGCCTCTTGCATCTTCCAGGTCTTTGTTCTTATGTCATATTCTCAGTGAGTCTAACCTTGACTTCTCATTTAAAACTACATCTCTTTGTAACTACAACCCCAGATGCAGTCTATTATTTTAATTAACACATAACTTATACATACTTATGGAGCACAATGTGATACTTTGATACATGTGTATATTGTATCATGGTCAAATCAGTACAACTAATATATCCACTAGTAATCTTTTTTTTTTAAGATTATTTATTTGAAAGTCAAATACAGACAGAGAAAGAGAGAGAAATATATATTTCATTTGCTGGCTCACTTTCCAAATGGCTGCAACTGCCAGGGCTGGCCAGGAATTTCATCTGGGTCTACCACATGGGTGCAGGGGCCCATGTACCTGTGCCATCCTCTGCTGCTCTCCCAGGCACATTAGCAGGGAGCTGGATTGGAAGTGGAACAGCTGGGAATTGAACCAGTGTCCATATGGGATGCTGGCACTGCAGGCTAACGCTTAACCTGCTACTCCACATTGCCGGCCGCTCTAATAGTATTCTTTTGAAAACATTTTATTTGATAGAGAGATACCAGGGCAGCAGGAGACACTTCCATTCACTGTTTCACTCCTCAAATGCCTTCAGAGCCAGGAATTGAATCCAGGACCCCATCTGGGTGGCAGGAAACCAGGAAAGCAGAAGCCATAACCTGCTGCCTCCCAGGGTGCACATTAGCAGGGATGTGGGATCTGCAGCAGAGCCAGGACTGGAACCCAGGCACTCTGCTATGGCATAAGGGCGCCCCCAGCGGTGCCAGCGCTGCCCTTTGCTAGACTTCTTGATCCTCTTCACCTTGTTTCTTTTGCCCCAAATACTTACTTCATCACACGTCAAGTATGTGTTATCTTTCTCTCTCTCCTTCCCTCCCCTACCTAGAAGTGCATCATCAAAATTTGTTTTTCATTAATGTATACAGAGAATCTAGAACAATGTCTGGCATGTATAAGAAGTCTTCAAAAGGTTCATGGAAAATGTGTATTATGAAAAAACTAGGCATGCACTTCAAAAAAATTTTTGCACCAAACTTTATCTTGTAATTCCATGTTTCCACGATCTGTTTGAAGTACTCTTGTGTGTAACATGTTTAACCGATACTTAATGAATGTCTTAATTTGAGTACAGTGTGGTCAGAGAATGAAGTCTTTGTGCTATCCATTGATATTTGTGAAGAATTCCTTTGTGGTCTCGCATATGGTCGACTTTTATCAATGTTCTACATGTGCTTAGGGAAAGTGCTTCTTTTATATTTCTGGGACAGAAGTCCTGTAAGTCTCCATTAAGTCAAACCACCCACATATTTCCTAGTATTCTTCTGCTTAATCTATCTCTGCTTATTTGGATTCTCTACATGCTGTTTCTGCATCCCTAACATTCTTGTGGCATAATCACTTCTTTAATTTCGGTTCTTCCGTTTGTATTCAACGTTTTTCTTACAAAAGTCGATGCTTTAGTAATTATGCAAACAGTGACCTATGAGTGGTAAACTCCCTTGCTGTTTGCTTGTAAGTTCCTGGAGTTTGCTCTCTGCATAGACAGAGAACTCAGGTGGCAATCAAATCCCACCTTGGCGGTTATTTCGCCTTGGGACCTCGAGAGCTCATAAACCACTGCCACTTCTTTGTGGCTCTGGAGAAGCCTGCTGTTAGTCCAGTTGCACTCTGCGGTTGTTTTTGTCACGTTACCCTTGGTGTTTCATCCTCATACTACAGTTTTTATGGATGTCAATTCATTTTGATAAAAAAATACAGTAATGTATTTATTTTAAAGGTGTGGGGGGGGGGCGGGGAGACCACAAAGAGAGGTCCTACATCCATTGGTTCACTCCCCAAATGGCCAGGCCAAAGCTAGGAGACAGGAATTCCATTCTGGTCTCCCACATGGGTGGCAGAAGCCCAAGCAGTTTGGTCATCTTCTGCTGCCTGGCCAAGCATATTAGCAGGAAGCTGGTTTGGAAGCAGAGAAGCCAGGTCTTGAAACTGGCATTCTGATACAAGATGTGCCAGCCTGGCCGGCGCCGTGGCTCAATAGGCTAATCCTCTGCCTGGCGGTGCCGGCACACCGGGTTCTAGTCCCGGTCAGGGCGCCGGATTCTGTCCGGTTGCTCCTCTTCCAGGCCAGTTCTCTGCTGTGGCCAGGGAGTGCAGTGGAGGATGGCCCAGGTGCTTGGGCCCTGCACCCCATGGGAGACCAGGAGAAGCACCTGGCTCCTGCCATCAGATCAGCGCGGTGCGCCGGCTGTGGCGTTCACTGGAGGGTGAACCAATGGCAAAGGAAGACCTTTCTCTGTCTCTCTCTCTCTCACTGTCCACTCTGCCTGTCAAAAAAAAAAAAAAAAAAAAAAAAGATGTGCCAGCCTGGCAAATGGTGGCTTAACCCACTGTGCCACAACACGGGCCCTGTGAATTTATTTTTATTAATCCTGTTTAGGTTCTGTACTTTCTCAATCTGATGATGTATATACTTCAGTTTTGTCTTGCATTTTCTCTGGTTTCTCATTCTTGAGTGCTTATTGGAAAATATGCTTAACAGTGTTGGTCCATCCTTCAAATACCTTATATTTTTCACATTTTAATGATTTTAATGACCTTATTTTTCATCTAGAAATTCCATATGGTCATTACTTAGATCTGCCTCTTTCCCCACATTGTCTCATCCTTTCCTTGTGCTAATAATAATTTTATCTTTTAACACATTTATTTTATAATCTCTTTCTCAAGTTCTATTTGTTCTAGAGCTGCCAATACATTTTCATGAAGTTCTGCATACTCTCACCAATCATTTTTTATGCATATGCTTTTTAAAATGTGACTTTGGGGCCTGCGCCGTGGCATACTAGGTTAATCCTCTGCCTGTGGTGCAGGCATCCCATATGAGTGCCGGTTCTAGTCCCGGTTGCTCCTCTACCAGGCCAGCTCTCTGCTGTGGCCCGAGAGTGCAGTGGAGGATGGCCCAAGTGCTTGGGCCCTGCACCTGCATGGGAGACCAGGAGAAGCACCTGGCTCCTGCCTTCGGATCAGCACAGCTCCAGCCATAGCAGCCATTTGGAGAGTGAACCATCAGAAGAAAGACCTTTCTCTCCGTCTCTCTCTCTCTCTGTAACTCTACCTGTCAAATAAATAAATAAATAAAATCTTAAAAAAAAGTGTGACTTCATCTTCAATGGGGATTACTTTTTTTCTGTGGGAATTCTGTATGGCCCAGTTTGGCTTCCTGAACAAAACAGGATTTCATTTAAGGAAAGAAGTATGGCACAGAGTAGACTGGTAGAAAACCAACAGTATCCATTACTGTCTGGTACCTAACATAATATTTGTATCCTCAGTTTAATAATTTTAAAAACATTTATTCACATATCATAACCCTTATTTATTTTGTGACCATACTTTGTGACAGTCACAAAAGTAATTAATAGACAACATATTGTTTTCTCTTTCTCAAGGAAACAGAATCAGAGCAGCTGTTCAGACACTCAGAGGTATAAAAGTTTATAGGATGTCTGTTCTTGACCAGGTACCATACTAGGAAAGAGATGAAATGATTTTGAGGCAGACCAAAATAAAATGCTGTGAGAGGTTTTGTGGAAGAAAAATAGATGAATCTGATTAACTCTGGATAGCAAAAACAATTTTCCTGAGAAGTGATATTTGAAATTGGCCCTGAAAGAATTTCAGCAGGTATAGGGAAGGGAATTTCAGACAGAGAAGAGTATGAGCTAAGGCCCCTAAATGGATAGCACACTTAGCAAATGTACATCGACCTGGTGTGGCTGCTGCACAGGGGAAGGGGTAGAAAATACAGCTAAAAAGGAAGGCCGAGGCCAAACTGCACGCACCCAGCCCCATGCCGCTATTTCTATCAGAGACTCACTGCATGCTTCTGGAACAGGCGTGCCGTCTCTCCCACTAGACTGTGCGTCCTCTCAGGGCACAGTCTTTGTCTCATTCCTCTTTGTACCCCAAACTAGCCCAGAACCTATCACTCAGCAGCATACAACAACCACTGCTGGACAGAAAGAATACGTCTGGAAAGACATGACATGCGGTATGGCAGGAAAACCTGGATCTGGAAGCAGTGGAAACAAGAGGAACATTTTGACACGGGGAGTAATGTGCGCAGATTGAGGTCTGAAAATGGCACAAGGCAGGACTGAGCGCCGGGCCAGGGATCATAATTTCCTTAGTTGAGCTGGTGACACAGTGAGTCTCCACTTGAGATGATACCCATTGTCTCTACATGTACCTCTTGAGGGAAAAAATTGCAATTTTACCCTGCAGCAAAAAATATCTAAAAACATCTGTTTTGCTATAATCAATCTTGGAGATCTAGACATGTTATAGTGGAATAATCATATAAGATTTTTATAATCAGTGTAGCAGCTTGGCCTAGCAGTTAAGACATCCGTATCCAATACGATGACACCTGGGTTGAGGTCCTGACTCCACTCCCAATTTCAGTTTCCTGCTAAGTGTGCACCCTGTAAGTCAGCAGGTGATAGTTCAAGTGCCTGGGTCCCTATCCATGTGCCAAACCTTGATTTCATTCCCAGCTCTGAAGGCATTTGGAGATGAACCAGGGAAAAGGAGAGCTGCTTCTGTCTCTCTCTACCTCTAAAACAAAATAAAAATTTAAAAAGATTTTTGTAACCTAGCAACTTTAGCACATATTAAGTTCTATGACTTTTGCTTCAAAATTAACGTAGCTGACTTCCCTGCCTTCTTATTGGTCTACTGCATTTCGGAAGACGGCAAAAAACGTTCTTTGTGAGATATCTGAGTCACTGGTGACACATACTGGGTTGCTAAGGTAGTGAAGAATCTCTATGCCAGAAATGTTCTCACATATGCATTTGGGGGAGGTACAAGCATTTTAAAATTGGTCACTAAGCTTAGAGAACGCTAGAATCAGTTATTCCTGTGCAAGGTGGTATATTCTAAATGTGTATTCCCTTTAATGAATTTAAATGAAATGATTTGAAGCCTTGTTTCTAATACACACACACATACACACACATACATATGCTTTTATTATTGGAAAACTAAATAGATTGCCAATTACAGTATAACAACTCCACCTTACTTCTAAATGTTTATGCTTTAGATTATACTCTATTTTCCACAGACTACTTGTTTTCCAACTACAGTCAGAGGATTATTTTGAATTTCATTTTTAAAATATAATTTAACTGGGCCAGCGCAGCGGCTCAATAGGCTAATCCTCCACCTAGTGGTGCCGGCACACCAGGTTCTAGTCCCGGTCGGGGCTACGGATTCTGTCCCAGTTGCCCCTCTTCCAGGCCAGCTCTCTGCTGTGGCCAGGGAGTGCAGTGGAGGATGGCCCAAGTGCTTGGGCCCTGCACCCCATGGGAGACCAGGAGAAGCACCTGGCTCCTGCCTTCGGATCAGCGCGGTGCGCTGGCCGCAGTGCACCAGCCGTGGCGGCCATTGGAGGGTGAACCAGCGGCAGGAGGAAGACCTTTCTCTCTGTCTCTCTCACTATCCACTCTGCCTGTCAAAAAAATAATATATATATATATAATATAACTGTTTAAATACTAAAAAACAACAAGCACATCAGTGAATGATAAAATAAAGAGGTATCAGTGTAGTGGTAAGGAAAATAAACTTTGGAGCCAGATTTCTGGGGTCTTTCAGTTCCAAGAATGTGACTTTAGCAAGGTATTTAGCATTTCCAAGCTTCTTAAAATGTGGATTAGCTGTGTCTGCTTCTTTGGTTATAACAGCTATTCACATGTTAGAGAACACTAATGCATTTATCTGTATTGCAGATGTAATGTATTACTTTTTGTACTTTGGGATAAAGACTCACCTGACATCTCTGTTAATTGAGAAATACCTAGAGATTGCTGAACACCCAATTTTTAAAAGTTACTATTCATAACTCCCTATCTATGTTGGATCAGGATTTTCTCTAATTGTGTACAACAAAAGAAATAAACAGGATTGGCTTATAGAGCTGCAATAAGACTAAACTGTATTATTGGCAATTGTATAATTTTGTAGGTACTGGTGCTTTGGTGTAAGACAAGCGGTTTTATGTGAATGTTCTAAAATTGTGCCGTCTTTGTGACCTTGGGCATGTTTTACCATTCCCTTCAAACTCAATTTCCTCATATATAAAAAAGGAAGGCAACAGTAGTATCCTCGAGATTTTTTTTTTAACTTGAGAGGCAGAGATGGAGACAGAGGGAGCTTCCGTGCTCCCCTAACACCCAAGAGCCAGGAACTCAACCCAGGCCTCTTATAAGGGTGGCAGGGACCCAACTACTTGAGCCATCACTTATGTCTCCCTCCCAGGCTGAGCCATTAGCAGAAAGGTAGAATGGAGAGCAGGGCCAGAACTTGAACCCAACCGCTCTTATATGGCATGTGGGAGTCCCAAGTGGTATCTTAATCACTACACCATGCCAGCCCCTAGAAAATGTTATTCTAAATATTACATTCATCAAAACAAACCCCAAATGTTTTCAGTGTTTGCTGTTACAAGTAAATATAAGCTTTCTATACAGAAAATATGACCTCTATTTGCTTTCTGTTTTTTAAGTTGTAAGTAACATTTTATTTGAAATAAAGGGTTTGAATGCTTGGATAGCCTGAAAACTCATGTACCATGCTATCTTTATATCCTTTTTCTGAATGGTCATTCAAATGACCAAATTTACAACATTATAAGATTGTGCTGCCCCCTGCTGACCCAGTTTTTCCAAAAACTTTGAGTCTTCTGAGAAGTTAGTATTTATGCTTTAATAATATTACAACTAAGGAATCATACCATGTAGACAGTTAAAATGCTGAATGTAGTTCTACATAATAGATGACGTATTTCAGGATACCATGGAATAATCTGATAGTGGGAAGCAAAGAATACAATATGTTACCAACTGCGTAACATGTAACAATCAAGACACTTTCAAATAAGCACTACCACTGCTATTGTTTAAAGTGTTGCTGACACCTGGTGGAAAATTAGCAAAACATACATTGTTGTCTTCAATTAAATATTCAGTAAATATTTCCCTGATTCTTTCATTGAATCAATGCAACTCTCCCAAATTAGAATAGCATTTATATTTAGCCTGGTGGCAATCTATTAACATTGCATACTCCATGCATTACACTTTACAAATCTTGGGCCTCTTCTCTCATTTAATATTACACAACCAACCAGATATATCTTGGCTAATTTTTCCCTAGAAAGCATTTCAAAATTGGATTTTTTCCTTACTACTAAAACTCCTCTAGGAGAGCCTTGTCACTGAGTGGTGTAAAGAACACTTAATAAGAAAGCAAAATAGCTAGGAACAACCACCTGTTGCGAGCCCTAAGTCCTGGGTAATTCACCTATTGAGAGTCTAATTTTCTCTACTATAGAAAGAAGATTCTTGCTCACACTCTTTCCAATTACAATGTTATGTGAGCTAACAACAGAAGTACATGCAAACAGATTGCTACATGACAACTTACTCTGCATGTCGTGTTGTCTTAGTCATGACAACTTACTCTACATGTCGTGTTATCTTAGTCATTTCCCCTTGCAGTGCTTCCTGCACACCACTATGTGTGCACTTCACCATGGAAGTACACAGTGGGAAATGGGGGTTGGAAAGGTGGAGAGACGCTGGCACAAGACACATGTGTAAGTCATCTTGCATGTCCACTTGATGTTACTCTTACTCTTGGAACTTTTGGCCTTGTGACTCTCCTCTGTTAATGTCGTTAGGTCTTTCTTGACTGGATGATCATTTTAGATCAGCTCATCAAGCTCCAAGTCAATGTTAGACATTCATAAATTTCACTTTGATGATTACAGACCTCTACTAAAAAATACTTAAGGGTAAAATAAGGACCTCTGAAAGTCTGCTCCTTTGTAAAAGTAGCATGAACAATAGCAAAAATTGTCAAAATAAGCTTTTTCAGAATTCTGAACTAACCAAAGCTTTGCAACAATCCGCAGAACACTTATTCAAGAAAAAACAGCTATGGCCAGCGTTCTGGCTCAGTAGGTTAAGACACCGCCTGCAATGCTGGTGTTCCATAAGGACACCTGTTCAAGTCTCAGATGCTCCACTTCCAATCTAGTTCTCTGCTAGTGCATCCAGGAAGGCAGAAGATGTCCCAAGTGCTCAGGACACTGCCAACCACATGGGAGACCAGGAAGGAGTTCCAGGTTCCTGGCTTTCACCTGGCCATGTCCCAGCCATGTGGCTGTTTGGGCAGGAGGCTAGTGGATGGAAAATTTGTCTTTCCCTCTCTAACTCTGTCTTTCAAATAAATATATAAATCTTTTTTAAAAGAAAAAATGGCTGAACATTATAATGACAAAATCTGCAGCAGTCAAAATTTACCCCCATTTCCAACCTCCTTCCCTGGCTCCATGGCAGCCTTGAAATGCAACAGCTTCACAACTATGGAAACCCTGAAGACCTGCTCCTAGCAGACCCTGGCAGAGGAACAGTGGGTTTGAAGCAGCCAGTAGTTCCATTTCCAGAGAACTTCTACTACTTGACCTCTCCGACAGCTCCCTGGAAAGTTCCACTCTCAGGCTCTGTCTTGATTTTACTTGACACAGAACTTGATCGGCGTGAATGGAAGAGCTGTATGCTTAGGACAACTGCTGTAAAATCAGTGGCAGTTGTGAGGAAGCTGTATTAGCTGGGGCTGACTAGAGGCTGAGGACAACATTTGAGGAAAATCTGGGGAATGAGATGTTCATAGTAAGATTTGAAAAGTTCCAACACATTCCTGGACATCTAGAGAAGTGCAAGGCTATGCACATGCCAAGGAAAGATCTGAGAAGGTCCTAATCTCTCACCTCTAGCTGATCCTTAGATGCAGGAAATGAAAGCTAAGGCTTCAGGAGCTATACATAAAAAATAAGAGAGTTTACATAAGTAATCCAAGAAAGTCATCAAAGAGTAACAATAACAACAAATGCTGGGGTGAGGGGATTGATCATAACATTCAAAATACCTAGTTTCTGAGATTCCAAGATGATGGAATAGGGAAAGGATGCATTGCTTTAGGCTAGGGGAAAATAACAGCAAAAAAGTGGAGGAGTACACTATCTCAGAGTCTGGCCTTGAGCCCTAAGGGGGCAAGGTACTAGCTTAACCCAGCTGAAAAAGGGAACATTTCTCTCTCCGCGTCCCCCAACAACAGCGCCTGACAATCAGCTGGGAGAGAGCACCATTTTGAAATCAGTGATGGCTGCACTGGCTATTGTGTGTGCACCCAGCAAGTGGTGGATACAAGGCACCATCTTGACAACAGAGCCGCTGGGCAGCTTGGGTGCATGCACCCGCTGGGCACTGGGCGGGAGAAGGCGCTGTTGTGAGCTCACTAGCAGCTGCAGTGGTCCTCATGCGTGCGTGTGACCAGGGATTTTACCAGAGGGAAAATCTGCGTTCCTCACTGACTGTGGGTCTGGCTGGGAGGACTGACCTGGGGTATTGACATGTGGTACTGTGAAGCGCCCCCAGACTCTCGACACATCGCAGGCTCTGGGTCTCAAACTGCCAACGTGGAGCACCCACAGGCAGCTGGATCTGGAAACATCTCCACCTCTATGTGGACGGGACAGGCTAGCAGGGCAGAGTGGATTCTCTGCACCTCATAATTGAGGGAGCCTTGTGCTGAGATGGTGAGAACTCTCATGGCATGACAGGACACGGTGTGTAGCTGGGTCTCGGGGCAATCACCATATGTGATGCCGAAGTCATTGTGTGACTGCCTGGGGTGGTCACTGTAGTGGGATCCGTGTTCACACAAATACTGCACAGATCCTTTGTGTGGTTCATGTGGCAACACAGGTGAATGCTGCACCCACTGTGGGCTAATCCAGGGCATTTGGAAGAGAGGAGGTGAGGGTGTGATTATATCAACAGAGGTGATCATACACTCTACCAAGTCGACAAGAGACCTACCATGCCCAACTTAGGTGTCACCTTGGATACTCGCCCCAAACTGGAGCACTGACCAGAGGTCCCTGGCCACACCTAGGACATGCCTCTGGGCATTCACTGCAACAGCAGACACTCCACTGAGCCACAGGGCATAGTTAAAAGATAAAAACAATCAGAGAAGAAAGTCAACAAGTATTCCCACAAATGCCTAAAAATAAATGGAGACATTCAAGAAAAAAGAATAAAGTAGACAACAGCACTCCCCCAAAGGAACACAACAACATTTCATTATTAGAATGTGAAGATGAAGAGACTGATGAAATGCCTGAAAAGGAATTAAAAAGATTAATCATAGAATTACTCAGAAGTAATGAGAAGCAAATTCACAAGAAATCCATACATGACATGGAAGAAAGATTCTCCCATGAGATGGAAATTTTTGAAGAGAAATCAAAATGAAATATTAGAAATGAAGAATTTAATAGATCAAATGGAGTGGAAAGCACAGTCAGTGAGGAACACAGATTTTAATAACAGACTTGGGGAAGCAGAAGAAAGAACCTTCAAGTTAGAAGGCAAATCTTTGGAAATTTCTCAGACCCAAAAAAAAAAAAAAAAAAAACCAACAAGAAATTAGAAAACTTAAAAACAGTATTGGAGATTTATGAGGTACTATTAAACAATCCAACGTAGAGGTTTTAAGAATTGCTGAAGATATGGAGAGAACAGATTAGAAGGCATATTCTGTGAAATAATTACAGAAAACTTCCTTAATTTGGAGAAAGAAAGGGATGTCCAAGTACATAAGGCACATAGAACTCCTAGTAGACATGACCAGAAAAGACCTTTACCATGACACATTGTAGTCAACCTTTCAACAGTAAAACAAAGATTCTACAACGTGCATAAGAGAAATGGAAGATTACTTTCAGAGGATCCCCATTAGACTCACTGCTGACTTCTCATCAGAAACCTTACAGGCTAGGAGAGAATGGAGGGACATAGTCCAAGTTTTAAAAGAAAAAAGCTGTCAGCTCGGAATACTGTATCCTGTGAAGCTCTCATTTACGAAATAAGGTGAAATAAATCTCTTCTATAGCAAACAGAAATTGAAAGAATTTGTCCAGCCTTACAAATGATGCTTAAGGATGTGTTACACACAGAAACACTGAAGGATAGTCACCATTACGAAAGAATCTGAAGGCAGACTATCTCCCAGTAAAAGTACAAAGGAAATCTAAGCAAATAATAGGAATACTATGGAAAAATGGCAGAGCCAAATTGTTACTTATCAATAAACACCTTGAATGTAAATGGTCTAAATTCTTCAATTAAAAGATACAAACTGGCTGAATGGATTAAAAAAAAAAAACATCTATTTGCTCACCAACAGACACATGCAGACAAAGCGAAAGACAGGAAAAAAGATATTCCATGCTAATGGAAAGCAAAAATGAGCAGGTATAGCCATCTTAATAGTAGAAAAAATAATTCTTAACACAAAAACTGTTAAAAAGACAAAGAACGTAATGATTAAGGGATCAATTCAACAGGCAGATGTAACTGCTTATGGATCTACAGGGATATATGGACTCCAATAGTAACAGGGGAATTCAACATCTTATGTTCATCAATGGACAGATCAACTAGACAAAAACCAACAAAGAAACAAGAGAGTTTATCAACACTATGGACCAAACTGACCTAACATATCTACAGAGTCTTTCATCCCACAGTTGCAGAATACACATTCTTTTCATCAGTACATGGAACTTCCTCCACAATAGACCATATGATAGGCCAAAAAACAAGTCTCAGCAAACTCAAAATAATAGAAATCATACCATGGTCTTTTCTGATCACAATGGAATGAAGTTGGAAATCAACAACTCAAGAATCTCAAGAACATATGCAAACACAGAGACTTAACAACATGCTCCTGAATGAACAGTGGGTCATAGAAGAAATAAGACAAGAAATCAAAAAATTTCTGGAAATGAATGAAGATGACAGTGCAACATATGAAAACTTATGGGGTACAACAAAAGCAGTGTTAAGAGTAAAGTTTATAGCAATTGGTATATACATCAAGAAACTGGAAAAGCATCAAATAAATGACCTATCAATGCATCTCAAGGATCTAGAAAAACAACAGCAAACCAAACCCAAAATTAGCAGAAGGAAAGAAATAATTAAAATTAGAAAATAAACAAAATTGAAACAAAAATGCAAATGATCAGTGAAATGAAGAGCTGTTTTTTGAAAAAATAAACAAAATTGATATATCATTCAGCCAAATAACCAAAAACAAAATGAGAGACACAAATGAATAAAACAGAGATTAAAAAGGAGATGTAACAGCTACCACAGAAATAAAAAGAATCATCAGCAATTACGACAAACAGCTATATGCCATCAAATTAGAAAATCTAGAAGAAATGGATAGATTCCTGGACACATACAATCTACTTAAATTGAGTCATGAACCTAGAGAACTTAAACAGACCAATAACCAAGATGGAAATTGAATAAGTAATAAAGACCCTCCCAACAAAGAAAAGCCGAGGACTAGACAGCTTCACTGTTTAATTCTACCAGATTTTTAAACAAAAACTAACTCCAACTCTTCTCAAGTTATTCAAAACAGATGAAAGGGAGGGAATCCACCCAAACTCCATGAAGCCAGCATCATCTTAATTCCTAAATCAGAAAAACATACAACAGAAAAAGAGAATCATAGACCAACATCCCTGATGAACAAAGATGCAAAAATCCTCAACAAAATACTAGCTGATTGAATCCAACAACCTATCAGAAAGATCATTCACTCAGACATACAGGATTTTCCTCTAGTATGCAGGGATGGTTCAACATTCACAAATCAATAAATGTGATACATTACATTAATAAACTGAAGAATAAAAACCATATGATTATATCAATAGATGTAGAGAAAGCATTTGATAAAATACAATACGCTTTCTTGATGAAAACCTTAAGCAAACTGGGTGTAGAGGAAACATTCCTTAATACACAACCAAAGAAATTTATGACAAACTCACAGTCAGCATCTTATTAAATGAGGAAAAATTTGGAAGCATTTCCACTAAGATCCAGAACCAGACAAGGATGCCCACTTTGACCACTGCTATTCAATATAGTCCTGGAAGTTTTAGCCACAGCTATTATGCAAGAAAAAGAAATCAAAGGGATATAAATTGAAAAGGAGGAAGTCAAATTATCCCTATTTGCAGAAGACATAATTCTGAAAATCAAAAGACTCCACTAAGAGACAACTGGAACTCATAAAAGAATTTGGTAAAGTGGTAGGATATAAATATCAATACACAAAAATCAACAGCCTTTGTAGACACAGACAATGCCATGGCTGAGAAAGAACTTCTAAGATCAACCCCGTACATAATAGCTACAGAAAAAAATAAATACCTTGAAATATTTAATCAAGGAGGTGAAAGGTTTCTATGATGAAAATTACAAAGAAAGGTATTGAAGACATAAAAAAGCAGAAAAATCTTCCATGGTCGTGGATTGGAAGAATTAATATAATTAAAATGTCTATACTACAGAAATATAGAGTCACTGCAATCCCAATCAAAATACCAAAAACATTCTCAGATTTAGAAAAAAATGATGCTAAAGGTCATATGAAAACACAAGAGACCATGAATAGTTAAAGTAATCTTATACGATTAAAAGAAAGCCAGACTTTAAGACATACTACAGGGCAGTTATAATCAAAACAACCTGATATTGGCACAAAACTAGATACGTAGATCAACAGAACACAATACAAACTCCAGAAATCAACCTACGAATCTTCAACGAACTAATCTTTGACAAAGGAGCGAAAATTAATCCCTGGAGAAAGGACGGTCTTTTCAACAAATCATGCTGGGAAAATTGTATCTCTGTGTGCAGAAGTATAAAACAAGGCCCCTTCCTTAAACTTTGTACAAAAATCAACTCAAAATGGATCAAGGATCTAAATCTATGATCTGATACCATCAAATCACTGGAGAACATTGGAGAAACTCTGCAAGACATTGGCATAGGCAAGACTTCTTGGAACAGAACACAGAAGCATAGGCAATCAAAACCATAATGACAAATGGGATTACATCAAGCTGAGAAGCTTCTGCACTGAAAAGGAAACACTAAGCAAAACGAAGAAGCAACTGACAAAATGGGAGAAAATATTTTGCAAACTATGAAACTGATAAGGGATTAATATCCAGAATCTATAAAGAGCTCAGGAAACTCAACAACAACAAAACAAACAATCCAGTTATGAAAGCTGATAATGGATATGCCATATGACCCAGCAATCCCACTCCTGGGAATTTACCCAAACAAAATGAAATCAGCATAAGAAAGAATTATCTGTACCTCAATGTTTAATGCAGCTCAATTCAAAATAGCTAAGATATGAAATCAATCCAGATGTCCATAAACTGATGACTGGATACAGATATTATGGTGTATATATACACTAAGGAATACTACTCAGCCATAAAAAGAATAAAATGCTTTCTTCTGCAACAAAATGGGTGCAACTAGAAACATTACCCTTAGTGAAATAAATCCATCCCCAAAGGATAGATACTGCTTATTTTCCTGATCTGTGGTAACTAACAGAGTACCACAAATGTAATGTACAGGAGTAAAACTGACATTTTGAGTGCCCATGATTGTTTATGGTCATGAATAGTGTTTTTCTCTTCTTACCATTTGTTGAACTCTTTACTTAGTTAGTGTTTGCTTAATCTTATGAGTATCAGGTAAACTGAAAGCAGATCATTGTAAATATTAAGAAAAGGATTAGGAGGGGAAGGATATGAAGGATGGGAAAATGGGTGAGACAGAAGGTGGGGTAGGAAGCATCACCATGTTTCTAAATCTGTAAACATGAAATACATGAAATTTATATATCTTAGATAAATTTTTTAAAAATCTAGTTA